>NC_133351.1:32586078-33186078 GCF_030506205.2 Paramisgurnus dabryanus
CTCTCAAATTTGACTTTGCTGACTCTGTCAACTTCAAACAGGTGTAGCTCTGTCATGTTTTGTCAGATTCCAACAAACCATACAAAGTTTTGAAGTTTTTTAATAGAGAATGTCAATATATAAATAACTTATTTTTGAAAATTTGCTCATTCAGACTCATTTTGCCAGCACAGGTCACAAATATTAAAGTTTTGTAAGAAATAGTGCATGTTTAATAATCCTGCCAATAACATCACATCCACCAGTCTGTAAACTGTTGAAACATTGACCCGATAAGGAAATCATTTCATCGACATTCTCCACCGATCACCTAAACAGCTTTACAAAAATACAGTAAAATGTAACATTCAGTGACGCATCATTTTATTCTACTCCTTACAAAAAGCCATTGTTTGGCTAAAATATATCATTAAACCAAGTGACTGGCAACCTTCCAGTCTCTCTCTTGAATCCTACACAGAAGTAATTTAAACTGCAATTTATTGACTGGCCACTAGAGGCAGTCTCCAAAAGGTACGAAAAGTCAATCCCACAGTCCCCCCATGTTATAAAGCTTGAAATAAAAAGCGGTTTTATAAATGAAGAGTTTGGTTCCAAAATGCGATAAAAGCCATTTTAAAAAAATTAGTTACTGCCAAAATCAGTATTATATTAGATCAGTATTTAACAGTAAATTCTTAATTTTACGCAAAATACAATACCTGCCGTGTCATTCTGTCATCTTTTCTCCCTTTTTTCCAAAAACACAATAAACGCTACTCCACACTGTAAAAAAAATCTGTAGAAATTGCAGCTGGGTTGCCGGTAATTTACCGTAGATTTAAATTTGTTATTTACTGGCAAAATTTTGTTCAAAGTTGAATGAACATTAAACATTTACAAGTCTTTGTCTTTACAGAGTAAAACTAAAAAAACAGCATCAAGCAAAACGTTCTGGGAAACAAAATCTGAAGCAAAAAACAGAAAAAGGTTGATGATGATTTCTGGTTCCCAGAATGCTTTGCATGAGACTGTTATTGTATAGTTTTATTCTGTAAAGATAAAGACTTGTTAATATTTAAAATTTATTTAACTTTGAACAAACTCTTGCCAGTAAATAACATAAATTTAAATCTACGGTAAATTACCGGCAACCCAGCTGCAATTTCTACGGATTTTTTTACAGTGCACCTTCTCCAATCCGCTCAACAATCACAGCGCCCCATTCTACAACAACAATGGTGGCGTGTTGAATACACACGGAATCCTAGTTTTCTCATCTACTTTGTCCCTGTGATCAACAGACAAACAAAAACAAAATAATACTTTTGTTGGCATTGATAATCCTGTGGTGGTTTTCTGTCACCGGAAAGAAACGTAAGCCATCAACATCTAATAATTTACGTGAGAGGCATTCGGGAGCCGGTCGCTTGTTCTCCTGACAGCATCAAGCTTCTGTCATGCTAACACATTGACCCCAGGGGATCTTAGGAAAAACTTTAAAAAATTTTACGCGAAGCCCACGAAAATCGAGCAGGACCAAAACAATTTACAGCTGATTGCTGTGAAAAATGTTAAGCGACGACATCCCAGGTATATCCGCAGCAATAACACTGTACTTAATATGACAAAGTGTTTTGGTTAATGCAATGCTATAAATGTTTTTAGTCAGTGAATACCACTAGTCAACTAAATGAATGTAACATGGCATTTTATAGTATTTTGAAAAAAAAACTTGTCATGGATTCATTGCATTTTGTGGAAAAAATAATTTGTTTTTATAATAAATCGTTGAAAAGTTTGTAAATGTGAAAGTTTGTAACATAAAATAGTGGTTTTCATCTTGTCACTTTCTTGGTATAGAAAACACATTTACCCAAATTAGTCAAAATGGATTTATTGCATTTTGGAACCAAACTCTATCTATATAGCTAATTTTGACAACCTTAAAGATCGGCCGTCACTTGAGTGACAGGTGAACTGCTGCTGCTGTCACTACTGTTGAGCTAGTATACATGGTGAGCTAGTATACATAGTGGACATGGTTTCAACAACCAAGCACCTCAGCTCCAATCATGTTACGCCTTTTTTTACTGCTCATTTTCGATTATGTGGGAGTGACGCACTGCCAAGATTGCAACACTTTGGGCTTCAGAAATGCTTTGTTGTGACGGCACTGACACTACGTTCATTGTTTTACACAGTCTAGGCACTAAACTCATTTTGTGTACATCTTAATTGTATAAGAAACAACAGCGTTCAGTTTTATCTTCTCTTCTGATGTTACACTTGAAAACAGAACTCATGAGCTTCTGTCATTTTCTGTGAAGGTAAACAGATCAGGACCAAAGGCTCTGAACACTGTGCTGATGTTCTGAGGTTGTGCTAATGATGTCCCAGCTCTCAATCAGACATTGGCATCAATACAGGTGTAATATTAGAGGTCACAAGCTCTTCAGGAGGGTTCAGCAGGGGCAGATTGTAGGAGGAGACTGTACTGTAGTATGGGAAGATTAATGGGAGGGGAGGGCAAAAAGAGGCAGAGAATGAATCAAGGGGAGGTGCTATAAACAGACAGGGGTAAAATAACCTGAAATTAGTTAAACATACTATGTGTCTTATAAGGTCAGCCTAGATTTCATGAACAACAAATCTAAATGAGTTTTTCTCTGTAACCATTAGACCAGGTAGTCTGCAACTCAACCTTTAAGGCATTATGTAAATGATCTTTGTTATGAATGGCTAACCTCCATAAAATCTTTATTTCAAATGAGCAACAAAAATCCTGTACGTTTCCATATACATTCTCCAGCCTCCATTTCTCCTCTAACTCCTCTCTGATTGAGATCAACACATCGGCTGCAGGCAAACTGCCACAGTCTTCATCTAATCAAACACACACACATACTTTTAGACTATTTACTCATGTGTAAGAGTCTTTAACACTCTTTGTGTGAGGATCCGACAGCTTCCTGTCTGTGAGGATCCGATGTGACTGCTTTCTGTCTAAGGATCCAATCTGATTGCTCTCTGCCTGTGAGGATCTGATGTGACCTCTCTTTGCGTGAGGGTCCGATCTGACCACTCTCTGTCTAATCTCTGGATTTCAAAATCGACCAGCCACTCAATGTTTTTACCAGACACTTTCTTGTTTTTAACCAACAATGTGTAACTGCATGTGAAAATTCATACTACAACAAGATATACAATACTTAAAGGAATATTCCATATTCTTACAAGAAAAATCCAGATAATTTACTCACCACCATGTCATCCAAAATGTTGATGTCTTTCTTTGTTCAGTCGAGAAGAAATTATGTTTTTTGAGGAAAACATTGCAGGACTTTTCTCATTTTAATGGACTTTAATAGAGCCCAACATTTAATACTTAACTCAACACTTAACAGTTTTTTTCAACGGAGTTTCAAAGGAGTATAAACGATCCCAAACAAGGTATAAGGGTCTTATCTAGCCAAACGATTGTCATTTTTGACAAGAAAAATAAAAAATGTGCACTTTTAAACCACAACTTTTCGTCTAGGTCCGGTCCAGCGCGACCTTACGTAAATGCGTAGTGACCTAGAGAGGTCACGTGTTAAATATATATTTAATGCACATTTGCAGACAATTTTAAACAATAAACTGACACAAAGACATTAATTAGTATCAGTTGACATACAACAACATAGGAACGGTCCTCTTTCAACACACTTGTAAACACTGCGGCGGAGTTTCGCGTGACCTCTTGACGTCATGACGTATTGCGTAGGGTCACGCTGACGCATCACGACCGGATCTAGACGAGAAGTTGTGGTTTAAAAGTGTATATTTTTTATTTTTCTTGTCAAAAATGACAATCGTTTCGCTAGATAAGACCCTTATGCCTCGTTTGGGATCGTTTATAGTCCTTTGAAACTCCGTTGAAAAAAACTGTTCAGTGTTGAGTTAAGTATTAAATGTTGGGCTCTATTAAAGTCCATTAAAATGAGAAAAATCCTGCAATGTTTTCCACAAAAAACATAATTTCTTCTCGACTGAACAAAGAAAGACATCAACATTTTGGATGACATGGTGGTGAGTAAATTATCTGGATTTTTCTTTTAAGAAAATGGAATATTCCTTTAAGCAGTTTATTTAATCTCAAGACTCAATGAAATACAGACATTTTCTCTTTCTATCTTATAAAACACAAACCATGAACTGATATACATTTCATCAAATGAGTAGGGCAGATTAAGTTAAACAAACACCTTTAAGATGTTTTCTTTATGTGAAATATAAGAGCAGAACATACACAGCAGAACATTGTCAGACATTTCTCATCGGCCTTGTACACACTGCAACCTACTTTAGGGAGTGACAACCGCATTTAAATGCAGGAGTGAATCCCCTTAATGTTCGTTTCATGACTGTATGGAACAAGACTCACTCACGAAAATGTGATGATTAACAAAAAGATAACCATAGCAACCTTCTGCCATCTCGCATGCTCATCACTCACAGCTTTGACCAAAATAATTTAACAGCGTTATGTTTTGCAATAAACCTCCATCTGGGTGTTGTGTATTGTATGCTTTTTTGAGGCTGCTTCACAGCGCCCGGTCTTGCAGTGTTGCCAGGTCCTCTTCTTTTTTGCACTTATATACCGTTTCGGTGCTTAACCGTTTATGGCTCATGAAGCGATCAAGTTTTTGGTGTTATTAAAGTGTGAACATGCCAAGACGAATATTTTGATCTTTGAGATAAAGCATTTGGATTTATTTTGGTTTAATATTGGATTTTTCTTGTTCACTAGGGATGCACCGATACCACTTTTTTGGAATACGAGTACGAGTACGAGTACTTGCATTTCAGTACTTGCCGATACCGATACCGAGTACTTAATAAAAAACATGATTCAAATTTACAGGTAACAGCTTTAGTCATATAACTTAACAAAAAAACAAGGGACTAGTTTTCCAGTTTGTTGTAAACTCTGCCTCTTTGGACAACATAAGAGGCATTAACCCCTTACATGTCGCTCAAACATAGACATTTCTCAGACCGTGGTATCGATTTCAGGTATCGGGGGACTTTTAACAAGTACGAGTACTTTAGAAAATGTGGTATCGAGGCCGATACCCGATACCAGTATCGGTATCGATGCATCCCTATTGTTCACTGTTTTTTTTTTGTGCAAGATCTGGCAACACTAGTCATCAAATGCTCCTAGCTCTGTCATTTTCTGCACCATGCATACAGAATACTTTTTCCCCTTCTAGGCATTTATTTTTTCAGAAGAAAGACCTGTCGTGTCCATGATGCACATTTAAACATTTTATTTACTACTAGTTGTTCAGTTCGGTTATGTACACACTTTGCAGAGTTTTTGTAAATGCTGTTGTCACTACCTGCATTTTCGGGAGTTAATTCAGTTGTCGAATGCGGTTGTCAATCCAGTAAATGACTGAACTGTGTGTGTACAGAACAGGATTTAGCATTAAAAGGTGAAGTGACAACCGAAAAAAAATGCAGTATGTACGGTACCATCGTAAACTAACCAATTACGCGAGTCCCCATTGTCTGCTTTTCTCTGTCGTTCTTTAAAAACGTTTTTGACCTTTGCCTCTTTGTCCACTGGCTCCTCCTGAGATGTTTTCTCAGCAGACCTCTTAACGCCTACAATGTAACGCCACATTTTTTGGTGTGGCTCTTCTAAAAGTGTCTGGGTGAAACATGCTATTTTTATTTACCCGCCACGGTGGCCGCCGGTAGGTGAAGCGCGTTTACCCGCCATGACACAAAATCACCCGCATTCGGTTGGTGGCGGGTGCTAATTTCCATCCCTGTAAGGATCCAATCTGAATGCTTTCCAGAAGGCCGTGAAATGCATGCAAACTGGATAAGCTATATTCCTTAATTCCTTATTCTTTAATTCCTTAATAACTCTGGCTTCCAACCATACATAATATAGTTGTGCAATGCCCAGATGACATATCTTAAAAAATATGTATGAGAAAATCCTGCCGTATTTACTGTATGTGTACATCCAGTGACATCATCATAACCAGCAGTTTTCGCCCTGAGCTATTTAACACAGCATACATTACACAAACAAAAACTAATTACATAGGTGGAGAAAGTTATTAGAACATTATGAGAACAAACTGATAAACTGAGTGCAATAACCCCCTTATAAAAATTAACCATGTTTTTTTGGTTTTAACTGTAGTAAAAGCATGGTTAATTTTCGTAAAGGAAGACACATTAAGTTAAGAGCATCTCTCTTGATTTTATGACTTTGGCCCTTAAATAAGCAAAAGAAATACTTTTAAGTGACCCTAAAATAAAACACATGTATTTCGTCAGCAAATTACCTCAGCTGCAATTGTCTCTGGCTTAATATCTAAAAAGAGTTTCCCAGAAGATAAACCCTTTGTTCAGACTTGGCTCTAACAGATCTCTTTAATCCAGCAAATGAACACAAAGACTGTCAAGTTTAAATAAACAGATGTGATGACAGCTACAGTCAGACTGACATTAACTGATGATATGACCGTTGCAAACACCCTGCATGTTAACTGAGTACAAATGTGCCATTAACAGAGATCCTACAGCCTTACTCACTACTGTTCTGTATTAGCTTATGTAAACTTAAGAGGACATGCACAGTGATCTTAAATTAGACCTGTGTGTCTATTCATAACACCTTTAAATACAGTCATGAAAGACTTCCTTTTCCTTCTGAAGTCCCTGTGCTTGTGTGTGTGTGTGTGTGTGTGTGTGTGTGTGTGTGTGTGTGTGTGTGTGTGTGTGTGTGTGTGTGTGTGTGTGTGTGTGTGTGTGTGCGTGCGTGTGTGTGTTAACAGGAACT
This sequence comes from Paramisgurnus dabryanus, assembly GCF_030506205.2. NCBI lineage: Eukaryota > Metazoa > Chordata > Actinopteri > Cypriniformes > Cobitidae > Paramisgurnus > Paramisgurnus dabryanus. The sequence continues at coordinate 32,592,911 of NC_133351.1, forward strand.
GAAGTGTAAATGAGGTGGATTTTCCTGCAATTTTCAATAGAGGAGAATTAGCCGTGTTCACATGACTACAGGGTGTTGTGGATAACAGGCTCGACCTGTCTTTAGGAGCCACACACACACACACACACACACACACGCACGCACGCACACACACACACACACACACACGCACACGCACACGCACACGCACACGCACACGCACACGCACACACACACACACACACACACACACACACACACACATTCTGGTTTCCATGTTTTGTGGGGACATTCCATAGACGTAATGCATTTTATACCATACAAACTGTATATTCTATTCCCCTTACCTACCACATTCCCAAACCCCAACCATCACAAAAACCTTTCTTGTACCTTAGATTTTCAATAAACATCATCTTGTTAGATTTATAAGCTTGTTTCCTCCACAAGGTCACAAAAACACTGGTATTCCTATCTTTGTGGGGACAATTGGTCCCCACAATGTGATAATTACCAGGTACACACACACACACACACACACACACACACACACACACAAAGTAATGTGGAAACATTGAAAATGGTGGTGAGTAAAATGTAAATAAGCTTTCTTCTAAAATCTGTTCAATAATTTCTAATTGACAATGATCAATTTAGACAAATCTCTTAATGCAAAATTGCTTTAAAAAATCTTTAACATGTTAAAGGTTTGTTGTCATATAAACAGAAATGAAGCAGAATATCAATGTATACGTTTACATGACACTGCACCAGCCGATAAACTGTCATATAAAGAGGAACGATAACTCTCTTAAAGTATTACATGAGCTCTCATCAACTAACATTATATAATGATCTTCTGAAAAACAGACGTCGTCCTATTTAATAAACACAGATATCTGTTTTCAAAGCTTTTCATTATCAGCCAGTGTTAATGTCATTTCAGAAATGAAGTCCCGAGTCAGACATCATTCAGAGAAAAGCTCTGGATGTCTTAAACCTCTTTGACTGAAGTCACACCAGTTTGTTTATGAATGAGACCGACAGCTGAATTGTGTGACTTAAGGGACTCGCTGGAGATTGGGGTTATATTTGATGTATACGTAATCAGAATCAGCATGAGACAGTCTGAGGTAGCTTGAAAGAATAGTAGTGATGCATTGAAATGAAAACCGAAACTTCTGGATGCACTCAGCCAAAACCCGAAAAGTTTTTGTATAAGTGTATCAATAAGACTTTTTTAATATCATTAATTTAATGAATCTGAGTTGGATTACAATCCAATAAAAGTACTTTTTTAAAGTAATACACCAAAACTGGAGAAAAAACCTAATTTAAGAGCTTCTTATCTAAATGATGTAACATTCAAGAAAACGATTATATTCAAAACAGTAAAGTAATGCAGCCTTGTTAATACTACGTTTAATTAAGATGATACACAATCATTTTAATGATAACAAAAGGCAAGACACAGGATGACAGTGATGCTGCATTCGAAACTGCCTACTTTCATACTATGTAGTATGCGAAAAGCACAACTTCGCCTACTAAGGAAGTAGACGGTTTCGGACGCAACGTGAGCCTCTGCTCTGCTTATGTCAACAGGATTGAAATGAGTTTTGGTGATGTCATCACCTGACATATAACAGCATGAGTTACTGAAAACTGTGCACTTCATCATCAGTTAACAGAACCGATTAACATTAACAGCTACATTTGATAGCCTGTTGCTTTTCAGAGGCGGGCCTCCGCTGATCGCGTGTCTTAACAAAGAGACGAGGCATTTATAGTTGATGCTCTTGCTGTTGCACTATTATTAGATCTGACAGGGGGCGACTCGAGCAATCGAGTCCAAAACCAACACAAAGTAAAGGATAGAAGAAGTCGTTCGCTGAAACAACACTGATGCTTGTAACATCAATGCTTGATATATAAATATGAGAACATAAATAAAACACAAAACAAACTCTTAAATGTGTCGCATGGTTACAAAAATTACATGCACACCTCCAAGCGGAATGGGGTCTCGTGCACCCAAAGCGCACGACTGACCACCCCACACATTGACATAATTTTTGCTGCGCGCACCAACGCACTCATGCAGATGCGTTGAAAATAAACAATACTTTACACTGTAGGTTTGTAATGTTTTTGAAAGAAATTCTGACACAGAACTAGGGTTGGGTATCAGTTGGGTTTTATTCGATACCAGTACCTACTCAGTATTTTTAAAACGGTTCCGGTTCTTAAACGGTTCTTATATCGGTACTTTAGGAAAAAAAGGCACACACGTTGTCAAAAAAAACAACTTTTATTTACTGGAACTTTTTTTTTAACCTCTTCAACCCTGAGGACCCTGTCCCGGGTCCAAAATTTCGTATTTTGACTTAATATAAAAGATTATTTTAAGCTTTAATGCTCCGTCATGGACCCCAGTAACACATATGAGATACTGTTTGAAAGCTTAGAGTCTCTACTTTCTGCAGATATGCATATACATATCTTTTACTGTAAGAAAGTTATTTACACTTAATTTACACTATGACCCCCCCGATATTTTTTTATATGATTTAATATTCACATATTTCATATTTTTCAAGTATGACAAACATGGGCAAGTCTTATATCAAATGAAAGCTCTGATTCTCAGGAATAAGGCTACAGTGTTATCCAACAATCATCGAATGAATAATAAGGTAAAAAATGGTCTTTTGTAAACATATGTGAAACTTGAGCATGAACTGCCTCAGATAGCACATATAGCACCAAATGATACACCATCTTTTATTTTAGGTCCTACTCTAAACAATGAGTCCATTCACAACATTTTATTTGGTTGTGTGCATAATTAGTCCCTTGCTATTTATTATATGTGCAAAACAAAAAATTAATATTTATATGAAAAATATATTTTCACACCCTCCAGTTAAATAAGAATAACTTTTGAATGCGACATGCTAAAGAGTTCATTCTTTTTTTGGGTGTTTACTGTCTGCTGCTGGTAACAACCAGAACTGTCTGCAGTCTGCTAGAGCAGTGGTTCCCAAACTTTTTCAGCATGTGGCCCCCCTTGTGTACGGTGCATTCCTTCGCGGCCCCCCCAAAGAAAATTTGTGACAAAAAACTGTTCTAAAACTCAACATTTTAATAAAAAAACATTAAATTATACAAAAAAGTAGTGCTTTTGGTTAGTAGCCTTATTTTTTTAGGTTTAATTACACAGAAATCATGATAAATTAATGTATTTCATAAAAACTGGGGCCCCCCTGGCCCCATCTCGCAGCCCCCCTGGGGGCCCCGGCCCCCAGTTTGAAAACCACTGTGCTAGAGCACCCAGATCCAGAGTTATACACTATCAAAGACAGTATTTACAACATAAAAAAAGAAAAATTGGTGTTTCATCATATGAAAAACAACATAAATAACAATATTTGTCACAAACAGCAGCTTTTTATGTAACTTCAAAGGGTTTTCTTTAAAATTATATAAAGAAATTGCATTTATTCCACTGTATGTGGTTATGGGAGCACTTCAAATGTTTTTAGGCAGAAATTGTATACAAAAAGGGTATTATTCCTGCCTTCAGTTGGAGTAAAATAACTTTTGCATAGATTAGGATAGAGAAAAAAATCCTTTTTCCTCTGTAAGCTGACAATCGCTGGAATCAAACAAAACTATTTGCAGGGAGCTGAGATACCCAGGGCCAGAGTTATATACTTTCAAATAAAAACTTTAGAAAAAAACATCAAAAAGCGCCTATTTATTTTTGTGTTTATTAGAGGCCTGACATCACATACAACCATGTTTAGCACTTTTAACAGTGTTTTATGTAATTTCAAAGGGTTTCCTGTAAAATGATACCAAACTTTTGTATGTAAACCTCTGCATGTGGGTATGGGAAGCTTTTGAAAATAGGTAGGCCAAATCCAGGCGAAAATCCCCAAAATAGCTTCAGGGTGTAAGAAGATAATTAAAATATATATATATATATATATATATATACTTCACATGCAAAAGCCTCTAAATGCCATCTGAGATTTTCTTCTAAAATGAGCATTTTTATCAAGCTCATATATTTTGGATCAGTAATTTCACTTTAATGACAATTTAATATGTAATTTACATTGACATTAAAGGGGGGGTTTAATGGTATTTCAAGCATTCTGACTTATTAACACAGTTTAAGAGTTGTTTCCTCATGCTAAACGTAGGCAAAGTGTCAAAAATGCAGTTGGGCGTGTTTCAGAGTATTTCTGTGCCGAATGCACTTCGCCAGGGTTCGTACAAGTTTCGGCTAATTTTTTTCGATTACGGTTCTAACTGACGTTTCAGGGGTTTTCGATACGTATCACTTCTTTATATGGGCTTCCGCCGGAAAACTTCCCCTGGAAAACCCCGCCCAGCCGTCAGTCAGCGGGAGACGCTAGAGCTTGCTAACAGCTTATCACGCCACTCAGCTTTGTTTAATTTCAAAAGTCAACAATGGAACAACAAGAAGTGTGTTTTTGGATGTAAGGAGAAGACATCCAGCCTTATGGAAACAATGGATATAGTTTATTATCCGGATTAGCAGCGGAGTTTTGCGTGTGTGTGTTTGATGCGGTGGATTTTCATGACGAGTTACACGCGGTAAGTAAGACTTCTGTCTTATGTTGGAAATAGGCGCGTGTATATTATATAAATGACACGAACATGTAGTGAATCATAAGTTAAAACAGTGTTGTATAGTGTTGCATGACTCGTACTCGCTCCTCCCGTGTTATAACTCCTCCTTCTTCATTTTTTCGTACGTTATCGGAAAGATTCGGTAAAGCTAATCTTTCTTTTATAAATCTGATTAAACTAAAGACTCTTCAGAGATATAAAGGATGTCATACTACTCCATAGGTACTCCAGATTAAAATCAGAAATGCAGAAACAGCGTGTGTTACGTGAGCTTTAAAGTGAAATAACTGAAAATAAACATACAAGCTTGATAAAAATGATAATTTGAGAAGAAAATCTCAGATGGCATTTTAGAGGCTTTTGCATCTGAAGTCTTCATTTCGGAACACCAGGTGGCGGTAAAGAAATGTCAGGAACTGAAATCAGGCACCGAATTTTTCATTCGTATTAGGTATGGTTACTACCGTTTACGTTAGAACCGGTTCCCTATTGGCACCGATTTTCGGTACCCAACCCTACACAGAACACCCATTTCAATAAGATAATAACTGGCTATAGCATTGTGTGTGTGTGTGTGTGTGTGTGTGTGTGTGTGTGTGTGTGTGTGTGTGTGTGTGTGTGTGTGTGTGTGTGTGTGTGTGTGTGTGTGTGTGTCTGTCTGTGTGTGTGTCTGTCTGTGTGTGTGTATGTGGGTCTCGGTCTCTGACACTGTCTGTATTTATGTCTACACTCTAAAAAACAAACGGTGCTATATAGCACCAAAACAGTTGCTTTGGATCGTAACGATAGAAGAACCATTTTTAGTGCCATATAGCACCGGTGAAGAACCAGTGAAGCACCAGTGAAGCACCTGTGTAGAACCATATAGTGCTATGTAGAACCATATGTGGTGCTATATGGCCCCTATATGGTTCTACACTGGTGCTTCACTGGTGCTTCACTGGTGCTTCACTGGTTCTTCACCGGTGCTATATGGCACTAAAATGGTTCTTCTATCGTTACGATCCAAAGCAATTGTTTTGGTGCTATATAGCACCATTTGTTTTTTTAGAGTGTATCTCTCTGTGTGTGTCTCTGCATATGTGTATGTTTCTCTGTGTGTGTCTGCATGTTCGTCTGTGTGTGTTTGTCTGTGTGTGTCTCTGTGTGTGTATATGTGTCAAACATTATGTTTGTGTGATTCTGGGAGTTTTTAGTTTGTACTGACTGCTGTTCTTTTTTAGCTCTCCTGCCTTATTGTGTTTCCTCACATTGTGTGTGAATGTGTTAGGAGAAGTGTGTGGAGGAGTTTAGTGATGGTTAGTAGTGTGAGTTAACATGATGGGGGGTTGTTATGTTGTGTGCGTCTGTTATGTCTCCTTCTGTTATTTATCTATACATGAATCTCCCTCTCTCTTTTTCTCTCTCTCTTGAAGCTGAACACAGTATTAAAGAGGAAATCTCTGACTGTAAGGGCGCGCTTACATTATACAAAACCAACCCATTGTCCCCTTCCTTGCTCCCCCACTCACCTGTACTCACACTGTACTTTATCGATTCAAGCCCTGGCACGCTTTCATCATTAGCATGTGATGTTTTAAAGAAAACAAGAAGTAAAGATTTGGCTAATTGTGCCCTGCCACCTTGCAGAGGTGGGCTTAGGTCCGGTTCATTTGGGCTCGGAATGCACAATGCAAGCACGAGCAAGAGCGCAGTTGAAAATGCGAGTCATCCATTACGAGACGACAACTTCTGCTTTCGTGAAAAACCTTCTAATGCACGCAGCACGGTTATGTGGTATAAACGATGGATCGACTAAGCAAGCAATAGGCACAACTAACCAGAAACTAACCAGGCTTTGGGGGTTTGGATAGTGTGAGTACGCTCTCAAAGTCCAGTGTCACTGCAAACGCCCCACACTTTGGGAAACGCTGGTCTAAAGAGTTTTATCTCATGTAAACATCTTTATACTTTTTTCATTGTATAGTTAAATAAATGAGGATACTTCCTGATCTCTTCACATATCTCTCATATATGGCCCCCACTGTCCATGTAGCTTTGTATGTGCATACTACTCTGCTATAAAGTCTGATTTACTGCCCTGAAGATTTCTTGTTTATCCAATTTTAGTCATTTATTCTGAAAAATCTTCTTCCCATGATACTATCATTAATTTATGGCCTCATAATATTTGCTATAATTATCTTTGTTTTATTTGTGCTTAATATTTACATTTGTAACATACTGTACTTGTAGGTATTTTTAGGCAGATTTGACACAACATACAGGTCAAGAAATACAGACACACACAGTCGCACACATGCATGCACACGCGCACACACACACACATTGATACAATGTTCCCTCATCTCTTTCATGCCCTCTATCATTCACAATCGTTGTTTGTCTGCACCTGCACACCCGGCCCAAAGAAAAACTCAACTGTGTGGTAAATCTGACCTGAGAACAGAGGTGTCAGTACAATAAGCGCATTACAGCTAACTTATATTCATTCAGAAACACACGTGCAAACACGCACGCACGCACAGCTGAAATCAGAGCAGAAATACCCCAAATCCACAGCTTTCCACTGAAACACAATCCTGGGTGTCTCGTATCATCCACAGCCCACAAACATGTTTTGACCATTTATGGTAAGAGTAAAGAAGCAGCAGACATTTATTTAACTTTACATCACTGGATTGTTCTTCTGCTCGGTCATCTGCTTGCCAGGCCTGATGTTCATGTTGAGAGGTTTGGATGATATCATCTCAAAGACATTCAGATCTCTGACTTTATAAATTCTGACATTTTGGCAAAAATGCTGCATGCCTCATATGGGTTTATGTTACTTCATACTGCTGTCAAACGTTCCCAATGACTTAATGATTAGTTAATATTCTTTAAAAGTCTACATAATGTCTGGACAATGTTACATCTGATCCTGATATAAAAACTGACATCAGACAGATACTGTATATAAATTCATTTCTGAACACACACACTTGTTTATCTCTATATATCGCCAACATCCTGTATGTATTATCATATGTATGGAATGATGAAACCAGAAACCAGCCAATCACATTGCAGCTCATAGTCTTGAGTGCTCATGCCAGCCAATGGTTAAATCTGAAATATATAAAGTAGGTTCATGAACTCTGGATAAAAAAGATGCTCAGAGGTTTAACACATCTTCATCCTCATCTTCCTCATGTGTTTGTATTACAGTGACAACTATTATACAACATTTCCACACTGGACCATGATAACAATGTGCCAGATAAAACAGTACAGTAGATCTGATGGATGGGACATAAGTATGTTTTTGTGTCAGTGTAGTAACTGTATTGAGTAAAGAAAACATGCTATATAAAAATAAATAAATACATAGCTGCACAGTACACATTACTTGCTCTCTCTTTCTCTCTCTCTCTGTGTGTGTGTGTGTGTGTGTGTGTGTGTGTGTGTGTGTGTCAGTAAATGTTTATTGTAAGATGTGTCAGTTATGTATACATCCAGCAGTTCAAGAGGAACAAGCCTTTTCAGTTTATTTTCAGTTAATTCTGTGGTGTGATGTACCTCAAACCTTTTCCCACAATGCGCTAATCCCATAAAATTGCCAAAAGTGTGAATGCAAACACATCCTGGAATTAATCCGCCATTGCTTCAGATAACATACACAGACTTTAAGATGTGTCCATGGATGATAAACACAGACACAAATGCTGGACTGTAGTGAGGTCACCTCTGTAGGTCATTCATCTCAGATGACATCACAGAGGAAAGAGTAATGAGCTGGTGAAAGAGAGAAGTGATCAAGTGAGTTATTGCGTAGACGTGAGGTTTGACCCTGAAAGCTGTAAGTCACAATTTCAGTCTGTGACTCTGATGTGATGTGTGCTTTCAACCTTAAAGTACGACTGCAACAACTAATCAATAAAATCTAAATTGGTTGGTCTGAGACGTCACATACTCCCACGCCACCGTACGCGTCCGCTTCAAATAGCACATGCTAAAAATCTAAGTTTAAAAAATATAAAAACTTGCTAAATCCTGCTGAGTTTAAGAGAGTAGTTCATGTGTTTATCCTCTCTCGCTTGGACTACTGCAATTCAATGTATTAGTCCATACTATAATACTGAGTAGATTGTTTGCAAGTAGTTCAATATGTTGCGGCTAAATTGCTCAAATAAGGGTGGGTGATAAACTGGTAGTTATTATAAACTTGTCAGGGCTCAACGCAAATAATTTTTTGTACTGGCCCAGTCGAGCCAGTGGTTCAGGTTTTCACTCGCCCTGCCAAAATTTTCACTGGCCACAATAAAAAAAATTCAGTGTCACATGTTTAAAAAATAACAATTCAAAGGTCAAATATATTTGTATTTTACCCAAGTAAACGTCTCCTTCCAAGATGTTAAATAATATGCATTGATGAAAATATATTTTAATGACTGAGGGTGAAGCACTGGCCCGATCGGGCAAGTGACAATGATTTTTACTGGCCCAAACATCTCTCACACTTGCCCGGGCAACCGTGCAGTCCTTTATGTTGAGCCCTGCTTGTAAAAAATTGTCAACCGGTAGAGATTATACATGCCAACATCACGTTCCTGTGTGTGTGGTCAGGAAAACTTGACATTTGTACATGTATTTAAGCAATGCAGTTTTAAAACAAGTGATTTTAAGCCAATGAAACACAAACAACAGATCTATATGCGCACGTTGTTTCTGTGTAAGAGGAGTGCACAAGTCACACAACCACTGCTCCTGAGTATTTTTGCCGCTTTATTGGCCTTAAAGACATACATGCGTCAAAATTCCAGTCTTTGCAAGTATCCTCATAAACACCACCATTAAGTTCTTAAGAGAAAGGTAACATCTAAAAGAAAAAACGCATGTGTAACAGTATATTGGATCCGGACTTTGGTCTTAAAGGGGAAGTTACTTGACTTTGCTCCTGTCTGTTACTCATGTTAATCAAACAGCATTGAAAGAAAATCTCTCACTGCTTTTTACTAAATCAATATTCTATATATATACACATTTTATTTATTATCAACTTCCTGAGTCACAGCTGGGCGGTGAAAACAGGCGCCACCTGGCGGCGCCGGTGTGCGTATACTCATAGAAAACAATATGTTCGATTTTTTTTAGAACGGCACGGCGCTGAGCTGCGCAGCCGGTGTGCGATCCCCTTTAGATCCTCTAGTCAATCTGCTAAAGGTTCCCTGATCACAGTAAAATCAAAGGAAGACCAAGCTTTTGCCATAGTCGGTCCAAAACTATGGAATTGTGTAGCGTTAGCTATAAGGGAAATTACAAATGAGTCTTTGTTTAAAACAAACCTCAAGCTATACCTATTAGAGAAGGCACATCATTTTTGAGTTTATAATTTGCTGCCCCCGGTCTACATGTAAGTGTCTTTTTTATATTATTTTATGTCTTCGTGTGTGGTTTTATGTATATATTTATTTGTATTGGATATGTACAGCACTATGGTCAACACCCGTTATTTTATAGTGCTACATTAATAAATTAATAAATAAATAAATACTATGATAAGTTAAAAATCTAATTGAGGAAATATTTATGTTTTTATACGATTAGTCGATTAATCGATTAGTCGATTCTACTCTAGGGTTTAACCAGCACAACACAAACTATTTGTGACGTAAGCGTATGTTTATTGGCCAAAAACATGGCATACAAAACACTAGCAGCCACATTTTTTAAAAGCCTTGTAAATATACATTGTACATATGTTGCTCTGTCAACAGTAATTCAATTGTTTTTGCGAGGGGTTTATCACTATCTACTTAAGCCCACAAAAATTTAGTTATTGGGTAATCGTCCCAGTACCAAACAGGAACAAAACGACCCAAAAGCGGCTAATGAGTGCTTTTGAATAAAAACGCAGCACTGGATTTTGTGAGGTTTGTGGCATCAAATCCTTATAGTAGTACAATCGTTTTCGTAAGGGTGTGATCACACAATAGCACACATAAATTTACTGTTAATTTCATTTGTGTGTTCCTCCTGCATTATTGTGAATATGTTTTTCTCATGTATATCTGTTATTGTGGTACCACTAATTTCAGATTTGGCACCTTTAAACCACAAACACATTAAAACAAAACAAACTTTTTTCTAAGTTTGTGGTTTCTGCTTAGAAAACAATAGGGAGCAGACTTTCACCGAATAGCAAGTGTTTAGTGTTTAGTGTGTGTGTGTGTGTGTGTGTGTGTGTGTGTGTGTGTGTGTTCTGTTGTGTTATCACTGTGTGTGCAGAAGGATGTGTCAGTCAGCAGAGCCTCTGATCAGAGTCTGTGTTTCTGTCTGCCGTTTCCTCACTGACCCTTACACAAACTCACAGACACAAGAGTCAATCAGTTTGCCTTTGTGTGTGTGCGTGCTTGCGTGTGTGTTCACAAGCTTGTGTGTGTTTGCAAGAGATCTTCAGTGAAAATATCAGACTCTTGTAGATTCACTCACTGTATTTATTCTTCTATTAAGAGATTTATTTCCCAGTCTGTTCTTGTCTCTCTCTCTCAATCTGTGTTTGTTTATTAAGAGAGAGCTTCTGGTCCACAGACTGTCTGAGTGCAATAACAGACCAAACCCAGCTGCCTCACAAAATATTACAACATTTATTTTGGTTAAGAGAATTCAGACAGTCTGATGTGAAGGGAAAGTGCAAAGCTCGGTGAAAAATACATGAGGGTTTTTTTGTTGGTTTGACACGACTCTTCTTGTTTCACATGACAATATTTTATTTTACTATTATTGTAGCTTAGAAATGCTGAACATTGACTGGGTTCATTTTGAGACTTTATGGCTGGATTTACACTGCAGATCTTGATGCCTCAAATCCGATTTGTTGACTCTATCTGATTTTTTTGACGACCTGTATACATCATCAATAAAAGCGACTCTGATATCTCCATTTACACTAAACACTTGGCGAAACAAATCAAGGTAAGCATACTGACCCGGAGCAGCTTAAACCATAGAGGAAGTAAAATGATGCGATATGCAAAGGACACAAACAAAATGATTATTCAAGATTATAGAGCTGTTCTTGAGATTTCTTTAACAAGACATAAATCTTTACTCCACTAAGTGGAGCTGTCATCCTTTATTGCGCTGCTAATAGGAGTCATGTGATCGCTGGTGGTGTCCACCTGAGATGAAGTCATGGAAATCCGAATGCATGTATTCGATTCATATCTGATTTATTTCCACATATGAATGAGAACGGAATCTATGAGTTTTTTTTCCTGCTTAGACATGTGTGGTTCATATCCCATCTGTGCCACATTAAAAAATCGTAATGAAGTCACTTCAAACAGGCCTATGGTACCAAGTTTTGTGAAGTGAACCAAACCAAAATGTCTTACATGATGAATAATTGTGTTTATGACGTTTATTAAAATGTATCTGCTCTGTGTTTATTATAAAGCAGTCTGATGGTGAATCCTCATCTGTAATATGGTCTCTCTCTCTCTCTCTCTCTCTCTCTCTCTCTGTGATTGTGTTAGAGAGAGAATTAAACAATAAGGATCTCCATTAGATTTCCTCTCACCAGTGTTTGCTGTTAATGCTATTATAGTGAAGTGTGGTTTTCAACACTGGGTGGAGCTGGAATGATAGGAATTGGAAAAACCCCTTAAGGTTCCTTGTAATTCAAGAGCAGCAGTGAGTTTGCTGATATTTTCTGGTAAAGGTGAAGTTCATGGTGCACACATCGTAATGATAATAAATTGTATAAAACGCTGTTCCTCAGCAAAAGAGCCTTTTAAGAAAATCTGTAAGATCACTAAACAGAGATAAACCCACTGTGATCAGAGTCAAACCCTCTGAAACAGCATTAATCCTTTCTATCTTATATCTATATAAATGAGAAGAAAAGCATTGAAAATAATAAAGAAAAAATATGTGTCAGTGTCTTCTCATGTGTCATGTTAAGGTCACACCTTAGAATTATGTACATGTTGAATGCATAGACTGTAAAAAAAGATGGATGACGCCCGTTCGCTCTCTTCCATTGGTGAAAAGTGAAGCCGCTAGTGTCCCGATACGGCGCTGACATCTTGGGTCGTGATTCTGTGCAGTAGCGATTTCGGGACCAGTCCTGCACAGTAGTGAGCAGGAAGTAAAGCCGCAAAATCAAAGCCCCGCCCTCACACAATGCACATATAACAGCTGTCAATCATGATGTGACACCACTGTTTTATATCATTAAATAACTAACTTAAAACAAACTTATTTTAAAAACAAACACTTGAATTTATATCAGCGTAATAAAAACTACAGTAAATGACAGAAACCAGCTTCGGAAAAAAGATAATTCAAGTGTAATTCAATTGTTAAGTTGGTCTCAAGTCTCAATTAATAACATAGGGGAGGTGGGGTTTATGACCGTTACTGGGACCGGTCACTGGGGGGAGATCGAGACATTTTGGCTTCACTTTTCAGGGCTTGTGCGGCACGCTTGGTTGCATGCATCATGATTTCTGTTCAGAATAGAGAGTTCACGACTGCATAATACAACACAATAAACACATGAACTCCCTCAGTTTGTGCTAGGTTTATTTTTCTCTCTATATATAATCAGCTTCCAATATCATTCAGATCAGACTGATACTGAAACAGAAAGAGATACTGAAGAACACAGTCATACACAATTATATACACACATGCATACACATACAGACACACACACACGCATGCACGCACGCACACACACACAAAGTCAGACCATTACATAAACAGGACCGAAAGTTAAGTTTCTTCCAGACACGTAACCATGACAACACACGTGCGTCCGATGAAACCGTCTATAGGAACACAGAAATCAACCGCCAATTTATTTTATGTTTCACCAAGCTCACTGCATTCTGGGATTCAGCAGCAGGGTAAGAAAAGCAGAGTTAAAACAAAAAAATCACAACAAAAATCCAGGAGAGACTAACAGCTACTAACACACATCTCATTCCCAGCCCATAGCCTGAGCTTTCAGATCTGAGAGTGAGATAGACCACATATGATAAAGACATAAACACATGTTTACATTTCCCATCATGCCGTGTGTGTGTGGTGTTTTAGTGCTGCAGGTCGTGCACTTGCGGGCTGTTTCCTCAATTACAGCAACTTCTCCTGTAGAGAGAGAGTGTGTGTGATGTGTGTACGTGTATGTTTCTGTGTGTGTGTGTGTGTGTGTGTGTGTGTGTGTGTGTGTGTGTGTGTGTGTGTGTGTGTGTGTGTGTGTGTGTGTGTGTGTGTGTGCAGGTGTGGTGTAGACTACATCAGCTACATTTTGGCTACAGGCCCATCAAACATGCGCTCCCCTCAGAGAAACACACAGCAGAACAAATCTGCCATCCACCAGCAGAAGAGTAACTGCAGGACAGAACACCAACAATGATTTCTACACTGAAATATTGGATTTACTTAAAAAAAAAAATGTGTCAACAGGTTCCACACAATTCGTTTAAGCAATCTCAACAAACTATAATTTAGTTCATTTTACAAAAGAAGTTCTTCTTAACAAAACTTAACAAAGCTTATAGTGTCAACAAGCAACAATTGAGTTAATTTAACACGAAAAATGTAGGTGGGTGATTCTCACGAAACCATTGAAACACCATGGCACTAATGATTTTTGATATAAAATGTGCAATATAGTAATATTAAAAAGCCTCAGAATTAACACAATACTGTGTTCTACCTTGCACAATGTGTGATTTCAACATAAGAATTTATAATTTGTCAATTTTATCTCATTTTCTGCTGAAATTCTCATTACCGCAATGCGTCCGGCTGTGTTTGAACATGCGTTATGATGTAATTTAAACATATTAAAACAAAAATATTTAGAAAAAAAATAAATGGATTTTTTGCTAGACTACTTTAGATGACAGAAAATAATTTACTGAATATTCATGTATTATAATAATGAAGAAAAATTAGGAAAATGATGTGTCCATGCCTGATGTTCTCATCCTCCGCAACACTTTTTGAGAACAGTTTAAGCACACATACAGAATTTTAATAAAGTTTGATTTTGAGTGACCAAGCACATGGATCAGTTACTTCAAGATGGCTACCAGGTACGATCATCTCTTTATATCTTTCCAGTTAAATTTGAAATATTCTCTTGTCAGAATGCTTACACGACATTTTGATTATCATTACCGAAACAGGTAGTTTTCTACATTTCGAAAATTGTTTGATTTACAGTTTTTTATGAAAATGTTCTTTATTAAAGTCTAATTATATGCACTGAATAAAAAATTAGCAAAGCCTACGTGGCATCTCTATTTTTAGCAAAACATACTGGGGTACCTCATCCTCCGCAACACCATTCTCATATACCGCAACCATTTAATAGCAGTTGCGGTAAAGAGAACTTCTGTTTCGGAAATGAGAATTTAAGCATATTGTTTATTACATTTAAATATCTCTTATGAATTTAAGATAAATTTAAAATGTTATAACTGTTGATATTTTGCTTTATGATGCTTCATTGTAGACAGTAGGCAAGTGAGAAAAAAGCTTTAGCAAAGGCCAGGTTGACAAAGTTCAGGGAGAAACTTAACAGCAACCCAGAATGGCTCGAGGAGTACAGAAGGAAGGAGAGAGAGAGGTTAGGTTTGGAGATTTACTAGCAGGTGTAATTAGCAAAAAACACACTACAGTGTTAGGAAATGTACATGACACACACACAACACAACGCAACAAGTCTATACTATATGATGATGTGTACGTACATTTTTTTCTCCCATGTTGTGAGACATGCTAATTTAATGTTATGCTTTCTTTCCACTTTCAGGTATCAAAAACAACCTAGCGATGGCACGCCATGCATCTAGGCGCTGCAACATCAGTTGGATCACAAGATCCACAAAGTTGGATCCCATGCGTGCCAGCATCTCAGCTACCTGCGACCGCACAACGCGCGCTGTCTGCAGCATCAGATTGCTGCCTGGGGGCGAGGGACAAAGGGAGACTAAAGGCGGCACCTCCTTTCTGCCCAGTGCGGGAGTCACAGACACCAGAGAGGATGGCCTAAAAGCGCCCGGCGCTGTGACAGAAAGCGGGTTGCTGCGCAATTCATTAGGACTGTGCGTTAACCCTTTCCGCCTCTGCTGTCTTCGCAGCATGTGGGTCGTGTTCGAGAGTGGGGGGGCGTGTTGTAGACGCTTATGTGAGGACGGGCCCTGGGGCGAGCAACACAAAACCAACTGAGGAGAAAAATGCTGTTTTTGAGCGGCTTCGTTCCGGACGGCAGTCCCCCAGGACCAGTTTCTTGCATCATATACTGGAGGATTTGTGCCAGGGACTCTTGTTATGCACCACCGGTTCTGGTCCATGAGACACAGGGTGGTGAGGTAGGAAGTGGCTCATAGATTTAGAGCTCTTCACCGCTTCCGAGAAATGCTCCGTGATTGTGCCCACCGTGTCACCAAACAGGCCGGATGGAGAAACAGGCGTGACTGTGCATGACCACCATGAGTGGTCTTCGTGGCCCTTAGCGTGAAATCCTTAGCCATTCTCAGATCCCTGAAGGTATTTAGATCAGTGCTGCCCTCATCTAGAGCCTTAAGCACCTGCGCCTAAAAGATCTGTAGGACCGCCATGGTGTGCAATGCAGACAGAGCCTCTCTCGGCGCGGGTATGCTTTTTCGGACAGGTGTGTTGTCATGAGGCTTCACTACCCTCAAAGCTGTGCCACACCATCCAAGGAAGTGGAATAGGGGCAGAGGTGAGCAGCCACAGCGTCCTTGATGGGGGGAATACACAGGTAGCCTACCTAAGAAAAAAATGGGGGGAGGGGTAGCCCACGCTTTGGTGACTTTCCTCCGAGCATCAGCGGGGCGGCCTGAGTGAAGAAAACAAAAGTCAAGCTTGCTTCTCTGGGGTTCTTGTGGGGTGCTCCACTCAATCTCCAAGTCCTGCACGGCTTTGAAGAGAATGCGCACCAGTTCCTTGTAGAAGGATGGCTGTGTGTCTGATGCACCATGTGGAGCCTGGTCCCAGTCTCCATCCAACGCAGTCAGAGACATCTCATCTTCCTTCGCCGGAAACCCAAAGGAAACAGACCTGGCGGCTCCCGGTTCAGGACAAAGGCTCTCGGCGACAAACTGAACCGGTTGAGCGAGGGGAGGACGACCACCAGCGGCTCTTTGCCGGCAGTGGGACACTGCAGTAAGAAACCTCCAAGGGCAATGTTGAGCCGGGTCCTGAGCACCTTCATCGGGAGATCCTCACAATAAGGGACAACCTGAGCCAACAATTGCCGCCTTTGGGTGGAGAAGCCCCAAGCAGAGCACACAGAGCTCGTGTGAATTGGGTGGGTCGATCAGACCTCCGCACCACAAGCAGATTTGCGACATCCCGGGACACAGAGAGGGCTGCTTACATTTCAACCTGAATTCAATTTTGCTGCCTATGAAGTCTGTCCTAAAGCATTTCTCGGAGCTGCCATTATGCAGCCAAAGTCATTGTCTCATAAGGCAGCGAGGGAACAAGTCAGCTGTCTTAACTTTCGGATACAGCCTCTCTCTCTCTCTCTCTCTCTCTCTCTCTCTCTCTCTCTCTCTCTCTAATCGAAACAGATACAGAATGGTAAAAGGTCAGAAGACCAAATCATATCCAGCAAGGAAATATTTTTCATCTTATTTACACAAATGTTTTGTGATATCCAGCTGACATTAGCTGGCCATTTCTCAATCCGATGGCTGCAGCCTTCAGAGCTCGCATTTGTAGGCAGCATATGTCATCAAGACCATCTTATTTCAGTATGTTAAATGCATAAATGGGGACTTAAATATGACACAAAGGAATATTAATATAAGCCTTCCTGTTCTCATGTTTTTTCTTTAATATTTTTTCAAAGACTACACAATAAAACAGTTTTGAACTTGAACACATGATGCTGTAAATATTATCAGACTTTCTACTTTAAAATTTGTTTTTAACACAATCTCAGGCTAGTATACGTATTCTCATTACCGAAATAATTAACCTCATTTCCGAAACCTATGTATCATTACCGCAACAGATGCTTATTAAATGTTAATTTCATTAATAGAAGCATAATACTTTGATTTTAAATGCATGTGCAGAATCTCCAAATTATGTTCTTTCAGGTTTGTCATGTCATTTTGAAAATGTGTCAGGTTTCTTCGAAATATATAAAAAAAATAGTTGTAAATTGTGGAAGGTGTTGCGGTATATGAGCTAAATAAAACAAAATAAAAAAAACGTTAAATTTAAAATAAATATTATTTCAGAATTTCTATTTACTGTGCATGACTATTAATAATCAATTTTTAAAAATGTGAAAATATATTAGCTTTTCTAACAGTGTTGATGTTTTCTGACTGTTGCGGTAATGAGATTTTTTTAGGACTTATTTTTGAAATTATGTTACAAAAAGTGTTAAATGATAAGTAAAAGTTTTTAAATTAATGTTCCCATATACTTCAGACTTTGTTTCTAATGTCAGGTGGAAAAAAAAGTAAATTTAAGCAATTTTTACATTTTCATGCTTGACATTTTTACAACCAAGTTTTCGTGAGAATCACCCAGTTAATGACGAGAAACATATATAAACGCCATGCCCTTTAATTAGGATCACTTGCAAAATGTAATAACTCCATAACACTCAATCAATCAATCAATCAATCAATCAATCATAGTGCAGCTGCTCAATACAACTAACAGGACTCAACATAATGGACTGCCCAGTGGCCCGGGGCCAGTGTAAGAGCACTCTGGCCAGTAAACAACTATTGTCACTGACCCGGTCGGGCCAGTGCTTCGCCCTCAGTCACTCAAATATATTTTCTGCCGTTGGCCATTTGTCTGTATATATTCTTATGCAATGTTTCAATCGAGACACATTTGAAGCGCTGCAGTGCAAACGTTAACTTCACAGCAATGTCATGAGGTTTCTCCTACCTTATTGGTTGTTGTGGACACTGTGTATGTGTTTGCGTTATACATCAACTATTGTGAACAAAATCTCACAGCTCATGAAAAAAGCCGACAGCACATAGCATTCATGGTGTCTAAAAGGGTTAACCCTTCATCTGGTTCACTGAACTTTATGGCGAGACATATGAATGAAGAGAATTGTAAGCGCAACGAGAGACATATCAGCACAGCATAAATAATAACACTGTTTTATTAATATTTGTTTGTTATCTTTTTTTAAAGATTTCTTTGATTTGAGTTCATTTCTGTGCACAGTTAATCCTGATATACCTGAAACTATTGACCCTGATGACAGTATTGTGAAATTTCAGAATTAGAGTTTACCTTTAAAATTGCCAATTGTCTTACCAAATGATGAACAAAATGCAGGGTTTCCTTCAGCACATTTCAGTTAAGGCGGCCCGCCTAAGCTTGGAAACCCTACCGCCTTAACTAGGTCGTCCAAAAAAAAGGCCATCAAGTGCATCTCGGAGAATAGCGCGTACGCATTCATCATGACGCATACGCCCCGCCCCTTTGATTGCCCCGCTCTCGGCCCCGCCCACCCGTCCAACTCTACCACCACAACTAATAAATTTTCTGCGGGAAACCCTGAAATGTATATGTATACAATTATATTCGACTTTTGAATTATTATTTTAAAATATGTGACCCTGACCTCTTTTTTGGCACAGCAAGTGAAAACCTGAACCACTGGCCCGACCGGGCCCATACAAAAAAAATAGTTGAGCCCTGACTAATTATAAAAACCTTTTAATAACATAATACATCACAATCATATTTGAAATTTAATCTTACATTTCAAACCATTCATTTGTTTTTGTTCTAAAAATATATCAGAACAAGTTCATTGACTCATACTTTACTTTGCCACTTCTTACTCGCGTACTCGCGTTTCAAGTATTCATCTGGTAAGTCAACCACTATTTCTCACAAAAAACACTGCAGGAAAACAAAAACAATGCAATGTAAGTTTCCCCCCACTATCGTACACCCCTAGTCAGCCTTATGTAATCGTACAAGAATTAATGTTGAAAGGTAAAGGGTGAAGCTGACTGTTTGGTCACATGAACTGCGGTGCCAATGTGCCAGGAAAAAAAAAAAGAGCGTGACCGCTTTGCTTACTATTTGAGCTCGCTTGCCACATGTCTACATTTAAAATAACGTACTTGCATGAAATGTGAACGTCCCTAACTTTTTGCATGAAAAACAAAACACTGTACTTTTTGAAGGAGACTGAAGAGTATAACAGTCATTCCTGTGAGACAAATTTATAATTTTGTTCTCAGCAGCAGCCGGTTGCATCAACTGGTTTATATCTTTAGACTGTTAGTCAGGTGATCTCACAGATGTAGAAGCTTGGAAAATCTTGTTAATTTTGAGATCTTTTGCAGGAGCTTGTTTTCTCATTTCCTTTCTCAATTTTTGTGCTTTTGGCCACCACTGTCATATTTTTTCCGATATATCTATCTGTTTTGGTTATGATTGTATATTACATGGAGGAGGCGAGGTGGTTACGCCAACCTGGCATGTGTGCCACCATGAAACACTGTTAATTACTATTGTAAAAATAATAAATACGGTTTGATTTTAAAAATATAATGAAAACCAATTGTACAGAAGGCCCAGATCCCTGTGGGCCCCTAGGTTAGCCTACACGTTAATCCGCCCCTGGACCAAACCCTCAAAGTAAACACAAAATCATGTTTTTGAATGTTTGACATGCACAGCAGACAAACCAGCTCAAAAGTTTCACACAACCTTGATGAAAACATCTCATTCAGTAATTTGAAGTGAAGTAGTTTGATGTACAATGCAGATCCAGTCAAACTCTTAAACCGTACAAACTGATCTTTAATGGCTGCCTCGAGTAACTACACAACATACAGTAATATTACAACAACACTCCATCAAAACCTTACATACTGTATGTCAAGATCAATTTCAGGTCATGTTCATCTATTTTCACTTTGCAGCAGGTGAACCAAACTCTATCACCTGCACCTATTTACAGACAGCACTGATACTGAAGATTATTATTCAGGGATGGGCCTTGAAAACTATATTGAACAGGTAACCTTTGTTACTCATTTTATATACAAACAGGTTAACCATAGGTAAGTCTTATAGGGGACATATCATTTAGCTCATTGAAATTTGACTCCCCTTGTGATGTCAGAAGGGGATAATACCACCCCTTAATCTGCATTGTCCAACCACAACACTTCAATTAAGTGCAGAGATCAGCTCATTTGCATATTAAAGGACACACCCTACAGCTGCAATTTATTATCACACCTACACAGTGGCAATTTAACATGCTATAATAAATTATCTGTGGTGTATTTTGAGCTAAAACTTCACATACCTACTATGGGGACACCAAAGATTTATTTGACATCTTAAAAAAGTCTTGTGAAATGTCCCGTTTAAAGGTAGAGTAATGCAAACTAACAGCCTGTTTAGTTCTAAAGGTCAGAAAGAGGACAGAAGCTGAAGTACTTAAGTGTAAGTAACCTTGACTAAGATTATAAGTGGTCTTATAGAAAATAAGATGCAGAGAGGCATTAAATGACTGTCTGTCAATCTCCTGACATCATCTGACCACAACAGTCAATATACAGAACACTATGAGGAGAGATAGTGACAGACTAAAACCCATAATTACACAAACTACAGCGGTTTCATGTCTTCAGTCTGTGGTTTTTGTCAGGTGTTATTAGAGAGAGACAGCATGGGTGTCACATGTGATCCAGACCAAAACAATGACTGGACTCAAACATGTAGTTAAATTTGACAACTTTAATTTTTTTTCCTTTTTTTTATTAAAGTCATTATGCAAACATTGTAAACAATAACCACCCGTAAAAATGCACAAATTATTTGCCAGAGTATTCTGTGCTTTGGCAAATACGTCAGCAGGTGACGTCAGACGTTGATTGTGAAACTCAAACTGAAGTCTATGTATGAGACAGACGCCTACCGGTTTTCATAAAAAAAATCTAAAAATGTGTTCTGAAGACTTGGTGGTTTAGACTGACACAGGGGTAAGTGATTCATGCTAAATTGTCATTTTGGGGTGAACTAACTCTTTAAGTATGTTATATTCTCAGTGTTGTCCTCAAGCAGTAGTAGTGAGGGATCAGGGCTGTAAAGGGTTTGAAGTGTTTGCACTCGGTTATGCTGACTCCACACATTCCTCAGGTCTACACATGAATATTTGACTATTTATTTTGTGTGAACCCATTTCCCCGGTTTACTCTTGTGTGATAGACCACACCTACATGAGACATCATGAGAAATCACACCACTGTTTCTAAAGGAAACAAAAGGATACAAAATTATATTTTATATGGGGAGACAATATAAAATAAATATTTTGATCTTTTCTAAAAAGTGGAATAAATTTTTATATGCAAGTTAAAGCCTCATGTGAGATGTCACCATTATTAAAAGGTGTATGATGGAAATAAAACTCAAAACAAAGGTTCTCTCCAGCAGCTGCACTATATGTGGTATGAAAGTTTATGTCTGACTTTAGGGTACATTACTGAAAGAGCTTCTGTTGTAAAGATGGAGGCTCATATCAGAGCATAATGATATAGACGTATTATTTCATCTCGTATCCTGCAGGGAAAATGACCAAAACCCGATATACCACCCTGCACTACTATTAGGGCCCTATGATTTCCGCGGACGGAATCGCAGAATCCAAGCATAAAAATGGAATTTACTGTACAACGCGGAATGTCACGGAATTTGGATTCAGTCATTTTTAAAAACGATTATAACGCATTCATCTGCAAATAAAAGGACATCTGTTTACCAGAGTGTATACAGTAGCTCATATATGTTCCTCAGACACGAGGGCTTACAAAGCGCGCACACAGCGAGCAGTCAACACACACGTGATCACTGAACTTAGTTTTCTTTTTTGTTAAAAAATAAACTTAAACAGCTGGATGTTTATCAGTATATTGAAACAGTGCAGTCTGTCTTGGGTCTTAAAGTGACAGTAGTCTGCTGCTTTCTGTGTCAGAAATGTTCATTACACCTTTAATTCATGTGCAGTGTTTTATTTGTATTTGTATAGAATAACTAATGTACATTTAATAAAGATGCCTGAAAAGTAAAACAAGATGAGTATAGTCTTATGATTAAAAGAAAAAAAAATTAACATTTGCTTGTTAAATTTTATTCGTTTAATGTTTTCAGCTGATAAGATATGCTTTTTGATAACTGAAATTTAAATTAACCATTAAAACCAGAATCTAGAAAAATAAATACAGAAAACACAGAATTTGTGAATAATAAAACGTAATTTGGGAAAAAATCTAATGGATTTCATAGGGCCCTATACTATTTACCGTGTGCGAGTCGCGACCGCGGCGCTTCCAGAGCGCACATACTGCGCGCCTACATTTGAAATAATGAACTTGAGGACGCAATATGTGAATAACCGCTTCCACAGTACCTGTGTTTGCGGCGTCATCTCTCCTAAATCCAAAATAATTCCATGATAGCTGAAGTGCTGTTCCTTTTCACCACAAGGTCTTTGTCTGACAACACATTTTCCTCACTCTTCTCTCCTTTCTCCGCCATCGTTTTTTGCTAACAGGCACAGCGTCGCAACTGACACCTCACAAATCAATCTGAGCGAAGCTGACTTGGGGGTTCCCCTGATTGGCCTAATAGCATGAACGCGCAAACCATCCGTGGGTCCCAAACTGCCTACTTCCATACTATATAGTATGCAAAAAGTACGAGAAGTAGTGCTTTTCGCCTACTATATAGTATGGAAGTATGCGGTTTGGGACACAGGGCATGTCTTCAGGACTAAACGTGATAGGTCAAACGCTTATTACATGCGCTTACCGTTTTCCCTTCATTTATTGCGTCAAGGCTGTCTGTTGCGATGTGTTCATCGCGTGAGTTCATATCGCGATGACGATGAAAATTCGATGTATCGTTCAGCCCTAATTTACTCTAGTTTGCAAGTATTTCTGTTAGGTTTCTAACTTTGCTAAACTAACAGTTAACTGTACAGGTCTTATGCTACGTACACACCAAACGCGTAGCATCACGTTGCTTGCTCTAGATAACTCACGGGATTTAACTTCGTGTCATGCAAATTTTTTGCTCCAGTTGAATATTTTTAACTTGGGCAAAGACGCTCTGAGGCAAAAAGTATGGAATAAATTTCCCGCCTAATGTATTGAGGTCACGGATTAAAAAATAATATGCATGAATAAAATAATAATAAGCGCAAATCAAAACTTTAAACAGATTTAATACAAATTGCATACAAAATGACGTTTTCTTTGTTTATATTATTCATTTTTTTATTCTCTCTAATATTTTCTGCTCATGTTAAAACATTTTCTATGCTTGTACTGTTTTTCCCTTTCTCTTATTTCCACATTCTGCGCTTGCATTTCCAAAAGTTGCAGTTAGAGTTTCATGCAAATCAGGGCAGACTTTAAGTGTCGCCATTGGTCCGCTAGTTTTAGATTGACAGCTCCTCCTCTAGCCAATCAGTCGAAGAGAGGGTGTTGACGTCACTTCGGCGCGACTCAAAGCAGGCGATCGTGCAGGTGAAGATGGATAACCGTCAGATGGGCTTTGATAATTTCAGATAACTTTTTGTATATTCACAGGTAGTGAAGTATGCATGTACAGTTTCTTTAAATATAATTGTTGGCATTTATAATGTCCGTTTTGAGAGAAAATTTAATTTTTCTACTGTTATTGAGCTTATTTAAACATAGCGGTTAGCGCTTAGCGTATTTACCTCAAAGTTTACTTCAGTAATATTACCTTTATTTAAGTAATAATAGTACAGTTTGCATATCAATGCTGCTTCTTTATATGTTTATTCATGAATTTATGCTGTTATGTGAAGTCATGAGAGCTATATTTATTGTAATACAAGACATTAAATGCCGTTATATGAATACTTTTGCTTTTAATGTGCTCATTATACACTCACAGTGGCATTTTTGTGCTGGATTTAAATGCATGTTTATATATTTGTTTTTACCTTTTTATATTGCAAACTTTTTAGCACAATATAACGTGGTCTTATTGCAAAAGGTCCTATAAAACTGTACACTGTACACGTGCCTTCCCGTGTACAGTTTGAAACACATGTAGCCTTTCTACAACCCTGCCTGTCGCCTTAATAATCTTAATATATGTGGAGATAAATAAACCTTTGCACTAAATCTGGCTACTTTCATCCATTTCTGTGTTCTGGCTCTGACACACCAAGAGACATGCTGGAGATTTTAAACATCTTTAAACCAATCTCCTTATGTACAATATTTATATTTGTCCAATATTTAAAGTATACTATGTATTGTGTATCTATTTATTCACACACGTCATATGCAAGAAAGTAATGCAGTGTTTTTAAACTTATTTTCTTTGTATGCTGTCAGAATATGAATATTGGCTTAATAAAGGACTATTAATGGAAATTCACAATTCAGAGATTGTTGGCAGATATATTTAGTTTCATTTTGTGCAGCTTGCTGGATACTTTGGAGCTTAAAGCATCAGTTTATAATTTATGTAAATTTAGCATACAGTTATTTTAATGTGTGTCATTTAACTCGGTTATGCAGTTCATCTATACCTAGCACAGATAATAAACAAAGCTTTTTCTGTATTGTTGAGTTGTATTATTTATTTGTATTAATACAAATAATGTAATGCCCGAGTAAACACAATGGGTCTGAAAATAAAACAAAAGCAATTGGTTTGAAAATGCTTTATTTCTTATCAATACTGGGAAATCCCCTACAGTAGTGTTAAACACACAAGCTTCCTTTTATAACATGTTATAACTACTGTACATTTATTCAAAATAAAAACCTGAAGCACCACACTGATATTCAGGCCGTTTGCTATTATGTTTTTTTTTAGTCAAGATCGTTCAGATGTACAACTTGGCTGAAGTCTACCAATGGTAATTTCATAAATGTATTTGTCCTAAAAAGCAGACAGCCATCTATGAAAGGTCTGAATGCCTATGATATCGTAATATTTTTAGTTTTATACTGTATACGTTTGCACATAACTTAACTATTATCACTTTATCATTATAGTGTACTGAGCATAGAATGTGTAAAGCCAATGTATGTAATTCATTTTAGCCTTAAACTGCAAAGATTCACTCCACTGCCTAAACCTAAACTAGCTAAAAGGATTCGTGTTAACGGACTTTCATTTACTTGGATGACACATTATCTTAAAGAACTGACAAAGAGTACTCACAACAGACATAAGTGTATTTCTGTCAAACACTAACAATATTTTGTTTAATGATATTTAATTGTCTAATTATTTGCCAGCTGACGGTTATCCATCCTCTCCTGCACAACTATGCAGCCGGGAGTCGCACTGGAGTGACGTCAACTTCCTCTTCAACTGATTGGCTAAAGGAGCTGTCAATCTACAACTAGCGGACCAATGGTGACGCTTAAGTCCGCCCTGATTTGCATGAAACTCTAACGGCAACTTTTGGAAAAGCAAGCGCAGAGTGTGGAAATAAGAGCGAGAGAAAAAACAGCACAAGCATACAAAACAAATAAATATGAGCAGAAAATATTAGAGAGAAGAAATACAGGAGTAATATAAACAAAGAAAATGTCATTTTGTATGCAATTTGGATAACTTTGCATTTGTTTTTCAGTTTTGTGCAATTTAATTTTAATTCTGTTTAAAGATCAAATTTGCGCTTATTATTTTTTCATTCACGCATATTATTTTTTGATCCGTGACCTCAATACATTAGGCGGGAAATTTATTCCATAAAAAAGCGCATGTTTTCGCGGCAAACGCGCCACCCATATCGCGTCATTCGCATCACCCCACGCGAGGACGCATCTGATCGTGTCTTTGCATTGACGTTGAATGTAATCTACTCGCGCAAATCATTGAACTCGCATCTGGTGTGAACCCACAGTTACACACTTGAATTAGTGAAAAGAATGTGTTTTAATAGAAATATGAGATTACCAGTTACTTATTAAAATATAGCTGTAGTTTTCTGGTTAACCCAGTTCTTGGCAATGTCACGCACACACACACACACACACACACACACACGGAAGCACCCACCTACCCGCACACACACACACACACACATACACACAGAGAGACACACACAAAGATGAGTGAGAATGACTTCAGACAGTCAGGGCTGAGTTTAGACACATTATTTAGAGTCCAGCTGTGTTTTATGGTGTGTTAATGGATTTTCTTTGTTGAACATTGAAAAGACCTTAAACACAAAAGCCATCTGAGTGCTGGCTGAACCTCCAAAAATTTCTCACAAGGAGAAATGTCAGCATTACATACATGCCCGCATAAGACTTCATTAAGATATGTGTTGGTTTACATGTAGACCTACTATTATTCATCTCATGTAAAATCTGATCAATAAAGCGTCCAGGGTATAAACCTCTACAGCCTTTAGAAACACTGATCTGTGAAATTCACAGAGCATCTGCTGAACTGACCTGAGGTCACACGGCCATTCCTCAATTACACATATTATATTCTTATAAACTGTGAAGAAACATCTCAGCGGGTCATTGTTCATAACAAAACTCCAGCTTCACACAGACAAAGACATGTGGTATTATACTCCATAAACTAATGTCAGGTGATTGTCTTCAGTTCACATCATGCCTTCTGTATTAGTACAGACCAGACTGAACCCAGAGCCTGACATCACAAGAGTCATATTGACAACCATCCAAAACAACACATGGGTCTGAGTCTGAAATCAGACACATCACCTATTGCCCAAACATTCATGACTTATTTAGAAATATAAATGTTAAGACTAAAAAACAGATCAATAACTGCACAAAACCTGACTGCAGATCCAGACTTTTATAAAGTTTAAATGCTCACTATCACATATAAGTAACTGCTATGAAGAAAATAATGGCCGATGAACCGGATGGAGAGTCAGAAAGGGTCTGCGTGGGGTGCCAACCATCTCTGGATGCGTTATTTTTTGATACATAAAAAAAACGGAAGTGATGTATTTCAGTGTGTTTCAATCAAAAAACTGTGTGCAAAATAAAAATTACTAATCCTTTATTGTTTAACTTTATCAGTAACACTTGAATCCTTTAAAAACGATTATATATTGTATATATTATTACATATAAATATATTCGTAAAGGCTCCTGCACTGGAATGAGTTCTACCAAGTTGACACGGATTTACAATTAAACTGAAATTTCATTACGATTGCCACTAGGGGGCGAATCCGACAGTCGTGTCCGAATGTAGTGTACAATGGAAAGTCGATTTAGCCTATATAAATATATATTTTTATAATATTAAAAAAGAAAACAAGAAGTGCAATTTAAGTTATTAGGAGAAGATTGGCTATATGTTATGAAGACTTGAAATTAAACAATTTATGAAAGTTAAACAGTTATAAACAAAAGAAATTTAAGAGCCCTGCATTACAGTTAGTGCTATACAAAAATACATGTGTTGTGTAACATCCATACCGCCACGCCGCCAGAGGGAGCCCTCGCCGGAGTACTGACGGGGCGCCGCCTCTGCTTCTCTTCCTGTTTCCTGTTTGTCCCTACTTAAGACTCAAGCTAGCCTAGGGCTAGCGCGAAGTATTGCCAGTTTATCTGCATACCAAGCGTTTTCTGATTGTGATTTCTGACTGCCTATTGTTGTGACCATTTGCCTGCTTATCTGTTTATCTGCCTTTTGGATCTGCCCTTTTGCTTAGTTTGCCTGGATTGGATTGTCTATCTGTGTTTTGATCTGCCTGCCTGTATACCTGACTACTCTTCTGCCTCACGTTCTGATTTGTTTGCTTGATTGGTTTGTTTTAAATAAACACCGCAAAATGGATCCCAGTATTCCTGAGCGTTCCTTACAGAATACTTCGCCACCCATCGATCCAGCGGACGTAACCAATCTTATGGCTGCTTACGAACAACAAAGCACGCTTTTGCAAGGCTACCAGGAACAACTCACACGGCTTCAAGCTATCAACGAACACCTCACTGGCTATATTCAAGCGTTACCATCCACCTCTGTGAAACGAGTGAGCGTTTCGGAACCAGATAAGTTTGATGGTACAGCGGAACACGTGAGAGGTTTCCTCCGCCAGCTGGATATATATTTTCAAGATCATGTGAGTGACAAACTATCTGATAGTGCCATGTGTTATAAAGTTTTCTCATTGTTGACTGGTAAAGCGGTCGAGTGGGCATCCGCTGTTTGGGACAACGATCCCCGTATCCGCACATCTTACTCCTATTTTGTACAGCAAATTAAAGAAGTATTTGAATACCCAGCGGGTGGAAGAAGTGCTTCATTACAGATCATAAATATGACCCAGAACCATCGTCCGGTTGCAGAGTATGCCATTGAATTTCGCACACTTGCTGCACAGAGCGGGTGGAATGATCGATCATTAAAGGATGTGTTTCAGAACAGTTTGGATGTTGATCTTCAAGCTGAGTTGGCCTGTAAAGGTGAGAACCTTTCTTTTTCTGATTTTGTGACTTTGGCTGTCCACATTGATAACTTGATGAGAAATGTTCCTGCACGCATGAAACTGAGAGCTTCCGATAGGCCCATGCATGACACTAGTAAAGTGTTTCATACTGCGGTTACCACTAATGACGGTGTAGAACCTATGCAGATGGGGTTCGCGCCTTTGACTATGGCAGAAAGACAACGACGTCGAGAGAAGAATCTATGCTTCTACTGCGGAAAGCCTGGACATCGCATTGATAACTGTCCAGCTAAGAAACCCCGCAACACTAGCACGGTAAATCAGTTTTTTAATCTCCCTTCTTGCTATGATATGTGTTCTCAACCAGTAACCATTTTCCACAATAATGAAACCATGTCATTTACAGCATTAATTGACTCAGGCTCTGCCCTTAACTTCATCAATGAAGATGTGGTCAGTAAATTTCTCATCCCTATCATTCCCTGTCAACCTCCATTAAGCATTTCAGCAGTCAACAATGTACCCATAGGCCATGGTATTACTCACCAGACGATTCCCATCACTCTTCAAGTCGGCTCTCTTCACTATGAAACTGTCACTTTGTATGTAATCTCTTCACCTCGCTATGACATCATCTTAGGGCACCCATGGTTGGTAGCACACAACCCGAAGATCAACTGGAGAACAGGAGAGATTCAACAATGGTCATCTCGATGTATGGAAACCTGTATCACTCCTCTGAAGTGCAAACCTTGTCTGTCTACTCATGTGGAGAGCCCCACCAGTAAGGAAGTTTTAATCCCTGATGTTTATTCTGAATATACTACAGTATTTAGCAAAAGCAAAGCTACTGAATTACCTCCGCACAGACCCTGGGACTGTGCTATTGAGCTATTACCTAACGCTATGCCTCCTAAATGTAAAGTTTATCCCCTGTCTCAACCTGAAACCCTAGCCATGGAGGATTACATATCTGAAGCACTACGTAACGGCTTCATTCGAACTTCTACATCTCCTGCAGCAGCTGGCTTCTTTTTCGTAGAAAAGAAGGATGGTGGTCTTCGACCGTGCATTGACTATAGAGGTTTGAATAATATCACTGTCAAATTTCCATATCCTTTACCACTTGTACCATCTGCTCTAGAACAACTCAGAGAGGCCAAAGTTTACACCAAATTGGACCTGCGCAGCGCTTACAACCTGGTTCGTATCCGTGAAGGAGATGAATGGAAAACTGCATTCCACACCACTAGAGGGCACTATGAATATTTGGTGATGCCATATGGTCTCTCTAACTCTCCCGCCGTCTTCCAATCATTTATCAATGAGGTATTCCGAGATCTGTTAAGCCAGTATGTTATCGCTTACATTGATGATATTTTGATTTATTCCAATAATATGGAGGACCATATCTGTCATGTCAAAGAAGTCTTGTCCCGCCTCCTTCAGAACAAATTATATGTCAAAGCAGAGAAATGTGAATTTCATGTCTCCAGAACAAACTTCCTGGGCTACAATATTAGTTCACAAGGTGTTGAGATGGACACAGCCAAGGTCACCGCAGTCACAGAATGGCCTCAACCGCGCACCATCAAGGATTTACAGCGCTTTCTGGGATTCGCCAACTTCTACCGTCGATTCATCCGTAACTACAGCACGGTAGCGGCTCCCTTGACCTCCTTGCTGAAAGGTAAACCCAAGAAACTTCTCTGGAACTCACAAGCTGAGCATGCTTTGCTAAAATTGAAAACCTGTTTCACGACTGCTCCTATCCTGAAACACCCTGACCCTGACAAACAGTTCATTGTAGAAGTGGACGCATCAGATACTGGAATAGGAGCCGTACTATCACAACGTCACGGTCCAGAGAATAAGGTATACCCTTGTGCCTACTTTTCTAGGAAACTCACCCAGGCAGAGAAGAACTACGATGTGGGCAACAAAGAACTCCTCGCTATAAAGGCAGCTCTAGAGGAATGGAGACATTGGCTAGAGGGCGCTAAACATCATATTCTCATTCTGACTGACCATAAGAACCTTGAGTATATGAAGGGAGCTCACAGATTGAATGCACGTCAAGCAAGATGGTCTCTGTTTTTTACCCGTTTTAACTTTTCCATTACCTACAGACCTGGCCACAAGAATGGAAAAGCTGATGCTCTGTCAAGATACCATGATCCCACTCCTGTTGACCGCTCACCAGTACCGATTATCCCACCTTCACACATCATTGCTCCGATAGCATGGGACATCATGCAAGAAATCACCCACGAACACCAGAATGATCCTGTTCCACCTGAATGCCCGCCTGACAAGACTTACATACCTTTGACTCTACGGCCCCGCATTATGCAATGGGTGCACACCTCGCTCAGCTCTGGACACCCAGGTATTAATCGCACCACAGCTTTAGTCCAGACCTCCTTCTGGTGGCCTACCTTGAACCATGATGTTGCCCAATTTGTGAGATCCTGTCGTGTGTGTGCCCAATCCAAGACACCTAAAGAACTCCCCTCTGGTCTTCTCAAACCCCTGCCCATACCTCAACGTCCCTGGTCCCATCTCAGTATAGATTTCATCACTGATTTGCCCCACTCTAATGATTATACCGCTATTTTAGTCATTATTGATAGATTTTCTAAATCCTGCAGACTTATACCCCTCAAAGGCTTACCCACTGCCATGGAAACCGCCGAAGCTATGTTTCACCACGTATTCAGAAACTATGGAATACCCGAAGACATCGTCTCAGACCGTGGAACCCAGTTCACCTCACAGGTTTGGAAAGCATTTTGTAAAAATCTGGACATAAATGTAAGCTTAACATCTGGCTATCATCCCCAGTCTAATGGCCAAGTGGAGAGATTAAACCAAGAGATCGGACGCTACCTGAGGTCCTATTGTACTCGAGAACAACACCGCTGGTCAGAATTCCTGCCTTGGGCCGAGTATGCACAGAACTCATTGAGACACTCCTCCACCAATCTCACTCCCTTCCAGTGCGTACTCGGCTATCAACCCCCCATGTTCCCTTGGTCAGGTGAGCCGTCTGATGTTCCGGCCGTGGACGACTGGATGAGAAGAAGTGGAGAAGTCTGGGAAAGCGCTCATGTTCAGCTCCAGAGGGCTATCCGCAACCAGGAATTCCACGCTAACCGTCACAGACGTCCTCATCCCCTGTATCAGCCTGGTCAGAGGGTCTGGCTCTCCACTCGGGATCTGAAACTCCAGTTGCCATTTAAGAAACTGAGTCCGAGGTACGTAGGACCTTTCCGAATCATTAGACAAATCAATGATGTAACATACCAGTTGGAACTCCCTGTTAATTATCGTATTTCTCCCTCTTTCCATGTTTCCCTGCTGAAACCTTACCATGCGGAGTACGACCCCAACGCCGAGCCTCCTGAGCCACCTCCTCCTCTCGACGTTGCGGGGGAACCGGCATACGCCGTGAGAGAGTTGTTGGACTCGAGGCGGCGTGGGGGTCGTCTCCAGTATCTGGTCGATTGGGAGGGCTATGGCCCTGAGGAAAGGTCCTGGGTAGCCTCGGACGACATTCTGGATCCCAACCTCATCGAGGATTTCCATCGAGCCAGACCTGACCGTCCTGCACCACGCCCTAGAGGAAGGCCTCGTAGAGCGCCAGGAGGCGCTCCTAGAGGGGGGGATTCTGTAACATCCATACCGCCACGCCGCCAGAGGGAGCCCTCGCCGGAGTACTGACGGGGCGCCGCCTCTGCTTCTCTTCCTGTTTCCTGTTTGTCCCTACTTAAGACTCAAGCTAGCCTAGGGCTAGCGCGAAGTATTGCCAGTTTATCTGCATACCAAGCGTTTTCTGATTGTGATTTCTGACTGCCTATTGTTGTGACCATTTGCCTGCTTATCTGTTTATCTGCCTTTTGGATCTGCCCTTTTGCTTAGTTTGCCTGGATTGGATTGTCTATCTGTGTTTTGATCTGCCTGCCTGTATACCTGACTACTCTTCTGCCTCACGTTCTGATTTGTTTGCTTGATTGGTTTGTTTTAAATAAACACCGCAAAATGGATCCCAGTATTCCTGAGCGTTCCTTACATGTTGATTATTTACACTTTCACTTTTTCGTGCAATGTTCATAGTTGAACTATTAACATTTGTCTCTTGCAATTAGGGCTGCATAACGATTAATCGCGATTAATTGTTTGCAGAATAAAAGTTTTTGTTTACATCATATATGTGTGTGTACTGTGTATAATAATTATGCATAAATAAATACACATACATGTAGATATTTAAGGCGTATTTACATGTGTATATAAATTTTTATATTTATAAATCATTTATATTATATATAAGTATTTAATCTATAAATATTTTTTTCTTAAAATTATACATGCATGTGTGTATATTTATTTATACATAATTATTATACACAGTACACACACATATATGATGTAAACAAAAACTTTTATTCTGCAAACGATTAATCGCGATTAATCGTTATGCAGCCCTACTTGCAATGTTAAAATCCAATTGTTTTTAAAATATTAAAAAAGAAAATATAAGTTTTCATTCATTAAAAGGCAAAATACTGGATACAAGAAGTGTGCACCTCTTTTGAAAATGCATGGTTTTTAATATATGACTTAGAACAAAAAATAACAAAAACAACATAAGCTATAACATATATAATAATAATAATAATATATAATGGGTTAAAGTAAAAAATATACTAAAGGTTTTAAAATCTGGCCCTTGAAGAAGAGTTGAAGGCCCCTGGCATACAGTAACTTTTAAGGGATAAGCGCTCTCTAACGGCCAGTAGCTTAATACAACATGTAGTTACGCTTCGAGGTTGTTTGTTTTATGCGTCAAGATTAGACACATTTCATTGCCTGCATTTGTAAAAGAAAAAATTGTTTCATAAATATTTATGCTTAAAAAAATTTGGAGCATCTAACCCCACCCTTACCTTAAACCCAACCACTTCTCAACCATATAACACGCAAGTAAAAGTAGTCACAGGTATTTATTGCATGAATTACACAATAAACAACAGTATAAAAGTATTAAAAACAACTTGCGCTGCTTGCAAATTGAAGTCATAAAAACACTTCATATAAGAAACGCTGTGCACACAGTCAGATCTCATTCAAACCTAAACAGGGACATTTAAACATGGCACAATCGGTCATGAGAGCCAATGATATTTCACAATCAAAAATGATGCATCACTTCTTCTGGCAGCGGTTTTTGAACAAGTGTACAAACAACAGATCTGAAATTTAAAGCAGATAGTGATCGCTTTTATGTTTTTTCTTCATATAAATCGATCGTTTGACCTTACACTTGGAATATTTGTACTTTTTTAAGTGATTTTATTTAAGCAATATCGCTCGAGTAGGAGTGTGATATAGCTCTATATCATCACGGCTGTGATTAGGCCAGAGGCACGAGGCCGTAGGCCGAGTGCCGGAGGCAATCACAGCCGTGATGATATAGAGCTATATCACACGACTCCGAGAGCGATATTGCTTTTATACAACAGTTCGACGGCACACGTTTGAAAAACGAAAACTAAAAAACAACAACAGAGTTATTTTAAAAGCCTCTTTGTTTGAGAACTACTTCTTCCGCCACGGATTTGAGGGCGGCCAGAATGACAGGTAAAACTTTCGGCTGCTTTGAAGCTCATAACAACTCAATGGACGGAAAAGCCGTTTCTTTATATTACCGTTTCTTGGTCACAAAGTGTAGTTTTAAGATTAGTTTAGTCGAGAATGTATATGTATTATATTTAAATCTGCAGTCGATTAGTAAAGATAGCGCCTGTTTGAACGAGTGCTTACTGAGATTCGGTACGAATGAGAACCAAAGAATGAGCGGACGTGAGTGTTGACTCGCCCCGCTGACCACCGCCCTCTCTGGGCTACATCTCTGACAGAGATACCCTGGCTCTCATGTTGGCCTTGTTTGTTTATGATCGTCAAAATGAGATCAAATCAGCAGTATGTGGTGTCATGATCAAACGATTACGTGTTTTTTTATTCATATTTAGTGTCTTTTGTGTTGTTATTGTTTTGGCGCGAGGTAAAAGTTAATAAAACTATACTTGTATAACGTTACTATTGCTTTCTCATTTATTCTTAACGCGATACGAGCACTCGATTATTATTATTAAACTTTGTTCTTGTCAGTACTATACAAAATGGTTTTTTATAAGTGTCAGAGAGATGTTTTTGCATGCTGCTTATAAATATACCAGTGGCGATATCTCATAACATGTTTTAATAGTCACATCACGATAAAGTAAATGATCAATGTCCACATTTAAAAGCTGCGGTGCTTACCTGCATTTCCACGGTGTTTTCGCGTTCTGATAAAAGATATAGCTCCAGAAAAAAACGAGTGTTTATATTCCTCTTTCCAAGTGTTAATCGTCCACACGATGTGACAAGACATTTCTCCCATTAACTTTAACGTAACATCCAAGAGCGCTGATCTTTGACAGAATAATTACTTCCGATTGGGGATTCACAGACTGATTTATGAGCTAGTAAACTAATGAGACACACGGAGAGTGATTCAAAACAGCGCGTCTGTGTTTTTCCATTCAGAGATGAGCCTGCTTAGGACCTCCATTCACTAGGTGGCGGAATGATACGAAAGGTGATGCGGTTACAGTGCCGTTATCAGCACAATATCGCATAGCTCTTAGCCAATCAGATTCGAGAACCAGAAAGAACTGTTGTATAAATAATAAATAAATGGGTATGTTATTTGCTCAAAATGCCTGAATAACGTAATGTGTAATATAAATAAATTGAATCCTGGTAGAAAATCATATCCCAATACATGTTATCATTGCAAATCATACCCCAATATAATTTCAAACCAAATATATTACGTTTTCACCTGCTGCCGGTAGAGGCAAAAATTTAGTAAACGTTTCTGTCGGTCAAAATTGGAGGAATGGAAAAACTACCTAAATGGTCAAATGGGTTGGATTATATAGGTTGAAAAGCTGCCTATCTTCATTTTAAGCATATTTTACTTTCTGCAAAAGGTATCTTTACAAAACAATAAAGCTTTAACATGTTTTCATTAAGACTTGTGTAGTTTTAGTCTTGAGGAGAAAACAATTAAATATAAAAGCATGTGTGCAATCTCCTCTCAACCCTGTTAACTGAAAGCCAATGCAGGATACTGGAAGTGAAATTAAAATGTGCACAAGCAATCTGTTCATGGGTCTCATGCCAACAATAAATCAATCAGATATAAAATACTGCCTCTGTCTTCTTCAAGAGCACAAAATCCTCCTGAGAGAGAGAGAGAGAGAGTCTATTTTTCTTGGTCTGTATTTCTGCCAATTATTTTATCCAAAACTTCAAATAAAAATCTTCAAATAAACAAGATGACTGTATAAGAAGGTGATTAGAAGATATAAGAGAATATATAGTAAGGTAGATCTAGGTAGAATAACACAATGACATGTAGAGACTGGCAATCATAACCATCCTGTAACTTTACAAACAGATGTGATGACATAACAGATATTACTGATCAATCAAACACACAATTCAGTGAGAAAATCAAGTGTGATATTTGGAAATGTTGGCTGAACGTCAAATAAACAGCAGGCAGAAGCAACAAATCTCTTGATTTCCTCATTATAGTGCACTTCATTTTTACTGATATTTAATCTTATGGTATGAAAGAAAAATAAGTTTGACTGAAAGAAAGCCATAAGTAAAATGCATACAGTCTGTGACACAACCCGGGATAAGATCAAACAGAGCCTATAGTCCAAAAAATAACAATACACAAATACACAATCTCTCACAAACACACACAAACATGTACATCTGTGGATCTCACATGATCTCTTGACTTAAACTATAGCACATACAAACTTTACTCTTTGTACAGTATGGTAGAACCAGTGCTTAGTGTAAAAATAAACAGTCAGGCCTTTGTGTTATTCACTACATATTCATTGTTTATATGTCATCACTTAAAAAGCATTATAAAAGAAGCTTATCTAAAGTCAGTCCACATATAACATGTGTCAATTTATTCATGCATGTCACACCAAAGGCATGAAAATATAAGTTACATTATTTATAATCATTTCAGGCAGGCAACTGACTTCTGAAGTGAAATGAGATCTTTACAGATGTGTTGACAGACAGACATGAGCTCAATAATCTATGATCAGTCATCTAACTGGAATTTCAGGAAGAGAAGTTCATCTGAAGTGTGCTGTCAATCTTCAAGATCTTTAATATCATCTGTATGCTAATGCATTTTACAAAATCACATCTTAACAGATACACATTTCAATTGTCCAGCAATTATCTTACGGTCAAATGAACCAAAAATAATATTGATGCAGTAGAGATGTAACGATAACCAGTTTGCCTGATCATGTTTGCCAGTGTCACGGCTCGAAAACCCCTGTCCAGCATCAACCAATTAAAGCATTGCATGTTTACTTAATATATCTTTAGACATATCCATCTTTTCCCTTGATTTTCCATTAAATGATGTGATCTGATGAGTTTAAAGCTCTGTTTGTTTCTTCAGTGATGGCTGTGAGCGCAGGTGTCGTGCAGCTTTACTGCTGGGTCATAAAGTACACCTGATTTCTCACAGACAGATGACTTGCTGATTTGTCCTGTATTTATATGAAAATCTGATTTACTCACTTGTGTTTTAGATGAACATTTATCTTACAACCCCAAATGTGCCATGAATAATGTTAATGTTTTTTTTTTTTTTTTGATGTCTAAGAAAGTGCAAATTTTTTCAATTTAAAATTTGGTTTGCATCAGTACCTTTTATTTAACATTTCTTGAAATTGTTCACAAAACCATGCTTATATTGATAATCATGGTGATTTTGGTCATTTTAACCATGAGGTAAAATTTTATACTGTTTCATCTTTATGATGCAGATGCAAATGTTATCCCCTAAAACAGGGGTAGGCAACATCGGTCCTGGTGTGCCGACATCCTGCAGATTTTAGCTCCAACCGTGATAAAACCTTGTCTACCTGTAGTTTTCAGGGGTCTTTTTGGACCTTGATTAGTTGTTCAGGTGTGCTTTATTTTACGCTGGAGCTAAAATCTGCAGGACATCGGCACTTCAGGACCAACGTTGCCTACCCCTGCCCTAAATAAACAGGCTATAAGACATGATCATCTCTCCACCAATGCAACTTGCCACTAACTAGTAATAGCAGGTAGAAATGTTTTACCAGCTTACTAAATCACATTTAGCAGTAGGCAGCTATCCCAGCACCTGGGGAGCAATTAGTGTGAAGGTGTCTTACTCAAGGGCACATCAGTCGCAACCGAGGGGCAACCTTCCGATCTCTCTGGTGAAGCCAATACGGAAGTGACTTAAAAAAAAGCAATTCATTGACTGTCCACTAGAGGCTTGCACAAGGGAATCAATTCCCATAGACCTCCATGTTAAAATGCCCATCTTTACAGTAGAAAATAATATGTTTACAACCTGGAAGAAAAATAGTTTTTGGTCTATATAGCTAATTTTGCCCTTCATGACAACTGTGAAGGGGGTGAATTTTTTGTAACTCATCCGTTTAAATTATATAAAGCCTTTAAGTTCTGCATAATTAAGGGCGTGGCCAATTGAGTGACAGTTGAACAGCCACTGCTGTTACTGGAGTCGAGCTAGGTGGGCGTGGTTTGAGCAACCAGCCACTTCAGCTTCACTCATCCCCCGCCTCTTCACCCATTTTCGAATATCCGTGAGTGATTTGCGATGATGCCCGGCCAAGATGGCGACGGCAGATAATGCCTACTTTAAGCTTCACAAACCACGGTCACTACATCCATATTTTTTTACAGTCTATGGTCGCAACCTGCCGGCTGTGAGACTCGAACCGGCAACTCTCGGGTTATAAACTCTCTAACCGCATTGTTGTGTTGTTGACAAAGATGTATGTGTGTGTGTTTATAATCAGGTTTTACTTTTCTTATTGAACCTTAGATAGTAAACCTGTTGTATTTGATGTCTAATTCAAGCATAAACACTTATTTCTGTTGTCGACCTAATGTTAATGAAGACAAAAAATCATGTGAGACACATCCCACAACGATTTTATAAAGACTTTAAGATGAGATGAAGTTTCGACATCACAACATCACATTCCAGGCGGTACTGCGGCTTTACTCAATGCTGAAGAAACTCAATGAATGTAAAACCGGACGAATTTACTGCTTCGTCCAACCACTATGAGTAAGTATAGCAACAGTATGGGAATTTACCAGTGTTGGTGACCAGTGACGAGCAAAGTGGAACAAACCATCAATTATATATTTAAACAACTCCTACAAAGCAACTCCACATGAGAATGAAGAAACATCTACAGATGGTCAAAACCATCACTCATTCATTCATCATCACATGACTGCTGTACATCTCCTCCAGCAGATGTTTGCTATAACACACATTTGTGCTTTTGTCACAAACTGTTGTTCAGGTGATGAGGAGAAATAACAGAGAGATGTGGCTGCAGGAGTTAATGTAACTATTTGTCTTCTTGCAGTGGTTTACACCCCATCAGTCCAGCACTGATCCGTATCGATGGCAACAGATCGACTCATCTGCAGTGCGTCAGGGTCACAGCACCTTTCATATGAGAGAGAACGTCAGGACTGAAGTCATCTTCATCCATTTCTCTCAAACAATTCGGTTCTGATGTCTGCTGTGCTGGATGATCTGTAATGGACATCAACATCATTTCATCTTCTTCCTAAACCCTCCCAGATCACGCTCATAGTCATTCTGTACACGTCTTAAACACATCAACCCTGTTACACTGCTGGACACGGCTACATCGTCTTATCACCGCCTGTCTGATGACGTCCATGAGTAACCGTGTCTTATTAAAAACAGACGATTGTGACCTTCGGTATAAATGCACACCTCAGAGGTGCTGTCAATGTGTATTATAATATCATGCATATAATGTCTCTACTAGCTGATGGATATCACTGAAATCCTGAGACACCTGTCACTGTGGCTTTACTCTGTAATGCTGAAGAGATCTATAAACTGACATGAGTTTGTATGGGAGCTTGAAAAGTGGCTGAAATTGCTTAGAGCATTAATAATACTGAAATTGGGCAGTCAATACTGGCTCCAGAACAGTGTACATTATGGCTGCAACAACTACTCGATAAAACCGATAATAATCGATTATGAAATTCGTTGTCAACTAATTTCATATTGACTAGTTGGTCTTGGTCATCACATGCTCCCGTACCACTGTCCACTTTATACAGCGCGCAATGTGTGCTTATAATTAAAGTCAGGCCCTGTTTCCTTATACAGGGCGAGCTGTGTGCTCAAAGTCAGGCACTTTATTTTTCAAGCTGCATGTTTATCAGGTGGTTCTTCTTCTCACCGTGCAACCAGCTTGTTTAAAGCAAGGCAGCGTTGCCAGGTCTTTCGGTGGAGATATGAATTGGACTTCTTTTAAACTGTTTTAGCATGTTGATGTTTTTCTGCGGGTTAGAGATGAAAGGATTTGGTTCATTAGTTGTTGGTATTTGAGCTATGAATAGTCATTGACTAATTTTAAATGGCCATTGGGCACACTGTAAAAAAAATTCTGTAGAAATTACAGTATTTCTGGGTATTACTGGCAACAAAGTTAAATGAACATGAAACATTTTCAGTCTTTATCTTTTACAATAAGTTACTGGCAACCAACTGCATAATTACAGCAAATTCTTTACAGTGCTTGTTTTGATACGCAAATCTGGCAACCCTGACAGGACAGTGAGAGAAGTAAAAGCGCAAACGAACGCAGGTTAAGAAAGGTTTTTATTTCGTTCTTTAATATAAGTGAGTTTTTTTGTCTAATTGTTGTAAATTAGTAAAAATAGTATTGAACCATAAACTAAGCATCTGTTTTAAAGTAATAGGGAAATCAAGGCTTTTATTACCGTAACAACGCATGTATCACTTTTATTTAACATATGGCTTATTTATTTTGTTAATAATTAATTATTAGGTCTAAAGCTGAAGAATAAAATTAGCTTATTAATCTGTGGCAAAATTTCCTCACCATCACATCCCTAAAGACCCAATTCATTTTGTTTGTTAATAATTTAAAATTTAAAGATGTTTAACTATTTAAAAGCTGCACAAACTTTTTTAATTTAAGTTTTAAATATAAAAAAACAAAAGATTATATTAGCTTTTGCACTTTTAAAAGTACACTTCTACAAAGAATACAATAATGTAGTGCCTTATTTAGCTATAATAAGTGAAAAATCAAATTGAGTAAATGTTTAGGTTTTAGTCGATTAATTGTAAAAAAAAGTTGATCGATTAATCGATTATGAAAATAATCTTTAATTGCAGCCCTACACAACTGGATACATACAGTAGTAGGAAAATATAACTACCTAAAAAGAGCTAATGGCATGGACTGTTTGCTGGTTAGTACTGGTGGACAGGTATAGCGACAGATGCTGCTCAACCAAATAAAGCTGGTTAACCAGAGGAAGATTGCTGGTTCATAACTAAAGAAGCGTGGTGAAGTGATTATCAATATCACTTCAAGGACTGGATGAGATTTATCCTGCACTTGAAGTTTTATTTTCTATTAAAATCTCTGAAGTAAATTGAGAATAATCCTCAGTGTTACTCATCCTCATCATCTCTGCCCTTCATCTTTAGTTTTTTTTACATTGAGGTCAGTCAGTATTACATGCAGCTGTCAGTTTCAGGAAAGGTCAAATGGACATCATAACGTACATTCAACTTTGGCCTTGTGATGATCTCTTTATATTCATGATCCTACATTTTCTTTCAGCAAATTTATTTCAAGCATACAATGCAAAATGTACAATATGTACAACACAACAACAATTAAAAACAAAAACAAAAAAAAACTACTGATAAACCAACAATCAAGATTCATTGCATGCTTGAAAAGGAGTGGGCTGAAGTTTAACACTTATTAATTCCCACCCCTCCTTCAAACTCTTAATACATTACATTTCCTTACACAACTTATTCATGGCAAAAGAATGAGAGTTTTACATGCATTAAATACATGCTACGCTAGAATAAAACTCATCCTTAGGAAAACAAACTAACAAACTTCAAGACACTTATAACATAAATGAAGCTATTTAACAAAGTTAAGTGGAGCATGATTATGTAATCTAAGCATTTAGTGAGACGAGAGGACTGAATAAAAATCTGTGTGCATCATCATCACCTCTTCATCTCACTTTCAGCTGGGTTAAGAGCCGTCTTCTCTCAGACAACACAACACAACATATACCCATTCATTATCATATCTGATAACATGTGAATAAAGACCAAGCTGAAGTCAGTCTTATCCCAGTGATAAAAATGAACACACAGAGGTTACGGTAACCTTCACCACTGCTGTAAATGAAACTACTGCAAGCAGGTAAAAGATAAAACATCATCGTTCACATTAATTCGAGCAGAGACGACAGCGGGCAACCTCACCAGAATCCCAAATCATCTGTGCTAAGCTATCAAACCTTGAAAGACAGCCTGGAAAGACTCTGAATTGGGTTACTAAATAAAACACTAACCGAGAGGATTATAAGAAATATGTTGTGTAAAGTGATGCTGAGGGTCGTGTATGGTCTTGTTTGAGCAGGACATGGTGACATCAGCTAATAAAGACTCAAGGAAAACAATGGCTATCAGAGAGTGTGCAGGACAGGAAGTTACGCACACACAAACAGGAAGCGGACGGGGTTCGGTCGTTTTCATTGACCCTGCTGTTTGTGTGGTTTACACGTGAAAATGTTTAAAAATACACCATAATGTTGTTGAGTACTGAAGTCGGAATAAGACTGGTGACACCGCTGCCTCTGTTTTACATTCACTCCCTTTTAAGCCAGCGACAGCAGTGAAACTAGGTCTGGTACTGAAGTCCCACAGCTCATCTAATGCATTATGGGTCAGAACATCACTGCTGTCTGTGTGTCGCGTAACACACTTATAATGTTTAAAGGCAAATGTGATCGATTCATTTATGTCTGGAGAAAAGAGCAATGAAAAACACAATCAACAATCATTAGCTTTTTTCCAGTTTTGTGCTGCTAGCAGAAGATAAAAAATAATTGGGATCTGTCGCCACTACTTAATTTAATGCATTGGTGTGAGTCTAAATAATTGATTTATTGAAACATTTTGAAAGAACACAACACTTTTTTTTTAAATATACTAATTTTCCAGCTCCCGTAAAGTAAACATTTGATTTTTACAGTTTTGGAATCAGCCGATCTACCCGTCTGTCACTCGCTAGCACTTTTAGCATAGCTTAGCACAATCTATTGTATCTGATTAGACCAATAGCATCACGCTAAAAAATAACCAAAGAGTTTTGATATTTTTCCTATTTAAAACTTGACTCT
Source organism: Paramisgurnus dabryanus (assembly GCF_030506205.2). Classification (NCBI taxonomy): domain Eukaryota; kingdom Metazoa; phylum Chordata; class Actinopteri; order Cypriniformes; family Cobitidae; genus Paramisgurnus; species Paramisgurnus dabryanus. The sequence goes on from NC_133351.1 coordinate 32,636,475, forward strand.
TCTGTAGTTACATCGTGTACGAAGACCAACGGAAAATTAAAAGTTGAGATTTTCTAGACAGATATGGAACTATATTCTTATTCTGGCATAATATTTAGGGACTTTGCTGCCGAAACATGGCTGCAGGAGGCGGCGGGGCAATATTACGCAGTGCCCAAAATAGTCCCCTATTGAAAGACACTAATTGGACTATTTTCGGCTGCTGCGTAATATCATTTTTTATGAGTATTCAACTTGTTTTAACACAATTTTCTAACTCAATATGTTGGTTGAACTTAATTTCAGAAGTAGTTCAGAAAAATTGATGCAAACTGTTGCAATATTTTTTTAGGTCTAACACACATTACTTTTAGGGCTGCAAAATGATTACCGTTTGCAAAATAAAAGTTTTGTTTATATCATATATGTGTGTGTGTGTGCTGTGTATAAAAATGATGTATGTATAACACGCATTAATAATTTTAAGAAAAAGTAATATTAAGTATACATATTTATATATAAGCTAAATTATATATAAATATAAAAAATGCATATACACATTTAAATGTTTCTTAAATTTATGTGTGTGTATTCATATATACATAATTGTTATACACAGCATATATATGATGTAAAGAAAACTTTTATTCGGCAAACGATTAGTTGTGATTAATCGTTATGCAGCCCTAACTTTATATAGGAAAAGAGTTTTTACTGAGAGTAAAGTGAAAGATAAAGAGATTAAAGGACAATACTCAGATAATACTCTAAAGCACTCCATTACGGTATACCAGAGCATTTCTCAACTAAACGAATAATATTACATTTAATTGATTTTATATTAGTCAACCTTTTCTATAGCGAGTTAAATGTGTTCTGCTCATAATCAACACTACAGTCTTTTGCATTTGATTCAAATAATGAATAATTCATTAATTGACCATTTACACATCCTCCTCATGTAGTGTTGGTACATCTAAACAAGCATTTCATGTTTGTAATAATAATAAACTCAATTTTACTCTCATACACACAAGAGCAGTTTATTAAGGAATCATGCTGAATACAATCCTCAGATCTAATTTTTTTCCTCATTAACGTGTGCACGTGGTGAAGATGATAACTGTATAGGCTACATTTGAACATCAATCTGTTTCCTTAATGTTCTGCTACGGTATGTAACACACGGTTAACATCATTAGAAGATAAGGATGTAGCTCTGATAGAAAAGTGTTAATCTATGAATTGACAGGTTGTCATTGACATGCGACTTATGTAAGGAATTTGCGCAGAACATGCAGAAGATCTTATTGTTCCTGTCTGAATAAACACACACAGCATGAACACTGACTGAGCAGATCTCATGAAGGACACGAGTTTGAGCAGAAAATCATTATTCTAGGAAAATTCATCCATTTAAAATCACAACATCTGGATGATGGTCAGCATGAAAACTGAAGAACCTGCATAAATACTAATACTTTACATTGGCTGCTGATATAACACCTGCATTACACCTTTATTATCATCTCAAGATCCCTCAGCAGATCAGCTCTTATCACATCAGATAGACAGAGAGTTCAACTTGCCCGCACTGCGCCCACAAAAACGAACGAAACCCTTTGTGAAAACCTCTTACTGAATGTAAGCTGCTGTTTATATCAGACAGACGGGTGTGTGGCAGCACTGCAGGCGGAAAATCCGCGACTCACCCTCAGACAGTTCCAGCTCGAGCTCCGCCAGCTTCTCGCGCACCTCCGCCGGGAGAGTGCGCGTCACCGCCGCCGAAGCCATCAGTAATCCGGAGGAACCGCGTTCGGCCATAATCATCCAGCGGTCTCAGAGACGCAGACGATCTCCTGATCTCAGATCTGCGGCTGGACACGGCGGGTGGATCGCGTGCAGATGTGATCGTGTTTGGGGCGGTTTCATTCACCTTCACAGATCGAGCGATCCGCTCACCGGCGAGCAGATGATCACATGTAAAATCCGCTCTCAGCTTCACGACGGATTTAACGATGACTTGCCGTGCATGACTTAAGATTTTCGTTTCAATTCTCCTTAAACTCGGGCAACTCTCTTCAGCGCGCCGCCAGCGCCATTGCAGTACAGGAGCGCGCGCGCACCACTCGCAGCTCCAGCGCGTGAATGATTCCTGTCTCACCTACACAGCACACAGAGACACACACACACGCCGTTGGCGACCCACTAGTTACAAGATTTACAAACGACAGACTTTTAACTGAATTTCACTTTTAACTAAAATATCAAACAGTTTATAACAAACTATCATAGCAATATAAACATCTAAAACAGAATAACTATACATTTACAATTTGAAGAAATTTCATACAGTACTATAAAAATATTTTAATTGTTTAAAAGTGTTTATAGAGATGCAGTTGATGTGCAGAATAAAGCAGAGACACAGACAACAATTAAACTGTCTGCATGTGTTTCGTTCAGGACAAATCATCTTGTGCAGAACTTGCTTTCAATTACTTCCAAAAAAAATAAATTTACCAATAAATATCGAGCAATTATGAGTCATGGACATTTATTCATACAGACACTGTGGTTAGTGATTTATTATCAAAAAGACAACACTGCCAACATGTGGACAAATCGGGTAACATCATTCAAACATCATTAGCCAATTCCACGTGCGTATTTTACTGTAGTTGTCACAGCATATATTACTGAGTTTATAGTTTACTTAAAGTTAAACCAGTTTTTCCTACTTTATATATTGGTGATACTGATTTTAAGACTGTAACTTACTAGCAAATATATAAGATATGTCATAAAAACCTGCTATCCTTGTCAAATCAAAAGAACTTAAAACAAATTTTTGATGAAAATGAAATACTGCTAAATATTTTAGAACAATTTATATAAGATTTCCTATTCCCCAAAAGCAAAATAAACACAATTAAAAAATTTAAATGAAATATATTCTTCTAATAAATTCCTATATCAAAAATTTTACATTGAAACTGTCCCTTGTAATAGGCATTCTGAAAACACTTTGCATATCTTTTTTATGTAATTTCTCAAAAATCTTTTGGAGATCAGTTCAGGCCTGCTTAATAGAAAAAGAGGTGGGGTTACAACATATTTTATATTGGATACCCAAAGTTGTGTTCAGTTTTACTTTCCTAATAACAGTGTAATATTGGCCAAATATTTCTTTCATAAATGTAGATTCTTTAAATCCCTTCCACTAGCTATTGTATTCAGAAACGATTTAAAAGTATTAGTTTTTAAAGCCAAAATAAGAGACCGAAATGTTATGGAGCTACTTGATCTTTTGATAACGTGATCTATTGTGATATTGCCCTCAATGTTTATTTTTCTAATTATGTTAATTTAGATTCTATTTATTTATTTAAGAATTTTATTTTAGATTCTTTTATTTATTTGTGATTGTTTTTTTTGTTACACTGTGATGAGCCTTTAATTTCAATGTCTTCATGTATATTTGCCTTTGTTGTAATTAAAGTTTTGTATTTAATAAAAAAGACAATTCATTTATTTATAAATAAATAATTGTTTACTGACTTGGGTTTAAAACAAATGCTGACTATAGATCATTTAGGAGATGTGTAACAACATAAAGTGCAACTTTGAATGAGATTCATTTCACATATAGTTCATTTTAAAAGAACCAAACCCAGTTCACTTAAAGTGAACCAGAAAAGGAACTAGCCGAATGTGACATCAGTCCTTTTGGTGTTCACAATATGGACACTTTTATGGCAAAACAAAGGGCACTGATGTATTTTAAGATATGTCAGTGCAAGTTGTTTTCAGTTTGGACAGCTCTTACATTTATTTTAGTCTAGGACTAGTCTAATCCCTTTCCGGGAAACCGCCCCATAATGATAGAGAGTCAAGCAGACATCTATAATGTAATGACATCTGTCAGACTCTAGATGACGTTATAATAAAGGATCTTTGTGTAGTGTATGTTTGATGAGCCTAAATTAAAACTTTTTTCTGAACCCTTGTGTTTATCTTTTAAAATAATGTTAGTGGCAGTTTCATTTTATATTTACAAAAACTTCTCCTATTCCATAGACTATATAAGCTTCACAGTCAACTTTCTGTGCCTCATTCAAACACTTATGACAACAAACTATCAAAAGATGAAAAGACCACCAAGACCACCAAGCGGATCTTGAATAACGCATTTAGAATGTCACAGGTGTGATGCTTTACCTTCACAAACGTGTGATGTGTTAGGAGTTTGGTGACAGATCGCAACATTTATTGAAGTCATGTACAATATTATATTGTATATTTTATGTTTTTTTTTTTTTTTTTGCATGTTTTTCAAACTTCAGATCTTGATACAAATTTAAATATTAATCAAAGATAACACAAGTAAACACAACATGCAGTTTTTAAATGAAGGTTTTTTATTTTGAAAACAAAATCCAAGCCCACATAACACACATAAAATCAGAAAGGGGTCAACACTTTTTCACATCACTGTATATCATATATATTATATATGCTAACAGTTTATATATTAAAGTACTTTTACTGATGTTGTTTAAACTCCTGTGTTACCACTGTTATCATGTTAAGTTATGTCTAATGAGTTTTGAATAGTTTTTGTTTTAACTGTAAATAAAATATATATATATATATATAAAAAAAACATTTATTGCAAAATGATGTAAAATGCAATAATTGATACAATCAATACAAACATCATTATCATAGTAATGAATTATTTTAAATGTTAAAAATAAGTTCAGATGTAATAAGTGTGTTTAGGATCATGTCAAATAAACATTCTTCCTTAGTGTGTGTCTTAGATTTAAAAAGTATGATCCTGGATATTTGCTGTTGTGTTCATATACTTCACGATTTACTGTTGTGTGTACATCTACCAGATGAGTCCCCCTGTTATGGAAAAAGAAAACAATTTGTTAACCTCAACAACTCCAGTATAAACTTCATTCCTGTGAAATATATCTGGATATAGTTTGATATACTACATGAGAGGTTTGGATAAATTCAGAAGACAAACCTTTTCTGGCCCTCATCTAAAGCCGATCTCAGAGCCTGCAGGTACACCGAGCGATGATTCGGCTTCTCCAGCTGCTGTCCTTGAGTCCAGCAGTGACTCCAGAAGATGTCTGCATCCGCCGGTACACTTTTTTCTCTACAGCAGACCACAGGAGCGTCCGTTTCCAGCTCTCCAACCTCCTGATCTCCACACCCCATATATCCCACACACCTCTGAGGCTCAGAGACATCATAGCTCTGGATAAAGAAGAGTTTAGGCTTGCCCACCAGGCCGGGACAGGAGTCTGCGGTGAACAGATGCCTGACCGTCTCCAGGCTCAGCCCGACACCGTGGGAGTCAGTGGCCAGCAGATCCGAAGAGCGACTTCGGCTGATGATACAGCAGATGAAAGCACATGATCTGTAGTGATCTCGCCTATGGGCGGCGTCCATGAGAGTGGTTAACAGATCTCTCACGCTCAGCAGCTTGTGTTTGATCACATGGAAATGTAAGTTCCTAAAGGTTTTCTCCAGCTGGTCTGTATGGAATATAATGCATTGATGATGAAGGGCCTAAACTTTTATTACTGTATGTCATTTTGGATTGAAGCAGATGGCAAAGGCAATAATGCAACAAATTTTTTTTAAGAATAGGAACAGTTTAGATATAATATTTTGCTGTTGAATTAACCAGTAAAATAAAAAATAAAAAAACATTTACAGTAGATCACTGTGTTGTGTTTAGGTGATTAAACCAAATGTATTTACTACATGTTTCACAATATTCTTAACTTATTCTCCCATTTAAAACCTAATTTAAAATGTGTAACATGATACTAAAGTGGTTAAAACCAACACAGTCTCACACCCATGGCGTCAATATTTGACGACACTTGACCATGCGTCAATATGTTGACGCGGAGGGTATACCTTTCGCGTCACTTTTTGACGAACTGGGGACTTCAATACTATTAGGTACGCGAAATTAAACAGTTGTCAACTGACATTGGGGTTAGGGATAGGTTTGGGTAGGGATGTCATTATGTAAATCTAACCCTAAACCGACGCGAAAATGGTAGAAAATGGTAAGAAAATAGGAAAGAGAATTTCGCGTACCTGATAGTATTGAAGTCCCCAGTTCGTCAAAAAGTGACGCGAAAGGTATACCCTCCGCGTCAACATATTGACGCATGGTCAAGTGTCGTCAAATATTGACGCCATGGGGTGAGACTGGGTTGTTAAAACACGGCAGCTTTTAAAATCATTAGATGAATACAAAAGTGTAATGAAGATTTCTCACCTCCTTCTGTGCCAACACAGTCTATAATGAAACACAATCCTCGAGGATCACTCTGCATATTGTAGACTTCAATCTGCTGATGAATATCCACACTTTACATTAACACACATCACAGACAAAACAAACCTAAACTCACAGAACGTTTCTATAGTTATTACCTGATTATAGGCACGAGGTGTCCTCTTATCTAAACAAGAAAGAAATAATTTTGTTTTAACATAAGACAAGAAGAATTACTGTAAATAAAAGAATGGTCAGCTTTGGAAATTAATTGAAAAGTGAATTTAATTACAGGACATGCGGTACTGCATCGGTTTGAACACATCTGTCTAAATGTACATTCGTGATCTAAAGGCCATATCCTATTAATATAGGCTTGATATTTCTCCTAAAATCAAAAGGTGACTAGGGTAGAGTGAGGCACAACCTAACGCTTTTTGAATTTGGCTCTATCATTACAAAAATATTTAAGTTAGATTTCAATCTTTAATTTTTAATTTTAATCATCTCTGCTATAGATGAACACTTATAGTTTGTTTGTGACAGGAGTGCAAATGTGACAACTTACCCCATAGGTGGGGTTCATTGTAACAAACAGAGGGTTTGCTGAAACCCCTGCTAGAACCCCCTTGTAATTCAGTGTACTCACCACAGAGTTTGGGAAGTTGCCTAACGTTGTGTGTAGCAGGTGAGATAGAACTCAGGTTTGGCTATGGATGACAAAAGCGCAAGAATGTTAATGTGAAATATGACCTTTTTATATTAAAGATAAACCAACTTAGTTAAATCTCTCACCGATGCTGTTTTGCAAAGTTGCAGTCTGGCTGCTGGGAAAGTTCCTTGTTTTGTGATTGGTTCTGTAAAAGCCATTGTAGGGTACTCAATGAAACTTCAATGTGCTCAATGTTTCATTCATAAAAAATTCCTATGAGCTCATTTCCTACTAATCATGACGCAATAGAAACTACTGCTAGTTTAAAAAGAGACCCTATACATTCTACCACTTCCCAGTTCTCATTAAAGAGGAACTGCAACTTGAAGGACTGTGAATGAGAGATCATGTGATGACATCTGCAATAAATAAATGTGATGTGTTTATTACTCTCACCTTTCTGTTGGTAGCGTCTGATCTTTTTGGCCAGATCAGCTCTGTGGATGGATGTCAAGCAGTGTTCAATCATATCTGTCTTCTCACTGGAGAGCTGCTCAACCTTCTCCAACTCTACTACAATGTCTAAAAAACTCTGCAAATGAGAAATATTACACATTTATATTTACAGTCCAAATCAAAAAAAGTTAAGTGAAAAGAAAAGTTGTTGCTTTTTAGTTTATTATTAAAAACCAAATACCAAACCATAAAACAACTGCAAACAAATGCAAGTTTTGCACTGAACTGATGTGACTTTAAGTGATTGTTACCTGGACGTTTTCCAGTTTATGTTTGGGTAAAATATCTCTCAGTAAAAATGTCAATGATTTCAGGTCATTTGTGTCCATATCTTCACTAACATCAGCCATCAGAACTCTAACAGAAAAAGACAGAGAGTCAATCCTCCACATGTTAAGAGATAATACAGTACGGTACAGTTTAAATAGTGTAGGGTGGATTACCTGTAGTCTGATACAGACCGGCCGTTCAATAACATTCCCTCAACAGTGCCCTTGTTAGTGCTCAGCACATTTCGTAGCAGATCATAGCGTTTAATTCTCAGTATGAGCTCAGTGAGAATCTGGTTTGTCATTTGACACAACACAGACTGTACTGCTCTGGGATCAGCAGAGAATGTTTCTGTATCCAGAGCTCCACACAGATAAAACAATCGCTTACATTCATCTGTAGTGAGTTCATCTGTGATCAGACGGATGTTGTGACAGAGCTGACCGGACATCTGATAATAATACAATACATCTTCATCAGACATACAGTCATAACTCATTTCAATAAGAGTCATTATCATTTCTGTCAAAACGAAACTTATTTATTAAGTTTCAAACCTGAAATGAACAGTAGGCTAAATGAAAATACATGCAGGACGAACTGAATAAATCTTGTTGTAAAAATAAGACAAATATGAGAATTTCTAACGCTGCGGTTATTAAGTTTTGATACCACGACGAAGTGTTTATATCATTAACATCTTAAATTATTGTTTAATATTCTGTGTAAATAAAGTTAATAAGATCTTACCTTGACTTTACAGCGCTGTTCTTGTTCTGACTGAAGAGAGAAATGTGATGCGCAGCATGTACGGAATTTCGTGATGACGTAAGAAAAGAGGAAATGACACGCGGAACTTTACCTTTATTCACACACTCACAGCGGTAAAAGTACTCTGACGATTTAAGCAAGTATAAAAACCACAGGCATCGAAACCATTAAATGTAGGTGGGACTAGACCCACACAGTTTGTAAGACCAATGGACCCACTCACATTTAATCTAATTTAGCGCACTTCCGTGTAAAACGTACATTTCGCAATGGAGGATTTTCACTCTACTGCAAAATCCAGTTAAGTGAGCTGGTTTAAGCTGGTCTCCCAGGTGGGTTTGAATGACTGGATTGCGCATGACGTCACACTTGTGAAGCCACCGCGCCGCCATGTTGGTATACCCAAACGTTCTATTAAATCAATGGACGTTATCAGATTTTAATGATAAAACATCACTTTACTCGTCTTCGTTTTTATATGTGAAGTTACCATGTACATTATTACAACACAAAAGTCCAAAGCATGTAAATAGTTATTTACTGAAAGTTGTACAATTTGCGTTTTAAACAGTTATTATACATTCATCTTTATTACAGTATCAGATCAGCAGACAGACCGCAGCATATTTAGTATTAATGACAATAAACGTGCTCATTCTGAAATCTAAATAAATAATCATGCTTTGTACCGTATGTGCATGCAATAATTTGCTAGTTTTGTAATTATGTTATATAAACTTACATGTTACCTAAACTTATTTAGAGAAATAACGCTGACCGCTGCCTGACCGTCACAGTGTAGCTGAATGTCAAACAAAACTTTATTTATACCCGTGTCATTAACAAATGCAACAGACACACTCACCTTAACGGTTTTTTATAAATCCATTATCCTGCCCGATTAAAATATAAACATTGCAAATAACACCAGAATTAACAAATAATTAACGTACACATATCCTAAAAATTAACCTTTTGTAACTGATACGCTGTAAAGGGGGTAAATTTTAATCATGATTTTGAATGGAAGTCAATGGCGCTCTCTGCCGGTTGGGTATACCAAGATGGCGGCTCGAACTCTGCGCTGGCTTCACCTCACTCGGTTACGTCAAGCGTTCTATGCGCAATCCAGTCATTTATATAGATCAGTGGTTTTACCTGGTATTGCTGGTGTAGCAACCTGGTCTAGCAGTGTTTTGGTCACTTTTCAAGCTGGTCAAGCTGTGTTTTGGTCACTTTTAAGCTGGATTTAGCAGGTCAGGCTGGGGGGACCAGCTACTGTCACCTTAAACGGCTAAAATCAGCATTTTCAGCACTATGTGTAACATACGTAGGTTCAAGCTAAAACCTGTCTGCAGTGTAAAAAAATATTTGGGTTGGGAATGCCCTGGCCTAATAAATTAAACTCAGTTAAGCATTTCAGCTACAACCTTTACTTCCACGCTGCTGCTTTCTCAAATCCATTCCACTTGGCCCATTTAGAGTCCATATAAATTAAACTCCATTTCGTGTTTTCTCTACTTTTGCATGTCATCCTTCTCCCCTGTAGTGTATATTGGTTCTCAAACTGGGGGCCCAGTTTAATGAAATTTTATAAAATACATAAATTTATCATAAATTCTGTATAACACCTCATAAAATAAGGCTACTAACCAACAGCACTACATTGTATAATTTAATATGTTTTGTTTAATTAAAATAGTAAGTTTTGGAATATTTTTTGTAATAGAACAGGAAGCAATCGCAGGAAATATTCAAAGGTTTATTTATACTTAGTACAAACACACAGAACGGGAATAAAACACAAAGTCCAGATGGTGGTAATGGTAACGAATACACATTAATACACATTTAAGATGACCATAAATTAACCATAAATCAATTGCCTAGTCATTGATATAAAGCTTTTTTATTGCATATTATACCACGGGTCTGTTGAATTCTGTATTCTGATTGGCTGAAAAATTTTCCTTTGGTATGCATTAATTTCTGATTCACATCTAACTTGTCAAATGTCTTCAAAATAGGCACCAGAGCAATGTTTGTTGTAACTGTCGTATATGAGGAATAATTGACTCCGGTCCTTTGAATTATTTGAAAATAATGCACACCTGTGGTGTAACGGCACTCCGCATAGCGCTGTGCCGCATTGCACCTTCGGGGTGCATTATTTTCTTATAATTCAATGGCCCGTCGTCAATTATTCCTTACTAAAAGAAGTCTAATAATAATACTTATAAATGTATTTGTTGTACATACGGATACATTTTATACTTTATACATTTTATACAAACTTTTATATTTTGGCTAGGAAAAATATATTTTTTGCTGTATGGGTTGTAAAAATTATTATTTTTTGTTGGCCCTAAATTACATTTTGAAATATATGTTAATATATGAATGTTAAAACTAAATATGAAGAGTTTGGTTCCAAAATGAAATAAACGCCATTTTTGAAAAAACTGAGTTACAAAATCGGTATTATATCAGGTCAGTATTTAAGAGTAAATTCTTAATTTTACGCAAAATCCAATATCCGCCATGTTATTCTGTCATCTTTTCTCCCTTTTTTCCCAAAAAGCAATAAACGCCACTCCCCCTTTTTTACAGAATGCAATAAATCCGCTCCACAAATTACAGCGCACCATTCCACACAATGTAAACAAACAATGCCGGCGCGTTGAGTACACAGAGTCCTAGTTTTCCTCATCTACTTTGTACTTTGTGATCAACAAACAAAGAAACAAAAACGAAATAATACTTTAATAGCATTGATAAACCTGTGGTGGTTTTCTGTGACGGGAAAGAAACGTAAGCCATCAACATCTAATAATTTACGCGAGAGGAACTCGAGAGACGATCGCTTGTTCTCCCGACAGCATCTAGCTTCACTTGTGCTAACACATTGACCCCAGATGATCTTATGAAAAACTTCCCATAATTTTGCTCAAAGTCAACGAGAATCACAGCTGATCTCTGTGAAAAATGTTAAGCGACGACGTCAAGTATAACCGCGCAGCTATGACAGTGTTCCTAATATGACAAAGTTTTGATTAATGCCATTAATGTTTATTTTTTTAATCATTGTGTACAACTGTTCATCTAAATTAATATAAAATGGCAAAAATGAATGCACATTTATACATTGATTGAATAGATTTACTGAATTTTGAAAAAAAACTTGGATTTATTGCATTCTGTGGAAAAAATAGTTCGTTTTTATAATAAATCTTTAAAAATCAAGTTTTGAATTTTTTATGTTTTTATAACCTAAAGATGCTATGTGAAAGTTTGTAACAGAAAATAGTGGTTTTCATGTTGTGACTTTCTTGGTATAGAAAACACGTTTTTACCGAAATTTGTCAAAATGGATTTATTGCCTTTTGGAACCAAAATCTTCATATATTTTCACAATCAAAAATCTATTTAATAAAGTTTTACTTTCTACAAAATGTTTTTAGCATATATTTAAAACATATTTTTGGCCCAAGAAATGTATTTCATATTGTCGGTTAAACATGTTTTATTGAATCGATAAGAAATACCCAATAAATTAATCTGTGTTATGGTCTATAAAACCTCATGTTGATTTACTGCATCCTACTGCTGATCAACTGAGATAAACCTGTAAAATTAACATTTACTATTCAGCTGTGGATCGCAAGGATCCCAACTGTCCACATTTAATCACAGGATATAGCCTATATATAGATATTCAGTTGTCGTGTATAATATATTACTGTACTAACATTATTTACATTGAGCTACAGCAAAATGTTTTCATATGTCTAGTTTACCTTTATGGGGAGTTCACCGCATGAAAACAAATTACGATCATGAATGTCAACTTTTGCAATGTAGTTTTAGGATTTTAATATAGCAAGGAATGTACATGAGAATGACTCGACAGATCAGGGACTTACACCTGGATCCTGTTTATACATTTCAGTTTGGCCTTCAGCAGAAACTAACCAAACTCTCTGTGGTCACCACTTACTGACTGTGGATAACAAACTCCCTGACAAACAGACAGCAGCTGGTGATGGGGCTGGGAAACATCACAGACCTAACACCTGACTCCCTGACTGTAAAGAAGGCCAATGCAAATGTTGCATTTTGTTTACCAAGAAAGATCAACTTGAACCATGAACTCCCTCCTCAGTTTTACTCTGTTCACTTCAGTAATTCTCGGTTCTGCTTGCAGACCAAATTGGACACAAGACTACAACAGACAGTCCAGATTGATGAGGAGTTCATTTGTGCTCACTTGCTCACCCTTCAGAATTTGTACTCCTGATTTATCAATAAACCCGTAATTGCAATGGTCTGTTTCTCTCATATGACTTACACTGCAGTGCTGGAGTCATATGGATGATTTCAAAATCCACAAACATTTGGAGGAAGTGTTTTGTAATCTATTAAACTAGGTTATATTGTTCCCTAGATATAATTCCCAAGACAGCACAGTCTGTACTACAGACATTTTTTTTTTTTGCCTGTTTTAGACAAAAATGGGACAACGTTCCTATTCCTAAACATTGGTCCTACTCCAACTGTTCCTTATATGTACATTTAAATTTTCTGGCCCCTTATTGCTACCTGTCCCAACTTTTTTGGAATGTGTAGCTCTCATGAAATCCGAAATGAGCCAATATTTTGCATGACATTTCAAAATGTCTCACTTTCAACATTTGATATGTTATTTATATTCTATTGTAAATAAAATATAAGTTTATAAGATTTGTAAATTATTCCTTTTTTACTCACAATTTCTACAGTGTCCCAACTTTTTCTGATTTGGGCTCGTAGTTTTGTACCAACATTACAGTCATACTTTTAACACCTTTGAACTTCTCCTGGTCACACTATGATTTTTTTTGTGGACTAAGTGAGTCTGATTTGTGTATATATTTTCAAAGATATTGATCAAAACTGTCAATTAAAACAACACTATAATCAGCCAATTATAAATCATATTTCATAGACTCCAGTGCTTGTAGTTCAGTTGGTAGAGCATTGCACTAGCAGCACAAAAGGTTGTGGGTTCAATCCCAAGGGAACACATAAATAGCATATATGTAAAAGAGTAGCTAAAACATTTAATTGGTTTGCAAAGGAAATAAAGTCAATTAAAGACCAGCAAAATACAATATCATTCTGATTTAGCCTTTAACTTTAGCCTGTAAGAAATAATGAATCCTTCAGGGTATTTTTGATAAGACATCGTGTCAACAGAAACAACTAAAAACCCAGGGTAATTTATTCATATTTATTCTAAAGATTGGTCATGGGAAATGTAAGGATGAATGAACACATGGGCTAAAGTCTTTGCAAGAAAGACAACAGGCTTAACCTGTATGAAACCGAGAGTCCGGTGGTTGGTGGCTCATGATATGAGCTTTAACTTCTCTTTGTGTTAGTGATCAGACTTCTTTGGAGGGAAGAATGTGTACTCCACTGCCAGTGCTATAGCAAATGCTGCAAATCCCGTCTTAAACCCACGCATGAGAACATCCCGGAAGGTAACTGGGATGCCAAAGCTGCCTGTATATCTCCATGCCTCATTCCTGCAAAACAGAAACATTGTTTTACATTACTCTCATGGTGATGATCTATGATTTAAGATACAGGGTATAACTACACTAAGGGCTTTGGTCATTTTTTAACATGTCTAAACTCAACCTAACCATAATCAAATATTTCATTACCGAGCCCAGGGGTCCCTGAGTCCTCGTCGAGCGAGCCTTTGCTGAGTCACTTCCAGTGGTGTACCTTCCCATTTCCATGCTTTGAAATCCGGCATGGATAATTTTCCATGTCCATGTCCATGATCTCCACCCATAATTGCTGCTGCTGAACACATCACACAATTAACAAAAGCAAACACATAGCAGCAACACTAAATGCTTCAAGCGCTGCAGCCAAGTGCTGATGATATCAACTAGTTTTCTAGTTGTACTAAAAGTTCAGAGACAAAAACTTCAATGCAATGTGCACTAATGCAACATACTGACTAATAAATCCTTTTAATACGGAGTTAATACTTTAAACAATGCCAGACAGGTGTTAGTTAAGTGACACGAGCATAACGTGACTGCGTGTAAAGACTGCAGTACTTCACAACAACACTGAGCTAAAGACGATATGATGTGTCAAAGGGTTTAGCAGTTTATCGATCAATATTAAGGTGCAGTTCACTTGTTTATTTTCTTACATTTTCTTAAGCTTTGTTAAATAGTACCTAGCTACAAACAGAGAGAAAGCAGAAGCACAGTCAAGTCCAGTTAAGTTAATGACAGCTAACTGTAAACATTCATCGCTGAAGGCGTTCAACCCGCGAATAAATCCCTTCTTAAGATAAAACAGCCTGCTAAGTTATATTGTGTAATATTTCTTCGTCTTTGACGTTTTATGTCGGTTGGCAATTGTGTAATATTTTGTTAGCATGTTACAGCAGCACACATACCTCTTCAAAGCAAAGTGACCTCCAACACAAACACGAACCGATGCCGGAAGTTTTTTTTACTTCCTGTAAAGAACGGCACACTGTATAGAAACAAATACTAATTAATAATAAATATAAACAAGCTGTCGTTTCAACAAACTAATTTTAAAATACTAAAATGTTATTACAATGATAGGTTAATATATTTTTTAAATACGGAATAATTTTTAACCTTCACGGACTTTTCTTTTGAAATGTTCGTTGACCTGTTAAGCGCATGCGCGAAAGCGTCTTCAAAAATGAATGGATGGGGTAGTGACCGGTATCATGTTTATCATGCAATTTATGGATATTTTCTCAGTCGTCGGTTATATTTATAACGTATAGTTTCTTGTAAAGACTTTAGACCTGTTGCCTGGGGTTCGTTCATTATATTTCTGCGTACTACTCTTGCGTTTTTAGTTAATTTGCTGTTGTTTGATAGTCACCGAACACAACCAACTCTTAACAGGTTTCATATATCAGTTAACTAAGTTGCTGTAGTGTTTATTGTGCTGATGGGTGTAGTAGTGAGGAACCTACAGAGTGTTGTTCCTCTGAGAAGAGCCAGACTGCGAGCGGATGTAGAAACATTGAGATTGATCTTCGGTGTTCAGAGGTTTGATATGAGCATCGTTTGTGTTGACAACCGCAGGATCCAGAGAATAAACCACATGTACAGGAGACAGAAACAACCTACAGATGTGCTGTCCTTTCCTTTTTACGAGGTAATCGTAAACTGAGACTTTATGTTGTATTATTAAAATAATAATGTGGATAAATTGAAAAAGTTTTGCTTCATATGTCACATTGAGATTTGTAATAATTCAGCCCAAAATATCACCTACAGCAAGCCACATTTCTAGCCAAATCTAAAAATCTTCTTTTGATGGCCACTGACAGGTGTCTTCTGCAAGCATATCTCCTTTGCCCATGGGCTTCTTCAGCAGATACAGATGATTTTAATGAGAGTTTGTCTCATTTCTGTAGGAACTGAGGCCTGGCAAACTACCATGTGCCCTCCACAGAGACGACTATAATTTAGGAGACATCTTCTTGGGTGTAGAATATATAATGCAACAATGTAAAGGAACATCCCAGGATCTTCACGAAGCTCTTACAGTAAGATATGTGTAAAGTTTGATGGTCATTTATATTTATAAAGGGTTAAATTAAATGTCCTGGCATTTCATGGCACAGGTGGTGACAGCACATGGAATTTGCCACTTGCTAGGATACAGACATGAAACTGAGGAGGAGTGGAATGAGGTAGGAAATATTTTACCACCACACCAAATTACTTCATAACATACATGAGCACTTGCCTGACAGGTTAAACAAATTAAACCTAGTCAATAATGAATATCTAGATAACTGGTATGACAAGGTTGTATGTAAGGTTGCAAAATTCAAAGCTTGAAACCTTACATAACATGCATATAATTTCTATTTGTGCATGCATTCATGTAAATTACATAAGTTTGTTTAAAACCTCCTTGTGCTGTGTATAAAAAAAACTATAACTATTTTTAATTTTTTTGAAGGAAGTCTCTTATGCTCATCAGGCCTGCATTTATTTGATCAGAACTCATTCGCAAATCCTTCAAATTAGAATGATTTTTGATTAAATAAATCGAGTTTTGATGAGTGCAAGTATCAAGATTTTTGAAAATTCTATTACCTTGTGTGCATGTTAATTTGTTTTTGTATGATATAGTTTATAAAACTTACTTAATGGGAATTATTTGGGAATTTAGGTTTCTAATTTGAAATATTTGCGACACACCCACTGATCTATATAAATGACTGGATTGCGCATGACGTCACACTTGTGAAGCCACCGTGCCGCCATGTTGGTATACCCAAACATTGTATTAATCAATGGACGTTATCAGGTTTTAATGATTAAACATCACTTTACTAGTCTTCATTTTTATGTCTGAAGTTACCGTTTACATTATACAAAACAAACGTTCAAAGCATGTACATAGTTATTTACTGAAAGTTGTACATTTTGCTTTTTAATCAATCAGTTATAATACATTCATCTTCATTACAGTATCATCGGCAGCCGACCGCAGCACATTTAGTATTAATGACAATAAACGTGCTCATTCTGAAATCTAAATAAATAATGCTTTGTACCGTATGTGCATGCAATAATTTGTGGTTTTGTAATTGTTATCTAAACTTACAAGTTACCTAAACTTATTTAGAGAAATAACAAAAAAAAAAAAGTTATTAACAAAATGCAGCAGACGCACTCGCCTTAACGTTTTTTTTTTAATACATCCAATATCCTGCCCGATTAAAACATACATTGCAAATAACACCAGAATTAACAATTAATTTGCGTACACAAATCCTAAAAAATTATCTTGTTTGAATGATACGCTGTAAAGGGGGTACATTTATATCATGGTTTTGAATGAAAATCATTGACGCCCTCTGCCGGTTGGGTATACCAAGATGGCCGCTAAAACTCTGTGTTGGCTTCACCTCACGCTGTTACGTTAAGCGTTCTGTGCCAACCCAATCCAGTCATTTATATAGATCAGGGGACACACCCCAGAATAATGCTGCGTTCCAGGCAACCGGTAACCCGTAACTCACGAGTTCAAAACCACGACTCACGACTCTGAACTGGGAGTACATCGATCTAGTACGAGTTCATGGGTGGGAAGTCACGGGTTTGACTGCCGTTCCAGTGCACTTTCACCGGTAGAAGGTTGTAAAAACACGAGTTACAGGCTGCCTGGAACGCATAGGGTCGTGAGTCGTGGTTTTGAAGTCGTAACTCACGGGTTTAAAAGCCTGCCTGGAACGCAGCATTAGTTACCATGGAAAGTTTCTGGAACTTTACTGAAAACTTTCTGCTCCTTTGTATGTAGTACACTTTAAAATAGTTGAGCACATTTAATTCTCTTAATTATGCAGGTTTTAATCAGATTATAATTAAGATTTCTATAATGACCTATAGACTTGTATGGGCTATTGTGGTGAAGTGCAATAAAAATATGAATCAATGAGACGATCATGAATCAGCCATGCATTAGATGTGTTATAAAAAGTAAAACATTATCCATGTGTGAATTATCCATCTATACATGTGTTTGTGTGACAGTTCAGTAAATAACATCCACTTTGCTTCTGTCAACAGATGCTACAGAAAGAAAGTTACATCCTTAGTGAATTCAACAGACGAACGGGCAGCCGCCTCGAACCGCTTACAAAGAGATGCACGTAGCACACGTGACAACGTCCTGGATGTGAAAACACATGAATGCATGCACTACTGGAAATATCCGTCTCTCTCTTATACCCTTAAATGAAACAAACAGGCATTTTTCTAAATAAATTTTATTTTAAAATGTGCTGAAGAAAGTCAAAGACTGAATACTAAGCAGTAAATTAGAGCTTATAGCACTGTTTCATATAGAACAACATACACACACAGTTTCCACTCTTCCAACAACCTACTCACATGAACAGAAACATGAACAGAGTGGTTATTGAAAACAAGACGGGTACAGTATTAAATCAAGACACAGAATTATGAACGAGGTCCTAAAAATAAATAATCCTAACATCAAGCCTTCTACACAACGGTTGTGCAATTTCACAATGTTGAAGCTCTAAACAGACTCGAAAGAAAACAATTCACCAGGTCTGTAGGTGTTGGAGGTGTGAAAATCACAGACTGAGATCTTTAAAAAAAGACAAGCTACATCAATAGCAGTGAGAGCTTGTTAGAGGAACGTTTATAAAACAAGAGTAAAAGAAACAGTCATCGGTAAAGTCTGGAATACGAAGCAGAAGGGTTCTCGCTCTCCTCATCGCTATAGGACAGCCGTATAAAAGCCAACTGGTAAAGCAAATATTGCACCACATCTCCAGCTGAATATCAAACAAGAAACAAACGACCCATATTCCCCATTTCACTCTTGAACATATACAAGAATAGATTTCTGTACGCAATAGATCATAAAGAAAATTAAAAGCTGAAAACAGAGAACAGGCTTTCTCTGAATTTATATCATTCTTAATGCATAAAAGTTGGGACTTGTTATATTAAAGGCAAACGAAATGAAATAGAAAATAAGAGCAACTTCTCAGACAAAGTCGCACCTTTTAAGAAACTCAAAATGCTTTTAATATATTTATATATTTATATTTATTTTCTCTGCTTTATCCCATAAACACTTTGTACCTACTCGGGTTTCTACAACATTTGCCCATCTAAAAAATGCTAACAGTATTTCACATGGAGAAGTGAGAGGAAGAGGATAAGTGTTTTCTCAGGAGTGCTGATGAGGGGTGTGCTGTGTTACCCATGGCTCAGTTCAGCTGCTCATCAGTAGTGTGATCCACATCCACACGCTCGAGTCTCTTATAAAGGCTGCAGGACTGTACGGCCAGCGTCACCTCCTGTCCTCTCCTGTTCAGACAGCTCCTCAAACACATCTCTGCATACACACAAACACACATCAGAAGTTCATTCACCATTTCACTACACAACATGATGCTGACTTCACTCACTTTGAACTCAACACAGAAACTGTGCAGAGACTATCATGATTTTTGTGCATAATCATCAAAAAACAAAATGCATTATGATAGCTGCATGAAAGCAGAGTAGGGCACATGCAAACAAAAATCTCATTAATCCAACACGCTTAAGAATCACATCTGCTCACGTGCACAAATAAAGTGAACATACGTCACTACAGGGTCTGCCCGAAAATAGTCCCCTTGGGTACTTTCAATAGCAGGGGATTATTTTCAGGCACTGCGTAAATGAGTACGCCCGCTGCAGTCATGTTACAGCAGCAAAGTCACTGATTATTACGTCAGAATGAGAGTATAGTTCCTAGCCATATCTGCCTAGAAAATTGCAAATTTTAGTTTTCCGTCAGTCTTAGTACACGATGTAACTACAGAAGAGTCAAGTTTAAAATAGGAAAAATATCAAAACTCTTTGGTTATTTTTTAGCACGATGCTAATGGTCTAATCAGATTCAATGGATTGTGCTAAGCTATGCTAAAAGTGCTAGCGCCAGACCCGGGATCAGCTGAATGGATTCCAAAACGGTAAGAATCAAATGTTTAAAGCAGGGTTGTCCAAAGTCTGTCCTGCAGAGTTTAGCTTAAACTTCCCTCAACACACCTTCTTCCAAGTATCCTGTCTGCCTAGTAAGACCTGGATTAGCTGGATCAGGTGTGTTTGATTAGGGTTGGAATTAAAGTCTGCAGAGACACCGGCCCTCCAGGAGCAGGATTGGACACCCCTGGTTTAAAGGATTAGTCCATTTTCTTAAAAAAATCCAGATTATTTACTCACCACCATGTCATCCAAAATGTTGATGTCTTTCTTTGTTCAGTCAAGAAGAAATTATGTTTTTTGAGGAAAACATTCCAGGATTTTTCTCATTTTAATGGACTTTAATCGACCCCAACACTTTTTTTTAACACTTAACAGTTTTTTTTAAACAGAGTTTCAAAGCACTATAAATGATCTAAAACGACGCATAAGGGTCTTATCTAGCGAAACGATTGTCATTTTTGACAAAAAAAAAAAAATGCACTTTTAAACCACAACTTCTCGTCTATCTCCAGTCCTGTAATGCGCCAGCACGACCTCATGTAATACGTCATCACGTCAAGAGGTCACGGATGATGATGTATGCGAAACTACACCCCAGTGTTTACAAGTATGGAGAAAGATGACCGTTCCGGCATTGTTGTTTGATACTAATTAATGTCTTTGTGTCAGTTTATTGTTTAAAATGGTCCGCAAATGTGCGTTTCATGTATGTAACACGTGACCTTTCTACTTCAATCCGCAATTACGTGAGGTCGCGCTGGTGCGTCACAGGACCGGAAAAATTGTGGGAAGTTGTGGTTTAAAAGTGCATAGTTTTTATTTTTCTTGTCAAAAATGACAATCGTTTCACTAGATAAGACCCTTATGCCTCATTTGGGATCGCTTAGAGTCCTTTGAAAAAAACTGTTAAGTGTTGAGTTCATAGACCGTCAGTTTGGAGCCAAGGTATGCGCAGAAGGAATCACCCGTGGAGCCAGAGGCGGAGCCGCGGTATCAAACTTCCGCCCAAACGCTCGCGCGACCAATTTAACCACGCCAATCATAATGACAAGCCCCGTTTCTATAGCATTAAATTACTAGCTAAAATAAAACATATAAAAAAAAGGAAAACTTGAACATATATCAGCGTGATAACAACTACTTGAAAGGACCAAAACCATCTTTCGGAAACTTTTATTCGAAGTGTAAATAATTGTTTTATTTAGAGCAGAGTCCCATTCGTTTGAATGGAGAGGGCGGGGTTTATGACTTGTACTGCAGCCAGCCACCAGGGGGCGATCAAAGAGCCAGAGGCTTCACTTTTCAAGACTTATGAGGCAGACTCGGTTGAGTTAATTGTTGGGGTCCGTTAAAGTCCATTAAAATTAGAAAAATCCTGGAATGTTTTCCTCAAAAAACAATTTCTTCTCGACTGAACAAAGAAAGACATCAACATTTTGGATGACATGGTAGTGAGTAAATTATATAGATTTTTTTAAAGAAAATGGACTAATCCTTTCTCTTTAACACAAAAAAATTCCCCTAAAATTATAATAATAGAATAACTTCAAAGTGCAGGGTGTGAACATGAAGTGTAAATAGAAAAAATAAAACCCCGATGATTATTATTTTTAATCCTTAACTCTTTCCCCGCCATTGACGAGATATCTCGTCAATTAAGAGAAAACGCTTCCCCGCCAATGACGAGATTTTCCGTCTTTCCGCAATACCGCTATTATCCATGTATTGCCCTATGGCAAGCTGCTGCATGTCCGTGTCTGTTTTAAAGATCGCTCTGAATGGGATCTCTATGAAAAGTCGGTCACAAAAATTGAATTATTTTTGCTTTTTGCTCAAAATATGGTGTTTTTGCAAAAACCTACCCATATTCAAAAGCTGATTGCAAAAGAACCACTAAAGGTAGGGTGAAACGTTTTTTTTTTTTGTTTGAAAGCAGAGGGTCTGTTCTTTCATTTGGTATATTGTATGTTTATTTATTTAAAGAAGAAAATTTTCTGGAAGGCATTAAACTTTGGTGAAAATCATGAAAAACGCTGGCGCTGGCTGGCAACTTTTTTTAAAAACGCTGGCGGTGAAAGAGTTAATTAATATGAATATTTTAAAGCTGTATATTCATGTTTTTTGACTCAAGGAAACCAAGAGTTTTATTTGCCTGAACAATACACAGAACCACACAGACAACTGAAATAAATCACACATTAAGTGACTAACTTAAGAGACTTACTTGTGCATGTAAAAAAAGATGTACCCGCTCCTTTCCCGATCTCTCTGCACACTGGACTCTTGTGTGCGGGAGACATCCAGATCATTGTACGTGAGCCATGACTGTTTCTTCATATCATACACATCACTGATATAATGGCCTGAACATAAAAGACGACAAACATCAGCCTTTAGGTACACATTGTATTAATCAGTGTGACTTTTGAGCTGCTAATGGGACCAGCAAATATTAGGAATCTGGAGAAACCTCAGCACCTGATGAAGAACTGCTGCCGATGTGACTGACCACACTGATGAGTCTGAAAGAGTTTGGAAGATCTCCAGTCTAGAGAAGAAAGTAATAATCATCATCATCTCAACATCAGCACTCGTAAAACTATCCTCATCTTCACAAGAGGGTTTAGGGATCTACCTCAGCATTCCTCTTGAGATCTTCAGCCTCAGCCTCGCTGTACTCCATATCCAGACCATCTTCATTTCCAGAGTCATCATCAGAGCACAACAGCTCAGGTAAAGAGTTATTAAACTCTATGAGAACATAAGACTTCAGTTTAACACACACACACACACGCAGCTTTAACATTCAAAGAGGAGCAGAGATGTTCAGATCGTCTGACCTTGTAGACTGAGCTCAGTAGCTCTCTTCAGATCATCATCTTCTCTCATCTCTCTCGCCTCCTGTGGTGTTAACACAAGACTTTAATACTTCTCTCATTCCTCATTCCATAAGTCTGAGATGAAGATGATGTTCTTACATGTTCCTGCAGGCTTTGAGCGAGGGCCTGCTGCAGTTCCTGCTCCTCACGCTCCTGATCCAAACTATACTGCTGTACCCAGTCCATTTCTCCCTGCGCCCCCTCAGGAGTCTGGTTCTCCTTGTTCTCATCCATAGTCAGGTCCAGAGACTCAAGAGCATCTGGACATAAACCGTTTAAACATTGCATGTCATGCCCTAGACATTGTGCAAACAATACAAGTATATGATCATAGACATAGTTTGCAGTGGCGCACCTGTAGGCTGTTTCTCTCCATCCAGTAGGTTTAAATGATGAGTCAGGTCCTGACTATCGGTATCTCCAATCCCCGTATCAGGACTACTGGTAGGCTCGTCGTCAGGGCATGCAGGCAGGATAGTGTCATCATGATTATTCTCCATCACAGCTTCAAGAATCTCATCATCATTGATGGCATTAAACTCCAAGTGCTCAATCTGTCCATTGTGTTGCACCTAAGGAAAGAGAAAGGGGGGTCTTAGTTTTGTGTGCTCAGGACTGTTACTGTTATTTACATAACACTTACACTTCTGTAAGATCTCTTCACTGCATACATTAAGATTAAGGGCGTTTTCACATTAGCACTTTTGGTGCGCACCCGGGTTCGATTGACATCAGAGTTTGGTACATTTGGATGATGTGAACGCTGTCTTCCGAACTCAGGTGCGCACCCGCAAAAATACTCGAGTCCGCTTAAAAAGGGTGGTCTGGGGTTCGTTTCATGTGAACTCCAGATCGGTTCGCTGCTAATGTGAGCGCAATCGTACCAAATCGCGGAAGTGAACCGCTGTTAATTACGTATTATATGGAATGTCCCACCAAAACAGACGTGTGTGTTTGTGTGCGTGCACTTACCTTGACAACAAAATGCATAGAATGCTTGCTAGAGTTTTGTTCTTATTTTTTTAAACCTTTGGTTTTGTTTTCAAAGAAATAATACAGACACGCACTTTCGTCTGTCTGCCGCAAACATACTAAAGTCGTTTCGATGACAACGCGGTCTTTCCGTCGACGTTAATTTTTGCGGAGGCATTCAGAAATCATCTCTCTGCTTGCAGTTAGTCAATCACACTTGTCATCTTCTCATGTTGCTTGGCAACCGCTGTAAACGAGAACGCGCCGGCTGCAGCTTGATGATGCAAGCGTACCGCGGTTCGGATGCAAAAATAATGTGAACACAGTCCATGGGGGGCATGGGGAGGGGGGAGCAATCAAACTCGGGTTCAGACCAGGCAATCGCACCAAATGTGAAACCGTCCTAAAAGCCAAGTACTTTAAATCTCACTGCAGTGGCAATTTATAAAGAATTAAAGAAAAAAATTAGACAATCATCAGGGAAATTATAATTATGAAAGCTTTTATTATCATTCATCTCACCTCTTCTGTCCTGTCATCATCTGCTTGATGTTTTCGAGCAACTTTTCTGACGAGCTCTTCCTCACTATCAGAATCACATAACACGATGCTCGAGTTATCCAGCTTCTGCGAACCCTTCCTGTAAACCAAGAGAACAAATGAGTACCTGACCGAGTGACCGTATGCTAGCGTCTGCATGTCAGAGCACTGCTCTCACCGTAGTGTAGAAGAGTTGACAGCCTGTGACGTCTTCAGTGTCCTGGAGCTGAAATAAAACACTTAACCATTAGCATGCATGAACAGCATTACGCTAGCACATAAGTGGCATAAACTGATAACTTCACTTTATAGTTTATAGTTTGACTAATAGGTGGTGCAGTCAAGATGTGGAGACATTAACACACACCGCATCTGGTTTTAACACAAAAATACATGGTACATACATAAGGCCTGCTGTTGAATTCACTGACATGCTTGGTCTATCAATATGATTTTTGTTATGAGAATCTCCAAATTATACATTTTGGAAAATAATCTGCATAAGACCAGGACATAATGCAGCAGAGGAAAGAGAGGAGCGCTGACGTGTGAGGCTTACAGCGTGCTCTGTGCGCTCCAACCGAGGCTGAGAGGAGGACGGGTGGCGTCTGTGCAGTGGGACAGCAGTGTGAGATATTTGGGGATGAAGACCTGCTGGCCCAGCTTGCTGTTTAAAGACAACTGGGTGTTGTAGCTGTAGCGTTTGAGATGAAGGATCAGAACCCTGCACAGAGACAAAACTTATATTTAACTGAAGAACTCATTTAATCTGAATTGATAGTGTCTCTATTTGCCAACCTGGGAAGTCTGCTGAATTTATGAGATACTGTAGCTGATTTTCCACTGCACTTTTCACACGAATACTCAATCTCTTCCATCTAGACAGAATGACAGAGACAGCACTTAATAAATAACTAAAATACTAAACACTGTGAAATCATAAAAAAACAAATCACCAGTGTGTAACTGACCCTGAAGAAGAGATCCAGAGAATCCTGTATGGATCTCATTGCAAGAGTTTTCTTCCTGCGAGGAAGATCGATGGACAGATCGTTGAACTGCTCGCGCTTCATCACCACCTCTCCACAACTGTTCGGCATAGAAAACAAGAGCAGTGTTAGTATTTTATGAAGATAAAATAACCACAGATTATAAATTATGAAGTTAGCACAGATTGATTAAATATTGCATACTTTTACACAATAAGTGACTTTTTATAAGTTTATTAAAGACTCGTCAGTGAACAAGCCAAAGGCCACAGTAGCAAGGAAATAAAACGATGTTTAAGTGAAACCTTGAGAAATTAGACTCAACATCTGACACATAAACATAACACTGCTGTAACTAACCAGAGGATGAATACTGTTTGTAAAAAGGTAACTGAGCTGTGAGATTAACTAAAAAGATAAATAATGAACAGATTACTGAGTAAAGTAAGGTACAGCCTACCTCTTACAAGTAATGGTGTGCTGCACCTCAAACTCCATGTTGACAGAGACCGGACAGGTATAGATTCGTGATGTGTCTGCTTCATCTGCTAAGCGAGCGCCCTGAGGCTCCTCCCAGACCGAGGGTTCATTCCTCCAGCTCTTATTGATCTTCTCCACATCCTCCTTTAGCTGATCCAGGCACTGACTCAGGAACTCATGGGCATCCTGGGTTAAGACAGCTGGTTATCACATGCATTACAGGAGTTCATATCATCTTGACTTTCAACAGAGATGTCACATATCTTACATTCTGCATATAGCCAGAAAAACGCTCGGCTGTGGAGGATATAGCATTCTTTACTCGCCGCAAAAGATCTTTCTTCACATCTGGAGACGAGATGTCTTTCTTAGCCAGGAGGTGAGCAAAACGCCTTAAAAAGGAAATCAAAGGATAATTATATTAACGAAGAACTTTAACAGTGCGAAAGATCTGCTCTACAAATTCAGCGTGTTATGACATCACCAGCTTCATACGCTGCCGAGGAAGAGACATGTGGCCTGTTGCATGAAGCGAGTTGAACAAACTCAGTAAAATGTTAACCCAGGTTAATCTGTACAATGATGCTGGTTAGCAACTTTTTCAACTCAGGTTTAAACTTCGGATCATATAATAAAAGGCTGATTTTCCATTGAATATCTAATGCCGTCCAATACAGAAAATGCAGGTGTATGCATTTCTCCACTGAAGAGCAAGAAACTATTAATACTATTATTAATTAAATCTTACAATGACCATAAAACCAATTGAAACCTCATAACTCCAACATATTTCATAAAAACATATAATATAAGTGTGTAATATTAGTAAAATATAGGTTTGTGAAAATAATGCTAAACAATACAGTACAGGAATAATGACAAATCAGACTTTAAAGAATCAAGAATAAAATTAAAAACTAATTATAATGAAAACTAAGAGGCAGATGATGTTTTGTAAAAAAAATAATTTACATATGCAAACAGTACCTCAGAAGGGCGTTGATGGGGACTCTCTTCCATGGAATCCCCTGCTTCAACAGGTCATTTGAAAATGAAGGCAAGCTAAAAAGTGACTGGAGGATGGCATTCATGTAACATGTATTTCCAAGGTTGGAGAATCTAATTTTTGCAAACAAACAAACTATGAATACATGATAATGAACTACAAACATAAAAAGTTAATTCATGCTGGACACTAACCCTTGCAGGGGAGGTTGTGGCTGAGCCGGCGTGGACGGCCGTGGTTTGTTCCAGCCACCATAATCCAATGTTGGACGCACCTTTTTGAAAGGAGTTGAGTGATTGGGTAACACCAGGCTTCTTTTGGCAGAGGAACATTGACCTGTACTGCTAGGCCTGCACAAGAAAAACAGATGAAGAGCACTGAAAATTAACTTTTCAAACTTTTTTAAAACCTGAAACCCGAGGACACTGATGCTGCGTTAACACCAACCGCATTTCAGGCGTCAAAATCGCGTCTACCGGCCTAGTTTGCCGCTTGAACAGTTTGAATACATTCGCGCGTCAAGAGCAAAGTAGACGCGTGGACAAAGCGAGCATTTGACGCGCGACAGAGGCAAAATCCGCTTCTTGTGGGAGGGGCAAGTTCTATGCGGTTGTCTGTTTGCAGGATGGCTGATGTTGATTGTGCATTTATCGAGAGAGTTACCGGTTTGTATTTCGTCACCTTACTATAGGGGGAAAATAAATGGCGCGGGTCGATAAACGTCATGTGACTCAAAAGTGAAATGCGTATTTACAACTTACCAGGTTGCCCGATGTCCTCACTGACACTGTTTTAAATAAGGAGACATCTAAGGCTATGTCCACACGAAGCCGGTGCATTCCCTATCGGATCATTTTTATTCCTTGCTCTAAAAAAATAATCCGTAAACAAGAAACCACTGAAAGCGGTGTAGTATATATGCCGGACCAGTATGGGGCGCTGTAATTCTGCCACAGATATACACTATACACGGAGAAGAAGACTTTGAGCATGCGCATAGCCAACGTATGGCGTTGTCCATTATCGCTTGTTGGTCACCACAATTGCATAGAAGCAATAGATTTTGCTGTAATAAAGCTAGTAGGCTTTAGTAGCTTCTGTAGCACGAACACAATCACGTAATCCGCCGTTATTGTTGTTACGTGTGACGCTTCCAACACGTGATGTGATGACGTTTTCGCTTCACAAAATATACGGATTGGCTGTACAGACGAAACCACAAGGGTGTCGGTTTCAGATTTATCCACTTTAGGACCCGGTTTCAAAAAATAGCGGATTCAGTCTCCCAAAACGCCGGATCCGTGTGGATGAAACGCCAATATGATAACAAATGTATAAGTATACAGTGATACGGGTCTCCGTGTGGACAGCCCCTAAAACTTTCTGGAAGAGGTGCTCGAAGACCAGGATTGGCACTGGGGGGTCAGCTGTCATTTGCTTAACTTCAAACTCTCTTCCATACATTACATTATTACTACGCTTGCTAGTATGGTTTAATTTCAGGCGCTGTACTCTGCTACTTTTGTTGACCCTTGATTTTTCCTGCTTTTATCAATGTCAAGCTGCTTTGAAACAATTAAACAATTGTGAATAGCGCTATATAAATAAAACTTATTTGAATGGACACCATGTCTCTGATATTTCACTAAAGATTCAGAAAGCAGAGTTGGTGTAACAGTTCACAACACAAATAACAATTAAGCCAGAAGATCTTTACCGGTCCAGAAATGAATGGGTTGGTGTGAAGTCTTTAGTTCCTGTTCTACTCCCATAAAATGACGTTGGCTGAAGAGGGGCAGGAACAAGTGGAGCTGAGAAAATAAAGTTTTACAGATATATGTGAAGATGAGTGTAACAGAGCTGAGGGGAGCTGTCAGGAGATAAGATGATCAGTCACTAACCTGATGCTCGGTTCTCCTCTGCATGCTTCAGCTTCTCTTTGCAGCTGTGGAGGAACTTTCTGGGTGTGTCTGTGATGGCCTTATTGTTACTGAATATAGGTAATGTGGAAAATAATAAATACTCAAGTAATTGAAGCATACTCATAGAAAGTTATTAAACTCAAGTGAGAGTCCTGTACCTTGAGGAGTCGTTTTCTTTGGGGTAGTCTTCAGTCATATCACCATCAGAGCTCATGAGTCTCTTCCTTTTCTCATTCCTACAAAAAAAACAGGTGTAAACATAACTAGAGTTCAGCTTAACCTCTTGAAAAGCACCCCCATTCTGGCCCGAAACCATGAAAATACCTACTTTCACTAAAAGGGCTGTTTTTACTAAACCATTTATAGTATAAGCATAACTGTGGTATCATTAGATAGAAGACACTTTGAGCTTCGTTTTCCATGTTTCAAAATTATTTTAAGATAAAAATTTTAAAAGTTAGAGAGGCTGAAGTACATTGTAATAAAAAATTTTTTCCATAACATCTTTTTTAGAACTAAAAATCTTAATGATAAATATATGTGTGAAACCTAGAAATGCAATGAGGCCAAAGCCACAAGTCTAAAGAAGTTATATTTCACGTTTGAAGTCAATAGACTCAAAAATTAGGTTCTTGCAAGAGTTTTTGTAAGACTAGTGCCTTTTCTAAGTGCCAGTCAGCCACAAAATAAAAGTCTTTTGTTTACATGCATACACGTTCGTTCTTTTTATTATTTATCCTTATATAAGCGTATAAAATGCCATATCCGCACCAGGAAATAAAGCTTCACACAAAGATCGTTGAATTCGTGTTCTAATTGGCTACACGTTTTGTCTATCAATATTTTCCATGAAGTCATTGGAGGAACGCGCGAGTCAGATGACGTCACGATATTTGACAGCGCTGTTTGGATATTATGTATTATACTCCCGCCTACTTGTACAATCAAGTTTGAGTGCTGGTTTTGAACGCGAGTGTGATCTCATATACAAGTGTTACGATGTAAATAGTCCTCAGATTGCATATTATAATCTGTTACAAGACGTGCATCTGAAATCTGATGTAAACAATGGAAAATATATCCATATTTCACGGATTATACGCATTTGTGGACAAAAATGGTCATTGGATGTACTTTGTTGGAGAGTTTTTATGGGTTATTCACACATCTGAAACAGACTGGATTCGATTCGCGTTCCTTATACCAGCACAAAGGTAAGGAGTCAGTTTATATTATGCATGTTGTTATCTGGACTTCTGTAATAAAATACTATATTTATGATACTAGAGCAATTTAATCTCAAAACGGACACCATACACTGATGCTAAACCCTTAGACCTTTTAAACGATGTATAGTAGTGTTATTATTATTGTTGTTTGTACACAGTAGGCTATATATATATTGTTAGCAGCATAAAAAAACTGACGTCTTTCCGTGCGCGAGCTAGTGCGCGTCGAGAGGTTAATAGTGCCGCTTTTATATAACATACAATATTGAGTTCAAATATTCTAACACAGATGGACTAAATGGATAGTTCACAGCAAACGTAAATTCTGTCATCGTTTTTCTTAATTTAACAAGAAATGGAGAAATTTCGAAGAACGATAATAAACAAACAGATCTGGGCAGAAAACTTTACAACTATTAACTAGGGCTGGACCAGAATATTCGAATTTCCTCTAGAAATCTTAGAACCATGTTTGGAATCACTTATTAAAAACCTTTTTCAGAACACATTTTTCTTAATCTCTTCATAAAAGTAAACATCATAAATGAAAAATGTACAAACCTAATCTCTGAGAGTCCAGCGCGGCCAGGTGTCGAAGTGACTCTGCTGGGACTCCCAAGAGGTTTTCGGGGCGTGCTGTCCTCTCTGTTGTCCAGGCTTGGGCGCTTTGGAGTGGTCTGAAATGATACAACAGTGGGTCAGCAAACAAAATTTAGTCCAAAAATTCACAAGCGTCTCTGGTCATATTTTGCTGCACCTGTTTCTCTGATGGAGAGAGACCGGAGTCGTTATGCGGTGTGCGATTCCCAAGAACTAATCCAAAACTGGCACTTCCCTGGTTTGTCTTTAAGACTAAAATGATCAAAAGCAAAAACATATCGTGACATAGGAGAAATAATAAACAGTGGCATATCCACTCTGTTATTACGACATCATACCTGTTTGTTTACCATGCTTTATCATTTCAAGATATTCCTTCATTCTTTTCGCAACCAATACGGGCAGTTTCTCCATCGTGATGATACCCTCTTTCAGTGTTAATACCACACGGGCCATGCCAGGCGACTGATTCCACGAAACCTTCACAGTGGGATTTAGCTGTTAAGAATAGAACAAATAGCATACATTAACATCTTAAACATCACAATTAAACACCGTAACCTCTAGGAGAAATCCAAAGACAGGTTCAAAAGAATTACGTCCATACCTGAAAGCTTTTCGGGGCACCACCACTGTTGAATTTGAGCAACAGATTGATTTTGTTGTCTCTCTCATGGATCTCAAAGATACCCTCTTTCCATTTGCTGCTAAACCCCATGCACCTGATGCGGATGCGAACAGGGCCGCCGCTGGTCAGCTTGGGCACTGCGACAGCCATGAGAGAATGAAGCTCTGGACAAAACTGGGAGCGAACAGATGAGGCCAGTGATCTTCAACAAAACACACAAGAAAAGGATGAGCTTTGTAGACAGACAAAAACATTACACACAAACTATCAGGAAAACACCACAACAAGGTCAGTGGCAAAAACTTTGACACTTAGTAACAAAACTTAGTAACAAAAACACTAGTTTCTAAACAGATCTCTCATACACAGGCTGTATCATAACTAGAGTTGATTTGGGGTGAAAAGTTTCCGGTAAATTTCCAGAAACTTTCAATGCGAACATAAACTGGGGAATTTCAGAAACATTCCAAATTGGAAATTTACCAGGAATTTACTGAAATTATTTCAAAATTTAGGGAAATTTATATAAACTATCATATACAAACAGGGCTGTGACGGTTCTCTAACCACCTTGCATTTGACAAACTGTGAAAAATGTATAATCTCACCAAGTGAGATGTCTGCAGGTTTGTGTGAATGCAAACGGCCAGTAGACTCTGAGTTACTGCGCTATTTGCAAGTGGAGGCAACTGATATCACTAAAATTTTTGCTTAGGTGCACCAGCACAAAAGTTAGGTGCACTCTAATTTTTGACCGCATCGGATTTATAGTTCACCCAAAAATGAAAATTGTGTCATAATTTACTCACTCTCATGTTGTTACAAACCTGTATAAATGTCTTTGTTCTGGTGAACATGAATGAAAATATTTTGAGGAATGTTTGTAACCAAACCGTTCATGAGCCCCATTTACTTCCATAGTATTCTTTTTTCCTACTATAGAAGTGAATGGGGCTCATGCTTGGTTTGGTTATTAACATTCCTCAAAATATTGCTTTGTGTTTATCAGAACAAAGACATTTATATAGGTTTGTAACTAAATGAGGGAGAGTTAATGATGACAGAATTTTCATTTTTGGGTGAACTGTCCCTTTAACACCGCAAGTTTGGTTTAATACAGAATATAAACATGTAGGCTATTTTATAATTTTCATGTTGTCATTCCATTTTCCTTAAACGAGTCATGCACAGTCCTGTTTGATAACCCGCATCCGCACGATTAAAATAACCCGTTATCCGACATCAGCATCAATTTATTTCATACCCGCCCGTTTTACATAAAGACTGCAACCTGCCGCACCGCAAATCGTGAAGTAAGTAGAAACCTTTAAAGATCTTCATGCAGAACATTTATAGAAATAAACACAGGACCATGACTGGACAAATATATTAACATTTAATGTGAAACTTTGTTAGGGTCGGTAAATTGATAGCTGAGCGGTCAGCAGTGTTTGAACACTGATAAGCGCTGCGCTTATATTTATACCTTTTAAATTAATGATATGATTGCAGTGATTCCAAAGGGATGTCCAAAAAAACTCAAGTAGAATGTTAAATGTTAAAGTTTAATGTCTCTTTCTCGCTGCCCTGCGTAAACCCGCGCCGGTGATGGCATGATACGGGTGATGAGCTTGCATCTTGCATTACCTTAAATAGCCTTAAATTATGGTCGTACAAATAATAGTAAAACAACATTCAAAACTGTAATGGTGTACATTTATTTATGTAAAGTTACACTCACAATAATAACAAAACATTGTGCTTTTTAAAATTGGTAAAAAAAAGTGTTTTGTGCTGCATCGGATTTGGAGCGCTTCACACAATAAACAAACTCATATAGGCTATAGGCTACTTTTGAATTCGTTTTGTTAATTTGCTAATTATTTAAAGCAACACTATGTAGTTTCCATGTAAAAATGACTTACAGCTCCCCCATGTGGTTGAAAAGCGCAACAGTGCCTGGTATCAGACACTATTCTGCAGGAAGGGGGAAGGGCGGGGCTGTGTTTCCTACCCTCCACCGCCACTTTCAGAGTGTGCTTGTAGCAGCTAGGAGGCTGCTCAGGTTGCAGCAACAGTACAATTTGTCCAGTTAAAAGTTGTTCTATCACTGAAATAATTTTAGAGACATTATTTAAAGGTAAAAAAACTACATAGTGTTGCTTTAAGTGAAACACATTTCATGTAGGCTTATTTATTTTATTATTTTTTCACCAAAGAAAGACTTAATCATCATGTTCTATTCATTTTAATGCTTTTTGCGCATAAACTAATGCCTTGGGGGGAATTATTTATAAATGAATCAACAACGCAAATCAAGGAATTAACTTGTTTCTCTATTTAAGACAGTCTGGCAGGGCGGTAATAGAGATACAGCAAACACCGAAAAGTTTATAGGATTAGATCTGTAAGTAAGATTATTAAGAAAACAGCGGCCCTGAGTGACTACTGCCTTTTTTCTATAACTTGGGCGCACGCGACATTGCTGTTCGGGGTTACGTTCAAATAATTTTCTTCAAAAGAATTATGCTCTGGCTTTGACTCGATTGTAAGAGGCTCATTACCTAATTCCGTCTTCGGGTTCGGACCAGGGCTGATGTGATGGGAGGTTGATGTCAGAGCATTGGTTACGATCTTCGGACGATCGGGCATTAACTTAACATTCTTAATGAAAAAGTTGTCAATCGTTCTTTTCCTCTTCTCTTATCATCCTCGGCTACATCCACTCTGTTTACCTGACAGACCAAGGCTACTCACCTCTCTCTCTCTCTGACTGGAGTGCACACGCATTAAACGTACACACACGTAGATCTGGACCATGGCTTTTTTCGATTAATCGTTTTTTTTTTACTTGGTCGATTCAGAATCGATTCTCAAAGAGCAGAATTTATTTTTTTTTCAATATTTTTTCCTGCAAACATTGAACGTAAGATTAAGGTTAATCAAATTACTAGTCTTCTTCACTAGATGTCACCCTCTTTTTTGCCTTGCGCGATGTTACCAAGGAGCCTGTCATTCTTTCTTTCAGTGCTTAAAATGCGGTTTTAGGTGCTTCGTCAACGTTGATGCCACTTTCACATAAAAAGTCAGAGGTATGGAAGCATTTTAGATTTCGCAAGCAAGACAACAATGATAGTGTTGTGGCTTTTAAGTGTTGTGGCTTTTAATTTCTTTTTATTAATTACCCACTTGCAAACTTATGTTCCCTGTTGTTTTTTATTCAAATATTATTTGTATTAAATCTATATTCATTGAGTTGAATCGACCCAAGAACCGGAATCGAAATTGAATCGATCTGAAACATCTGAATCGATACCCAGCCCTACTGTGCAGTATGTGGATGTAAGGACAACAAATTCAGGCCATGGGGAGTTTTTATTGTTTACATCAGTAATTCTCAAAGTGTGGTCCAGTGGTCCGCCAAAAGATGACCTAAACTAGGCAAGTGTTTGTGCAATCGTCACTTATTTTAGTAGATTTTTAATGCACTTGCGAAACTGTGATATCAGTTCTTGCCTTTCTGTTTTAATAACATAAAAATGGATCGGTTGGCTAAACCAAAGAGGTTCAAAATAAAAGATCAACCCTCAACTGAAAACAACTAAAATCCACAGATCTATTAGTTTTGTAATGTACTAGTTTTTGTTTCATGTGTAAAATCCCAGTAATTTCAGTGATTTTGGACATTTAAGGGGATTTTTTTCAGTATTTTATTGTTACCATACAGTAGTTACAACCATAGACTTCATATACCCACCACCTCAGTTTTAAACT
The DNA here is from genome assembly GCF_030506205.2 of Paramisgurnus dabryanus. Classification (NCBI taxonomy): domain Eukaryota; kingdom Metazoa; phylum Chordata; class Actinopteri; order Cypriniformes; family Cobitidae; genus Paramisgurnus; species Paramisgurnus dabryanus. The sequence goes on from NC_133351.1 coordinate 32,671,589, forward strand.
AATGGCTCTTTGGAATGACATTAAGTGGGACCTAGGCTGTTATAGTATGTTTATTTGCATTTTTTTCACATATGCAGTTTGTTGTTCATATTAAGCTGCAACTCATTTCCCATTTACTTTTTCAAATGAAATAAAATTCATATAATAATTTTTGAACATTAGTTTTTGACTTGAAACAGTTGCATATTAAACTTAAACTTAGCTTATCCTTCCTATTTTGTTGTTTTTTCAGGGAGTGTTAGAGTGGGATTCTGTTAGGTGGTCCTCAGAAAAAAAATTGGAAGATAAAGTGGTCCTTGGGCTGAAAAAGTTTGAGAAACACTGGTTTACATCAACATGACCCTCAGCTGACACACCACCAGGGCTCAACATAAAGGACTGCCCGGTTGCCCGGGGCAAGCGTGAGAGACGTTCGGGCCAGTAAAAAGTATTGTCACTTGCCCGATCGGGCCAGTGCTTCACCCTCAGTCACTAAAATATATTTTCATCAATGTATATAATTTAACATCTTGGAAGCAGACATTTACTTGGGTAAAATAGACGAAAGAAACAATGCAATATTTTGCAAAATTTAATGTCAGTTTAAAGGTAAAGCAGAAAAGTTGGGAGCCTTTTTTCGTTGGAACATGTTTGTTGTATATGTGTACAATTATATTTTACTTGAATTATTATGTGACACGGACATTTTTTTACCGGGCCAGTGTAAATTTTGGCAGGGGAAGTAAATACATGAACCACTTGCCCGACTGGGCCAGTATAAAAAAATATTTGCGTTGAGCCCTGACCACTATCAGATAACTCGAAAATTTTAATATGCAGCCAGCACTTTCGTCAGGATGATTTCATGTAATGTTTTCAGCCTAGTTTTTCCGCGGACTCAGGTAATGTAAAATGGTAAAAATATCTAAAACATCACTGTTGCTTGTTTTGTTTAACTACGGTAAACATACTACGTAGAAGTTATTATCATGTTGTTGTTATTATTAACAAGCAAAGAAAGCTAATGTTAGCTCATCCTGTGCAGCTGTCAATCAAAGAATGTTATCATCTACTGTCAATCATCTCGCCTCAAGACCCGCCCACATTTAAAAAAATTCAGAATTATGTAGTCGTGCATTTTCTTCCAGTGATTTGACGACCCATCAAATCACGGTTACTGTGGCAGTTAAAAGCTTTAATTTTTTATATGGAGCTAGTTCATTTGATGGCAGCACAATCAACTACATATGTGATGAAATATAGTGTTGGAGCTTTATGTTGTTTTAGGGTGGACTTCCGCTTTAATTAGTAGTAAATCGCCATCACCTGCTTTCAGATAGCGCAGTATTTACTACACAAAGCTGTAGTACCCTGACAATCGGGGCAATTTCGCAATAATTATTGCGGACATATCGCCCGCGATATGGCCCAGCTTGTCAGTAAACTACAGCTTTGTGTAGTAAATGCTCCTCAATTTGAAAGCAGGTGATGGCGATTTACTACTAATCAAGGAACCCACTTTACTGACGAGATGTGCATGAGAATCACATATTATCGTGCAGCCCTAATAATAGTGCTAGCTTAGCTTACATTTAGACATCTGATTTACTGGCTGGCTAGCTAGTAGCTACTGTATAAACACATGTAGGTATTTGCTAGTTAAACTGTTAAAATGCAGCAAGTGTGGCATTTGTGGTAGTCAAGGCCTGGAAAATAGAGGGGAATCCCCCCATTTTTTAATTTCAGGCAGAGTGAGTGTGTGGGGGAGCATCATTTTAAGACATCACTTTTTTTATTATCTCACCTAAATGTTTTCCCAGTCAGTACATTTGTCTTTAAAATTGTATAATGTTGTTACACACTAGCTTACACACAGCACAAGGACGTTCTAAACAAATTCATGTAATTTACGTGAATACATGCAAAGATATTTTGACATTATTGTGTGTGCATGTTATGAAGAATGCAAGTACGTGCAGGGGGTGTGGCCTCAATGGCCTTCAGTAAGCAGTGTGCTTTGTGCATGTGATTGAAGAACGTGCAGGATAGAAATTCAACTGAAATTGCATTCAATCTTGTTGTTTTAAACAAAATTATGCTGCAAGATTTTAACTATATTTAAGTTTCCTGTTTTATGCAACTTTTTTATTCCCTGTGTATTCACATACATCGCGTTAATTCCCATATATTCCCGTTAATACCCATGGCAAATTTTCAGGCTTGAAAATACCCGTATTTTTCAAAACCCTATTCATAACATCTAAAACAAACTAATGACAACAGCACACGTGTTGCAAATAAACAGTCCTTAACCCAACTCGACCAAAACGAATAACGCAATTCTCACTCCAACACATACTCACACACATACACACACACGTCATTTCACATCCATTGACTTTACAAACAACAGGAACATGAAGTGATACCAACACTTTCATGAAACCGATTCCTTAGAAATAAAGCAACACAAACCTGTTACGTCAAAAATATCATTCACTGCTGCAGAACATACATTAGCTCAGACAAACTTCAGTCACTTCAAAGTTAACTGTTCAATGAATGCATCAAAACAATATCGTAAAATATTATTCATAAGCTTTCATCATAAACAGACTGAATATTAACATGTTACAGTAACTGACGACAAACGTAAACAGACTTCGCGCGCGCTTTAAACGAACCAATGTGACTGGCGCCCCTGGGGACCTCACAGTATTTCATGCACTCACACTGACACTTGTAAGCTTTTAAAGAAACGCAATTCATCGCAGAAACATGACTTTATTTTTACAATATTCTAAAGCGACCTGAAAAACGGGGGACATGCGCAATATACGTGCGCAGCTAATGAACTAGCATTAGCCACTCAGGCCGTGTGACAGGCTTTGGCTCCGCTAACTGACTTTTCGAAATGTTGCCAAATTTACCTCGGAAACAACATACCATTTACCTGCGGGAGGACAATTCCTGTCAGAAAGCGGTGGATATCGGATAAATCCTCTCAGTATGGCGCAAGGCCAGTGTATGAGTTTTGCCGGGTATGATGTTATCGCGCTCGAGCCCCACGAGCAGTCGATGATGGCGGGAATGTGAAAATTTAGAGCGGAAATGGGAGGCGAGAAAAGCCGAGTAAACTCACGCGAGATTTTCTCAACTCTTAATGCGGACGTGTTGAGCAGCAGAGCCGTCCACTCGCGATACTTTGATGCCATATGCTGAATGTCTGCGCAGCGCCGTATGATGTCGCCCACACCTGTTGAGATGTGAATGGACGCTATAAACAATTACATTTTTACACCCACACTTTATATACATCGTAAAATACATAATTCAGAATGTATTAAAGCTTTACGGTAACCCTAACAAACTGTCTGAAACCTGAACGTAGGCTCGCAGTAGGCTCATAGACAGAATTTTTACGTCACCAGACCCTCCTCTGATTGGTCGCGTGATCAGCGGGGCGGAAGTTCACGGTTTTATCTCACATAGTAAGTTTCCATTCAGGAATTTAATTGTTTTGTTCAGAAAGAGACATGGTCCTTTGAAGTATTACGGTGGTGAGTGATTTTAGTTATTTATTAGAGAGTGTTCGCATAGAAGTCAACAAGCGCACGTTGCAGATGTGATCGAGTTGTTCCGCAGTGGGTCGGGATGTTTTAAAGATCAGCCTTGATCAGGTTTATCATTCACCATGTTCAACTACACGTTATTAATAACTGTTAATTAAGTGTTTCTTTTTGCGAATTTATCATAATGGCATAGTATGTGAGATAAACACATGAGAATAGCACGTGAAATAAACATTGTCTTGTTGATGTGGCATGTTAGCAGTCAGATAAATATTATTAGGTTTGTGCGAGTGCTTACAGATGAGGTCTGCCATTATTGTTTTAACTGTTTTATGTGTCATTCAGTGCAAATTATTTATTTAAAGTGATTTGCAGTTATAGTCCTCACGTAGAGTTACGAGATTATGTCAAAGGCACAGAGATCCCCATTCCCCATACAATGATAGCACAAAACAGCAAGAGTGTAACATAATGTTAATATACTTCATGTTAAACTATTATTTGACCAATTTTAAGTGTATTTTACACATTTCATTTTTCATATTCAGAAAATACATAATACAATAACATGTTCACACTTTAGTACCCAATCATACTAGTTTTAACCTAAAGGGGGCATATCATGAAAATCTGACCTTTTCCATGTTTAAGTGCTATATTTGGGTTCCCAATGCTTCTATTAATCTATAAAATGTGAAAAAGATTGGGTAAACCTTTCTCTCCAAGCATGTGAAAATATAGGTCATTAACATTTGGCTCCCCTTGTGATGTCAGAAGGGGTATACCCCCCCCCTTAATCTGCACTATATAACAACGGCACAGCTCATTTGCATTTAAAGGACACTAAAGCAATTTTTTGCTCACACCTACAAAGTGGCATTTTTACCATGCTATAATAAATGATTGATTTGAGCTAAAACTTCACATATGTGCTCTGGGGACACCAAAGATTTATTTTATATCTTAAAAGAGTCTTGTAAAATGTCCCCTTTAACCTTAAAGCGGAAGTCCACCCTAAAACAACATTATGCTCCAACACTATATTTCATGCCATATATGTAGTTGATTGTGCTGCCATCAAATGTACTAACTCCATATAAAAAAATTAAAGCTTTTAACTGCTACAGTAACGGTGATTTGACGCGTCATCAAATCACCGGAAGAAAAATGCACGACTACATTCATTCTGAATGTTCTAAATGGGGGCGGGTCTTGAGGCGAGATGATTGACAGTAGATGATAACGTTTTTGATTGACAGCTGCACAGGAGCTAACGTTAGCTTGCTTTGCTCGTGTTTATAATAACAACAACATGATAATAACTTTCTACGTAGTATGTTTACCGTAGTTACACAAAACAAGCAACAACTAAGCCAAATGATGTTTTAGATATTTTAACAATTTTACATTACCTGAGTCCGCGGAAAAACTGGGCTGAAAACAGTACTCAAAATCTTCCTGACGAAAGTGCTGGCTGCATATTCAAAGTAGTGTAGTGGTGGGTCAGCTGAGGGTCGCGTTGATGTCAACAATAAAAACTCCCGGTGGCCTGAATTTGTTGTCCTTACATCCACATACTGCACACGTTCTAGTCATCTTTTATCGAGGGCTTTGGTGATTTCCCCCTCAGAGACGGTTAAAGCGGAGTTACTCTTTGGATGGGATCGTCTGCCGGCTAACTTCAAGTTGACTTGAGTTGATTTGAGAGCTAGTTGAGCGGTAAAATAAGTTATTAGGCTTGTTCAACTTCATGTGGCGTTGCAAGAATCGACAGCGGGATGACGTCAAAGTACCGCGAGAGCGATTCGCGAAATCATACAGAGGAGTTTGCTTTTAAATCCCTTTCGCGGAACCTTGACGTCATCCAGCTGTCGGTTCCTGCGGCGCCGCATGAAGTCAAACAAACCTGACGACTGCATCGAACAGTGGTTAGTGGGTGGAGCTAATGACTCAGTTTCGCGCAGTGCATTCTGGTTAATTGTGTCCATTAAAGACCGTTACGAAAATTCCGCTTCAACACACTATCAATCTAATAATCGAAATCGTGCAAATTTATTTATTTTTCCTCATGTATAATGCAAAGTGGACATAAATTACCCGTGATAAACAGGCTAAAATGTCTAGATTGGACTTCCCCTTTAAGTCCAAATAATGTCCATGATATTTGTTAAATAATTCTGAAACACTAATCTATATTTTCTGACATGTTAAGGGATATGTAGAGGACAATGTTAACATCGTTAAATTACAATTGTTTCGATGCCTGAATTGTGTTTGCAAATATTTCACACACACTGTGGCTTTATCCAATGAGAAGACGTTGATTCTTAATTATTTACAATACTGTGTCTTGTGTTTCAAAGACTCTTCAGTGAGTGATTTAAGCCAGTGTGAGAGACATAAACTCTGTGTTAAACAAACAGTGATCTTTTAGTACAGAGATTCTGATGAAAGGTCCATCCATGTCATTTATTAACTACCCCTAGATATTTGTTCACCATAATCAGGAAAGTTGACAAGAAGTGTTCCCCGAGTAGATTTCCAGCACAATCTCATCGTATTCTTCTGAAATTCTCCATTTCAGGTTTTTTAAGGATTACATGAGCTTATGGTCTCATGTACAGATGTGTGATGTAAGCTGACAGCAGCAGATGAAGGATCTTCTGTCACGGTGACCATGGCGGAAATTTCTGGAGCAAGCGGTGGTGTCTCAGTGCGACGGGGTCCGTATATCAGCATGATCACAAACAGCACAGTAAACCTGCTGATCCGTGCTGCCATGCTCTTTATGGTGGGTGTGCTTTTAGCGCTGGTGCTAAACCTGCTACAGGTACAGCGTAACATCACCCTGTTCCCTCCTGATGTCATCAGTAACATCTTCTCAACTGCCTGGTGGGTTCCACCCAGCTGTGGATCAGCTGCAGGTACACACACACACATTAACACATACTAAGTGAGTGGGATGAAAATGAACATCATGCATGAGCAGATAAAAGTGAATGCACACAGAAAGACAGGTGGACCTAAATGCGATTGTGCATGCTTTGGGGCTGTTACAGAGGCATTAAAAAAAGCTATTTTAGCAAGCAAACCTATTGGTGTGAAGACTTAATTTATACTCTTCACACCATGAACAACAACTTCTCAAGCACCCATCAGCCTCAGGTTGAGCGAGTGGCAGAAAGAGAGTGGTTTTGAATTTTGACTTAAGCGTGAATAAACAATGACGGTTTTCATATTTGGGTGTGTAGTTTGACTGTAAAACATGTGCTCTTGTCTTTGTTCAGCATTGATAGGATTGTTATACCCGTGTATGGACAGTCGTCTGGGAGAACCGCACAGACTGAAGAGAGAGTGGTCCAGTGTGATGCGTTGCGTTGCCGTCTTTGTGGGCATCAATCACGCCAGTGCTGTATCCTTTCATTACTAAAAATCTCATTCAGCTCTATCAGCTGTTCAGTTTCACTCAGTGGTGTGAGACTGTATGTGTTCCTCATGAGTTGTCGTCTTTAACGTAGTTGCTGTCAGAAGCTGGATTTTGCGAATAACGTGCAGCTGTCATTGACTCTGGCTGCCCTGTCTGTCGGTCTGTGGTGGACGTTTGATCGTTCTCGCAGTGGTTTTGGACTGGGAGTCATCTTTGCAATACTCGCCACACTGACCACACAGTTACTGGTTTACAATGGAGTCTATCAGTAAGTGTCTCATTGAAATGATACGTGGACATCACATTTTTTTGATGTTTGCACCACAAATACTTCGTTCTGTGTAACTGGAAGCTGTTGTACACAAACGTGGACACTTCCACTGTTTCATTTTCAAAGAAAAATATTTGGTTATTATATTTATTAGTTCTTCCTAACCCTAAAATAGCTGGAAGAAATCTGAAAAATAAGTTTTTATCCCAACTTTATCTAGTGTTAAAAAACTGAAACAGGAAGTGCTTCTGGACCAGTGTTGTTTACATCTTTTGAAATGGTCTATATAATCCATACCGAACGTCTGTGCAAGCACACTCCCAGGGTTGCCAGATTTGCTTATCAAAACCAACCCAAAAGCATCCCATTGACTATTACAGCACAAATACTTATAAGTAATAAAAAATTAAATCCTTTCATCTTAAACCCGCAGAAAAAAATAAACTTGCTGAAACATCTTAACTTCGCGAAAAGCAGAGGACTTGGCAACGCTACACTGCTCACAGCATCTCTCATCGAGTTCACACCTCGACTTGTTACATTTATCCAGAGATAAAATTGGAGAAAGTCATTCTGAGGAAGTTTTCAGATATAAGCAATAAAAACCATTTCTGAAAGGCACGACTATATTTTATTGTTTTATGTAATGTAATGATACATACACATGAACGCTGCAGAATGTACAGCGCGAGACCCCATTGCCTTAATAATGCGTGTTGCCATGCCTTGACGTGAACTCATTCTTCTGCGCATGTGCACAATGTATGTTTGCATCCGATTGAGAAAATAATACGATTCACACGTTTACATGCATACTTTTCTCCTGATAATCGGATCACAGATCGGACTTCACCAACCCCTAGTGATGGGAGAAACGAAACTTTTCGAAGCTTCGAATCAACTGATTCGAAAATTGATTCAGTTTTTCGAAGCAGTTCAAAAACATCACACATGCTGGCGACACCTGCTGGTCAAAATAGTGTAAAAGCAGATCTGTCCAAACATTTTACACTTTTTTTTTCAAAATAATAGCAAGATTTTAATTAAAATGTTTTTTAAAAATTATTTAACTTAATTAAGACATAACTAAGAGTGTATTATGTGTTTTTAGTTTTATTTAGGGCAAACAGATCATTAAAACTAACTCCCCTTTTAATTATGCACATTTTTTGTCATTGTATCTATCTATAAACAAAAAGTAGACAAAATTGTCTACTAGTGTTATTAGTCAGAAGGATTAATGTTTTATGAACTTATTTTTATTTTATGAAATAAAACTGACCCGAATTTACCTAACAATATTAGACACTCGTCATTTGTGATCAACTCCCCCTAGTGGTGAAACTTCGGATTTTCGAAACGTTTCGAAACAGTTATGACGTAATGAAGCCTCGTTTGCTAAAATCACTTGACTTGGCCAGTTTGAAACACGCTCCGAACCACTGATTCGAAACAAAAGATTCATAAAAGTTTTGAAGCCTCATGAAGCAGAGCTTCAAAAGCGACCATCACTACCACCCCATTTCAACTGAAATTTGCATACGATTGATCTCAAATGTATTGATTAAAGTGTTTACGTCAAGACTGGTTAATCCGATTAGGCCATCAATTACAAACGGATTATTTGGTTGCATGTAAAAATACCTGATAATGTTTGTGTTTAATGTGTATGTGTACAGATACACTTCACCTGATTTCCTGTACATTCGCTCCTGGTTGCCGTGTATCTACTTTGCAGGAGTGATAACTGTGGGAAATATTGGACGTCAACTTGCTCTGGTAAACACACACTTGTGCTGTCGCACTGTTGCCTTACTACACAGACAGTAACTCTGTGTTAACACTCATACTCTATCCCAGGTGTGCCCAACCCTACTGCTGGCAATCTACTGTCCTGCCAAAATTGAGCTCTAACCCAATCAAATACACCTGAAGCAGCTAATCAATGTCTTCAGGATGCTCGATAAATTAAAGGGAGGTGTGTTTGGATCTGAACTCTGCAGGACAGTCGATCGCCAAATATATATCATTATACATCATATAAACAATAGGACTGAATATCATACATTTTCTGTTTTAGCAGCACTCTTAGGATGTGTTTGTCACATCCTTTTGTTGATTTATTTTACTCTTTATTTCTGCAGTATGAGCACAAAGTCAATGAGGAGAAAATCCATCAGGATTAAAAGCACATCAGGAAAAACGAAGGAGAACCAAGCTCAGGATAAAGTGCTTTGATTTTCTCTGTTGAAGAGCTGTTCTCTGGATTTAAGGATGGATCAGTGTTAAGATGTTTTGTCTCCTGTGAGTGTGTGTGTGACATCGGATCATTAAAACACAGACTGAAGTTATGTCTCGAATTGCTGCAGTAAAGTGCCAAACTGACTCCTGATTGGTCGAACAGCATGAGGTGGAGTTTGGTGTGTGCGGCAAATAAGACAGTATAATGACTGAATATTTACACGTACAGACACATACAGTACATCTCTTTCTCTGTCTTTACACACATACTCAGTTTTTTCCTATATGATCTTTCTACTGTTGTGTTCTCAGTCCTCTGTGATGGTTAGAGGAGATCATGTGCTTCTCCTTTTCTTTTAACACTTTATTATACCAAAATCTCAGATGTATGGGGTGTAAGAAAAACTAGACTAGAGTATTACGAAAAGGGCTTCTCATATCACTTCAGCTGCTCTTTCTCATACTCACCACCAGAGGGCGTCAGAGATCTGCTGTAATATCTGGAGACTCGATACAAAGATCACAAGACCAATTAAATATCATTCACCATGGTGCTGTGTTCAGTAGTTAGAAATGAAATAAAAGTCTGTTATAATTTGCTAAATACTTAAAAGGGATTTTAAAGGGGTTTGAAAGGGATTTCCTGCTATATCGTAATAATTATTCAGTTTCTTTAGCTCCTAGAATCACATCAGCCCATACGGCAAAAAAATATATTTTTAAATATATTTCAAGAAATGGCCAACAAATATATTTGCTGAAATATATTTTCGAATATGTTTACAAAAGGATATTTTTACCCATATATTTTTTGACAATTTTTTGAAATATATTTTAAAAATAAATACATTTTAAGCATTAAAAAATATATTTAGCCCTCCATATATTTAAATATATGCAAGTCGAATTTGAAGAAAAACTTTGTTACAAACCTCTAAAGGGTCAATTTAAATGTATTTTCAACTGAAAATATATACTTTATAAAATGAACTTGTTTTTAGCATATATTTAAAAAATATTTAAGCAAAAAATTAAGTTTTGCCATATGGGACGAAAAATTAGGAATGTATTTGCTTCCCATTCAAATACTATTTAGAATATATGAAGGTTAAAACTAAATATGTTTCCAAATTCAAAAATATATTCAATTGAGCTTATCATTCTACAAAGTGTATTTAGCATATATTAAAAATATATTTTTTGGCCAAAGAATTTTTTTTTTTTGCCGTATGGGAGACCCTGTCAGATATTGCTGCTTTATCTTTAGAGTAAAATTCAGATAATTTTACACACAGACGTTTAATTGATTTTTACCAAAGCCTTAAAATGAATGTAAGGTTTTAAGATACTGGTAGATACATTCTTTGCAGTGACCTAGGATATGTTAAGGGAATTATTATTGTTTTATCCTAGCGCATTTTATTTCACAGATGTTTATGAATAAAGTTTTATGAAGTGTTATATTCGGGTTTTCACAAGTTAGGCAATGTTAACTTGTCAATTCTACATTTAATTTGTTAAACTGACAGTGTTGAGGTGGTCTGAAATGCATGTGTGATTCTAATAGTTTGTATTTGACCACATTTATTGCTTTTGAAGATTGATGTTATTATCAGATTTTCGTTATTAAAACATACATTTTGCATAGGCTACTTACATCAGACTATTCTTTAAAATTTTATCTTAGGCAATTGTTAGTGCTTATGGCATTCATAAGCTCTCAATGCCTGTTGTATTTTTCTACTGGACATTCTGGATAGTTGTGGATAAGTTTTTATTGCTAATCATAGCCTTGTGTGTAAGATACCCACTGGTTTCTTCATATCTCAGTAACCGACTGCTGTAATCCCAGAGTCATGGGCTCTCTCTCTGGTTTTTAATGGATTTAACCGTGTTGAACTGTGTGTGTGGTCTTGTGTAACTGCACAAACAGCGAGATGTGTAACTCTCTAGAGAAAAATATTACACATTTATCTTTAACACATACTGACTGGTTCACGGAGAAGATGTAGGTTTCTTGCTGTAGATAATGCGTTCTTCTCGGTTCTTCTCAGTGTAAAAAAAAAGGTGTAAATCGCTGTATTGATCTGAAACAGCTGTGAGTCGTTTATCTCTCACCTTAGCTAATTTTTCATCTTAAATGTCTTTAAAGTTTTCACATACCTTTTTAGTTTGCCGGTAAAAGGAATGTATCAAATCTTTCTCAGAATTATTGAATGCTGTTTTGTGCCATGATGAGTCACTTCTAAAATATTTGGAAATAATTTTTAAGAATACAATAAGATAAAATAACTATAAGATAAAATCACAAGAGACATCAGAGACTGGGAGAGGATGACATGAGACTAATGTAAAAGTGAATAAAAGTAACAAAACTGGTAATTTGCTTAGAAGGCAAACATGTGTTATGGATAAAGTTAACTCAGGATGCTGTCCTAAATCAGTGTTGGGGAACTTTTATGCATTCACAGACTCTTAAAATAATGCAATTACCAATTTTTTAGGGTGTAATGGAAAAATAATGTTGGCTGTTGGTAATCATATTACTTATAAATAAAGAACTAATTAGTAAAATGGGCTGGTTACATTTTTTTTGAGTAACTAGCCCACCACTGTAAAAATAAAGCGGCTTGAAAGTTTTTTTCACAGCGATGCCATAGACAAATCTCTTAGTCTAAGTAAATTTATAATTTAGTTACATTAGCCTGTAATGTATTCATTTTTATAAGAACACTATAAATCTGTTGAAGTTAGTCTGGTTTGCCTGAAGCTACAATGTTAATCCATGCTTTTTTCTTTGTGCTTTGAGCTGTTAGTGTCTACCTGCATCCTACACGCACACACAAACTGGGTTTAGGGGCTTACTGAACACTTAAATGAAATGTTTAGTGCTTTCTTATACATCATTCAGTACATGTCTGATCTTGATATGCAGTGATATATTCAGTGATATAACCCTTACATTTCAAGTGTGACAAATCCCACAATCTTTCAGTGTGAACACATTTGAAATGGTAACATATATCTTCACGCTTCATGTTGTTCAGACACATAGTACTCTTGTTTTCCTCTTGGATGCACATCTGATGGTTAATTCTGACTCTTGTGCTGTTAAATGAGCAAAGAGAACAGCAGGTGGATTGACAGCAGACTGCATCAGCTGATCACAGAGGTGTAAAGTTTGTTGAGTTAGGTCTCTGTGACACAAACATGCACTATAGACAGAGACAGTGGATTGACATTTATTATGAAGAATAATGGATTCAATACAATACTATATATATATATATATATATATATATATATATATATATATATATATATATATATATATATATATATATATATATATATATATATGAAATCGTTACTGTCAATGAATGTATATAAAAAAATATTTAAGAAGTTTATTACATTTAAGTAACACACAAGGTTATTTTCTGTGTGTGGGCGTGCGTGTCATTATGGTGCGCAAGACTTTATTGCTTGATATCACAACAGTTTTAAGCATGGAGACTGCTGAGTAGCATTAGAGTAACAAATACAGACGATTGCATATCTGCACAAACAAACATTCAGATCCATTTTACCTTTAATTTATTCATTCAGTAAAGTGACACAACAGCAGCAGAGACACAGATATGCTGTATTCTAATGCTAATGGGTAACGAGAATCAAACAGCAAACAATCTGGACATATTAGTCTTAAACATCACACTTACTCAAAACCTTTGTCATTTAGTTGCATTAGCAATGTGTCCAGACACCGCCGCATATCAAACATGCATAATGTCAAAATTATTGAAATATGACTAATCAAATGAAGGAAACCCCCCTCCCAAATAAAACAACAACAACAACCGTACCTGATGCTCCAGAGCGCAATGAGCGCAGTCGGTTAGCGGAAGTGCGAGAATAACCAAACATTGACTATTATGTCAAACAACCGTATATCAATCAGGGATGCAAACTTTTGACTGATATCGTTATAACGGTATATAGCTTATTTTAATTAATGTAACGTAATTGTCAATATGACAAACAATTTCAGTAAATTCTCAAATAATTCATGAAACATAAACTATATCAGTGACCCTGTGTTTACAGACGCAGCCCACTGAATGGAAAAATCATTATTCCTCATGACCAAAATTAACTCAGTTTACTGCATACTACATGATTTTAAATGTATAGTTATTATTTGGTCTTTAAAATGTATATATGTGGAACAGGGAAATAAATAGTTTTTTGGTGGTGCATGCGGCAAAATAGGCTACATATTCGGACTTTATAAAATCTTGTGTACGCCCTGTGTATAATGTATTTAGGAAACCATATGCTACGACGGGGTTTAAGATGGTCAATGGTCACTATCTGCTGTGTGTTTACCACCATTTCTCAGAATATCTGTGAACTATCCCTTTAATGGTTTTAGATTTTTAGTGTGCACTGCAAAATAACATCTTTAAAAAATATTTTTTTCTGTAAAAAAATCTAAATTCAGTTATTAATATTACATGTAAAGCACATTGTAAAAAGTAATAGTTTGCTCAACTTAAAATAATAAAAATTACTTTAATTGGTAATGCCTAAAATCTGAATACTTCAATTGGTAAAACATTTTTACATTTTCAACTTAAATTTTTCACTTAAAGTTAAAATATTTAGGAATAAACACTTTTTGGCTTCACTAATTGAAGTAATTTTTTTAAAGTTAATCCAACTTTTTCTTTTTAGAGTGTAATAGAATTTTGTTAAGGAAATCTGTATATATATATATTACAATTATGAATGGGGTAAAAATGTCCATTTAAAAACTCTTTATTCGTTGACAATTAATCTGAATATAAGGTGCACATATGCATCTTTCCCAAAGTCTTAGCCAGTAATAGCCAGACCCTAAGGCAAAGTTTTTTTTTAAACAAATATAGTAGTGACCTGTTGAAATGAAATAATTCAGATATTTCTATTTCAAACAGCCACATTTTCAAAAAACTACAATGTTTTAGTTCCACATAAACAAGAATACGATCTGAGATGATGAAATTCCGAATAAAGTCAAAATAATCAGATTCAAATATTTTACAGTTTTGTAGCATTACTATAATAAAGCCTAAATTATGATCATAAAAACCAAATAAAGTTATAATGTTTAAAAATAAAGTCAATAGTTAAAGTGACATGAGAAGTGTTTGGAACTGTGAACATTAATGTTGTTTAAAATGCAAAAACCACCAAAAGACCCCATAAATTGTATTAATATGTTTCGTATGTATGCGTGTATAGTTTATGTATGTGTAAATAGTCCAGGCATTCACTGTGGACAGCAAAGTAAGAATTAAATTGCTCGGGGAAACCTGCTTTCCTCACTGGGTATATGACAATAAACGCTTTGAATTTATTTTCAATTGTATTTTCATAATCTCGGATTTCTTTATGTTGCAGTAAAAAACGTGTTTTAACACATCATGCACAAACATCTAATCGAACTCACCTTTCACCTAACATAAAGATAAACAGTACCCACCCTACAGATTCCACTCCACATATATAAAGTGATTTTGAATCTGTGAGTCACCGGTTTCAAAACAATTAAATGTTGCTCATCCACAATCACACAGGATTGAGCGTGATGTGTGTAAATGTCAGAGCTGATGAGTGCCTGCTGATCCAGGTGTGCACTCTCAGAAAAAAGGTACATGAAGGTACAAAAGGGCTGGTACCTTTTTAAAAAAATACACTTTTGTAGATTAAAGGTACATACTGGTACCTCTAAGGTACATACCTGTACCTAAATGTACATATTAGGACCTTTTTAAAAAGATATCATCCCAAAAGGTACTACTTTTTTGAGAGTGAGAAACTCTCCCTGTGGTCAGTATGTCATGTGTGTGTGTAGGTGTGTGCACATGCGTGTTTGTGTGTCCTGCTATAAGCAATTAAAACAGCAGCTCACCGAACCTTTGAGCCTGTATGATTCATGCTGGATTTTAGAAGAATGTTTGTCTGATACATGAGGCTGAATATACTTTGATTTTATGTTGGGTAGTTCAGATTGACCTCATGCTCAGAGCAGGTGTCTGTTAGGTCAAGGTGCATGAGTCCAGGCCTCAGTGTGACTGGGGTCAAATAACTGTGCTGTAGCCACCTGTCCAGAGGTCAAAGGTCAGGGGTAGACAGGTCACCAGTATGCACTGACCAATCAGAAGAGAATGTGACAAACAGAACACGCTAAGTGTTAACATGGACCAGCACTGACTAACAAACTTTCTGTGACACGGTTGTTTGTTATTCACTGTATATATCACCTCTGAATTTTAGTGCCGTTCAATGTTGTGTCTTTTTGTAAATGTATATTTCCTTTTGTCTCTTTTTATGTACCACGCACCTTTTGCAGAAGCTCTGCAATGTGGTTGTAACTTGTGTATAATGACAATAAAGCATCATTGTAATCTAAATTGATTTATCAAGCGCTGGTCTGCCTCCTGCACACAGATTTATGTACACCCTTTCAATTCAGGTTTAGATGTGATTTGTGGGTATTGAAATAATTTGCAGTGTTCATTCAAACAAGAAATGAGTAAGCCTGTAGTTATAATTTCATAATAATATAGAATTCAGTTGATTGGATGCATGGGCACGATGGCATGCGGTATAGTTATTATACACGTCTGATGATCTCTACTGTTGAAACGTCACAGATTGATAAATTACATTAAAACCGGTTTCAGAAGTAAACCCAAGTCACCCTCCTCTAACAGTCTTCTGCTTTTCCCATCTGTCTGTACATCTGGACTTTATCTTTCTAGCTTGGGTTTCTGGTTCACTGATCTCGCACGTATTATTAGCTCTGGAGAAACACACACACACACATGTTCTTACAGGAGCTGAGAGCAAATACCTGACTGAGTGAAAACATTGGGATGTGAGTAATGAACACTTCTGTGTGTGTTGCCTGCAGGTCTGGGATCAGTGCTGAAGACTGATCATTAAAATTAAAATCTGTCCAAATATGTGCTTAAAAATGTCAGCATTTGTAAAAGAACATTTCTTTAAATCAAATGTTTGCCTAAAAATTTAAGAAGGACTATTTCCTGACTATAAACATTGGGACAGCAGTAAATTTCACATCAGTGCTTAACAATAAATTTAATTTAAATTCGCCTGATTAAAATCTCTGAGATTGCTGTGTTTACATCAAGATTAAGTGACTTGCATGGTTACATACTGTAATTTGTAGAACATTACATGCTTTTATACAAAGATTAGGAAACAATAAAGCAATTTGTCATATGGAGGCAATAATAAAAGAAGTGCTTAAAACAAGATACAAGTTTTCACTATTCTGAAACAATACCTGTTGAGAGAGAATGAGAGTTAGTTCATTTTTGAGATAAAAGAGGTGTGTCTGCAGTGCAATCAATATTAATTTGTCAAGTATTTTTGGAAGAGATTAGTTTTTTGTTGTTTTTTGAATGTTGTAAGAGATGTGGCTGACCGGACTCCTCGATCACCTCACCATCAGTGTAGTAGTAGCCTGGTTCAGGAGTTGTGCAGCATGCTCCGTAGGGAATGGGCGTATCTTTCTGATATTGTACAATGCAAATCGATGTGATCGCGTCTTTGCAATGTAATCAGTGAAGGGCAGTTCGTCATCAAAGACTACACGAAGGGTTCTGTAAGTTTTGGAAGGAGTAATGGTTGTGTTGCCAAGTTGAATGGAAGCTGTGCTGTGTCATGGGTTGTACCGGAAAATACAAGAATCTCCGTCTTCGCTAAGTTCAGCTGGAGGTGGTGTTTCTTCATTAAAGCTGAGATGTCTGCTAAACAGGCTCTAATACGTGCTGCTATGGTGGGATCATCTGGGTGAAATGAAAAGAAGATCTGGGAGTCATCAGCATAGCAGTGATAGGTGAAGCCATGCGCATGTATGATAGGATGTTGTGTAGATGGAGAAAAGGAGCGGACCAAGCACTGATCCCTGAGGGACCCCATTGATCATTTGGTGGGCTGTGGACAGCGTGCCCCTTTATGAATCCCTGAAGGATCTCTCTGAGAAATCTCAAGACTCTTTTGGTAGTAACAACAAGTTGTATTCTGTGATTTTGTTAAATTTTTATTATCTGATTTATTATAGGCAGGGCTTTCAGATGCCATGAGAACAAAGTTTACCTACGAATACGCTTACACATCAGTCTGACACTTACTTAAGTCATGTTGAACAAAACAATGACATTAAAAAAACATTATACAAATTGATTTTCATTGACTTATACTATGCTTTTGATGTTATTTGCCCTCATCTGGGAAACCGCTTATACTTCCTGTTAGTAAAAGTGTTGCATTTGGGACAATACTTATCTTCTAAAATTCATACAGTAGCCAGGTGAGTATAGTGCATAGTTTAAGTGCATAGTGTATCTCATTTGGGACACAGCTATAAATATTGAAATAAATAAAAAAATAAAAATAAATTAAATAAATAAATAAAAAAATAAATAGCATAATTAAATTCTATAGTAAAAATGAATAAAAAGGAAAACCCAAAAGTGTTCATTTAAAAATGTGTAAGTTCATTTAGTTAAAAAAAAAATTCCTAAACCCTGGCAAAACAAACAAACAAACAAAAAAAAAAAACCAACAACCGTCATTAATTTTTAGATCTGGAATATAATATCAATATAATTTTTTTTCAAATGATTACTTCCTTGTAATGATTAACAGAGATTTACATTTAGAAATAATCAAGAATGAAAGATGAAATGGCCGACACATTAGAATAAACAGATGGGATTGGATTATAACTTTTCTTTTAATAAAAGCATCTGTGTGCGGCTTGTCCTGCTGTTCTTGTTGAGCATGAATGATCAGAGTTTGCCCTCACAGTGTATTTGACACAAGACCTCAGCATGTTTAGGAAGTGAAGAAGTCTTCTTCTTTTCTTGACGCTCAGCAGGAGTGAATGAGGAGGATACACGGAGCGAAACGTCTAGACTATACCGCTCTGAATATTGAGAAAAACCTCCATTTATCTTATGAGAAGCTTTCTGCATTGTGTCTTAGCATATGCTTGTTGTGTATTTTTGTAAACTGACAAATCTTCAACTTTGTGGACATCCAAGTCAATGTCTTTTAAATCTTTAATGTTTTTGTTAGTATGTGTTTGAAAGTAACTTGCATGTCATTATTTACTGTATGTAAGTGTGTATAAAGCAGTTGTAACACTGTAGCCCCTTTCATTTATTATATTATTATACAGATGATATGATATTGTTGATATTGTTGATGATATGATAAGATTGTTGTTGTTTGTGTCAGGACTTCAGAAGTCTCCTGTCTATTTTAAACCGTTACTAACCTACTTCCTAATAAATCTTTTACCTCTGACCCTATTTAGTACATATAGCTCATAGCAACTGTGCCGTCTGTACCACCCACAGTGCCAACACATTTACAATGTTATAGTAGCTGGAATCAAACCTCTTTTAGAGCCCAGCAAATATGATGAGACACTGTTATAGAATTGTATGATTGTATGTTATTTTTTTGCAATTTCTTAGCTTTGCGAAAGCATAAGTGTATGAAGGAGTGTAAGTGCACATTGATGCGGTCTGGTTCAGTTCTGTTGCTTTGGATGAAGGATATTAGAAAGTGTCTCAATGACTCAGTGTGTGTGTGCGTGTGCATGTGCATGTGCATGCGTGTGTGTGTAGCAGATGGATCCAACCCTGTTGACCTCTGACCTTGTCGTTGTAATGAGGGTTGAGAGTCTGGTGTAATGTTGTGTTTTCATCACATGCTCAGTGCTTACAGATTTGATGTAGATGTTAATTCATTCATTTTACCTCATTGTTCGGTCATTAAAGGGATAGTTCACCCAAAAATGAAAATTCTGTCATCACTCATTTTCTCTTTCTTATGTTATTAAAAACCTGTAGGAAAAAGGAAGATATTTTGAGAAATGCTTACAACCAGACCGATCAGAAGCTCCATTCACTTCTAAGGAAAAATAATAATATGGAAGTGAATGTGGTTCATGAACGGTTTGGTTACAAAAAAATATCTTTATTTGTGTTCATCAGAACAAAGATATTTATACAGGTTTGTAATAACATGAGTGTGAGAAAATTATGACAATATTTTTATTTTTGGGTGAACTATCCCTTTTGAACTATTCCCTCATCTTCCTATTACACTCATCTGAATATGACTGATTATGCAATCAATACTCTGAAATCGTCTTGGTCCTTAATCAACAATATACACATTCACATTTATATTTGTGACCCTGAACCACAAAACCAGTCATAAGTCGCATGGGTATATTTGTAGCAATAGCCAACAATGGGTCAAAACGATCAATTTTTCTTTAAATCATTAGGATATTAAGTTAAGATCATGTTCCATTAAGATATTTTGTAAATTTCTTACCATACATATTATTAGAAAAAATTTTTTTATCATTAGTCATATGTGTTGCTAAGGACATCATTTTGAACTTTAAAGTTGATTTTCTAAATATTTAGATATTTTGCACCCTCAGATTCCAGATTTTTAAATAGTACTTTGGCTAAATATTGTCCTATCCTATAGCTTATTTATTCAGCTTTTATGTGATGTATAAATCTAATCAATTAAGAAAAATCCTTATTATCCTGTTTATGCATGGACTAAGGTACTGGGACAATTATTATTGAATTAATGTTTCAGTTAAACACATCAGATGAATAAAACAATATTCTTTATTTCCCACATCGCTCATCAATTTTATGTCATGTAATTATGTCAGATAATAATAGAAGTGAGAATGATCGGTTTAAGCATGTTTATCCATGTCTCCATTTAAAAATGTGTCTCTCTGTGTGTGATAGCCTAAGGCTTTACTCTGGTCAATGTCAATCTTTATCTAATCGTATCTCGTTCTCTCTGTCTCACTTCTTGTTTCCTACATCTTCACAGAAATAATCCAGTGTGTGCCAGTCAATGAGTTATAATGAGTGTGTGTGTCTGTATTATGGATGATCCTGGTTGACCAAGGATTGTCTGATAGGATCTGAACTGTCAAAGTTAAGATTTATTATGGATATCCTGAGCATAGTTCTTCTCTGCACTTGCCTGTCTCATCTCTGTCTGTCTCTCTGTGTGTGTTTTGCGTGTCTGTGTGATTTGAAGCCATACGTCCTCTCTCACTCCGTCCGGCCGGAGAAAAGGTAATAATAGGTAGCCTACCTACTGACAACATCAAGAAGACATCCTGCAGACGCTGCAATTTAAACCCCGTCTGCTCAGCATCAGTAAAGAAAGAATCTTACTGTAATGTGTACAGATGTGATGTGTGGTAAGCAGGGGTGGAGATCATTGATTGGCACATGCTGAAAACTGCTATTTTATGTTTTCCTGTGCAGAACACCGTGACTTAAGGCATGTTCTCACAAGGCAAAATACTTTTTTGTGAAAGTTGTTCCTTTAAAAATACAATAGTATAAAACACGTGGTTAGATTAAATAGACACATCTTATCAATGTGTTTGTTGTCAAAGAGTCAGACCCATGACCACAACACTGTTAATTGATCAACAGGAATATTATTCATATATTATATAATAATAACCTAATAATAATATAAACAAAATTTAACAAAAGTGAGAAATAGGCACACACTGGATTATTTCTGTGAAGATGTAGGAAACAAGAAAATGCCAACTTTTGCATCATTAGATGTCAAATCAACCAAATTTAACTTATTTTATCAGAATGTTAAACGAATATTAAGAAGTTATTTAAAACTTAATTGCACAATTTTATTAAATTTTAGGAGATTTTTTTTCTTTTTGACCACGTATTCATGAGTTTATCAGATATTTTTTATTTGTTTAGTCACTTTTTTAAAGCTAATACCTGAAAATATGATCACATAATATAACATTAATCTTAGGTGCTGATTTAATGTGTTAAGTCTTGTTTTATCTTGTCTGGCATGCCAGATTAGTAAATTATTTTATCACGATATTAACTTTTATGAATTATGTTTTATTATCTCCATTGTATGTTATTCAAAGTGTAAAATACATTTGGAAATATACCTGAATTATAATTGTTATGGATCTTGATTAACGTAGTTTAAGTGTAGTTAGAAATAAGTAAGGATATGCTGTGGTGTATTTGGCAGTAAATTACCACTACACTATATTTATAACAGTAACATTAACACAGAAATAATGACAGCAGTGTATCTTTATTCAGTAAGAGAATATCAACATAACTACAAGGATCCAATGCACCCTTTCATTGTATTCGTAACGTTGGTTTTATTTGTTTATTTTATTTTATTTTTTACAAAAAGTACACAACTGGGTTATTAAAATGTAAAACTGTTCCCATCGTGTAAAAAGTGCTAAATTACTTTCCTTGCTTCTTAGGCTACACATGAGTGAACTATTATTATTTACAAGCTAATTTTAGTTACACATAAACGTGCTGTTTAATATTTCAATTATTGTTAATTTTCCTTACAATTAAGGTTTAAATAAACAAAGAGTGAAAGAAGGATAGAAAGAAAAAAAGAACATTAAATATATTTTTGTATTTGTAAATGTATTTTGACTAATAGCCTAACTTAATTTAAAGCAATAGCCTACAAGATTAAATACAACGCATTTTAAATAAAGTTACAGATCAGGATAAGAAATAATGGCTCACTTCATCATTTCGTATACTATTAACTATAATTGTTAATTCATTAGCTATTTACTTTATTTGCCCAGAACTCACTCTTATGTTCTGTTCATTTATTTCGTTTATTTCTCACTTTTGATCAACCTGACATTTCTTCACATTATTTTAACACATTTTATCACTCTGCGTATAATTCGGAAACCATGAAACGTCTGCTGGAGGACAGATGCTTGCGGACCACACACAAGTTGTGACGGATTTTTATACGCGTTATTCACGCTGCATGAGGAACTTCATTCTAAAAATACTGTCGGTGGAAACCCAAGCTCCCACATATGGATGTATGCGCGTTCACTGATCATCACCTGAGCTCCTTGAGCGCTGCTCTACACAGGAATGTCAGGAGAAATTATTATAGAAACGTATGCGTAAAAGTGACTACTGAGGGCGGCGAGGCCATTTACAATATAAAACGATATATCATTTGAACATTATTCTTAAGACTTGAAAGTGACTACAGTCAAAAAGTGTGCT
This sequence comes from Paramisgurnus dabryanus, assembly GCF_030506205.2. Classification (NCBI taxonomy): domain Eukaryota; kingdom Metazoa; phylum Chordata; class Actinopteri; order Cypriniformes; family Cobitidae; genus Paramisgurnus; species Paramisgurnus dabryanus. The sequence goes on from NC_133351.1 coordinate 32,694,287, forward strand.
TTCATGTAGCCTCCTTTTTTCTACACTTTAAAAAAAATGCAGCATTAAGTGAAAACAACTTGTTTTTGCAAGACAATTAAACCTACTATTTTTAACTTATTAAAACAAGTTGAAATTGTTTAACTTAATTTTTTAAGTTAAAGTACCATAAAAATATTTGTTGATTTGACAAAAATGCTGTATTTTTTTAAAAAGTGTATGCAAACACAAAAGCCAAATAACTGTAAAATGTTTCAAGATAAATAAATACACCAGAAAAAATACTGTCGTAAATAAAATGAGGCATTTTCCATGATTATAATTAACAGTATTTAAAAAGTAATATGCAAAAATAATTTTGCATGGCACAAATTGTAGTTGCGGAATTATCCAAAATTAGAGTTTTTGTTCTATTGGTGACAAGCCCTTGACACTATATGCTTTTGGGAAATAATGAGAAAAATTATATTCAAAATATAATTGCAGACAATTTTATATATAGATTTTCGAGAACAGTTATTACATTTCGCTTTAACTGTAATGTCATAATGTTAATAGCTCGTCATTTTATTAACTATAATTTATGTCCTAGCAATTATAAATTGCTTATACATGTTGTCAATACTTGTTATTTGTATTTCCTTAAATATTCAACTTATAACTAAAATATAATGTTGTGATTATTTCGTGCAGAACGAAATATTACATTTACAAAATCACTGCTTCGTGTCACATGGCATGTTTGCAGCGTTTTACAAGTTCATGGCCCGAGGTGTAATCTTCGATAACCAGCGGTTATCTGACATAGTGAGTATAACAAGGTTCACCCTGTCGCCAGGAGGACCATAGAGTTGGAGGACTTTATTGTCACGTGCTAACGGTGAAAACAATGACGCAAATATCTAACCGGTTTTCATGCATCAGCTTGCAAAACGCCATTACCACTACCACTAATATAACATCTCAACTCAGTCTGATTTTTATTCAGCTATTCAAAACGACTTCTCTTGTTGCTTGTTGACAGTTTTCGTGAGAAGATTTTTTTCAGAGTGGGTTTTTTATTGGCGGTCTTATCACAAGCTCCAATCCAGTTCATTACAAAATTATAGGCCGCTTATTAACTCTTCTGGAGTGGAGCAGAATATGTTGTTCGGCTGGTATCACACTTTCTCAGTATAGGTTACCAAGTTTATCCTGCATAGCGGCTGAAGACACGTGATCTTTTCAGAAGTGATATAAGTCTCCACAATTTATTCGCGAGCGCAACAGTCATGTGAGGTGCAGCAACGCGCGAGACCTATAGCTTAACTGCCCTGCCGCAAAGAGTAGTTAGTTTGTCCAAACTAAGACTTATTAGTTTATATTAAACTAAAACCCGTGGCGCTTCTAGATCTTCAGAGCCTATAGCTAATAGGCTATATACATTCCCAAAAAAGTTTAATACACGCCAGGAAGGAACCATGTATATTTTAAGCATTTTGTAGTTTTTTTATTTAAGAAAACCTTTCTATTGTGGTTTCAGTATTTAAAAAAGTCGATTTGCAGGCCGAGATCTTAATCAAGTGCAGTTCGCTTTTGATGTTAGTTAATTCCTGCACTGAACTGTGAGCCTGCCCGGGCGCGCCACATGGACAAAGATGTGCTAAAACCACGACGAATTCAACAACTGACATACTAGTCATGCAATGCAATATGACGCGGTAAAACGTTGCTGCAGGCGATCTTGCAGTGTTTGCCATCTGGATATGGTGTTCAAGATACTCTGTCATCTTTGTTTTGATTAATCGATTACAAGAGCCACGGCATGCCCACGACACACCACAGAAACAGTCACTGAACTCGGCTACTGCTGCGGGTGAACTATATGCTTTATACAAACTGAACGTAGTTTGGAATAAAAGCTTTTCTGACGTTCCCTTTAATTTAAACAGCAGCCAATTAATATACAATAAAAACAGTAAAGTTGGTATAACAACCACAACTATAATAAACGTATTATTAAAATATTTAAGCATTTTCCGATGACAAGATTACGTTTATGCTTCTGTTTTTCTACAGTCTTAATTGTAATGTTTTTATTTATTTATATCTCATGTCAACCATTAGGTATTACCGCATATTAAGGGAATCTGGCTAAAGTATTTATGCTTTTGTATAAAAACATATACATAGTCATAAAGCATTTCTATGTAGAGATGTAAATGATAATTAATGAAAGTCCGGCTGTTAATGTGCAGAGAAAGTGTAACAAAATAGACAAATAAGTCCTTGAGGTATAAAAATTGTTTATTTGGATGCATTATTAAATATTTAGTAAATAATAATATTTGATATCGTGTATTTATGCTCCCTTATCCCTTAAATCGAATCAGTAAAATAAAAAATTATTATAGTCAAAATAATGCAAAAACATATTCAGACTGGACATGTTTTGTAAGCTGTAAACATTTATCGAACATCTTTGGCGCGAGCAATCTTCCCTTAAATTTGCATACAAACAAGACTCCAGAAAATAAACTGATGGGGTCATGCACGTAATAATACCCAAATAAAAAAAAACAGATTTAACTGGACCATCTTCAAAAAGTTTGTAGCCGTTAATTAATTAAAGCTTTTACCAACTCTTTCAACAATCTCTTCGTGGTATAAAGTCTGGATCATTTAATTGACCTTTGTGCTAGTGTCAGTTCAGTTGTCCTCCTCTTGAATGCTGCTGGTGGTGGTGGAATGGTTGTACAGACCCTGTGCCATCAGCTGTAGCGCCAGGCCATTCTTATACCCGCTGGCTTTCTTGATTTTAGCTCGTTTGTTCTGGAACCAGATTTTAATTTGCGACTCGTTCAATTTGAGCTCCTGCGCGAGCACCTGTCGCCGCTGCTCCGTGATATACCGGCTGGCCTGAAACTCAGTCTTTAGTCTCTGGAGCTGCTCAGCTGTAAATGCCGTTCTGGGTCGTTTATCCTCACTGTCGTTTTTCTCCTTTTTCAATTTCCGGGTCCTTGGGCCTTGTGTGGAGACAACAATGAGAGGAAACCATGAATATCATCTCATTAAGAACTGAAAAAGATCAACTGCCTGTCTAGTATTTGTGTCAGTGCAAAAAACAACACATAAACATCCAAAAAGATTAATGGCTTTTATTGACAATTAAAAACACATCTCAGTTTTTTCCAAAAATAGACTACTTGACATAGAATTTTATATATTTCTATCTCTTCTATCATTATAAAAATTCACTAACTCTCTCTTTCTCCTTTCTCTCAGGTATTGTGTCCGAATAGTGAAAACTTATATCTCGGTATAAGCAGTTTTTTATAGCTGCCCTATGACAAATCGCTTTATTGTTTCTTACACTTTGTAATCGCTTAAGATAAAGCGTATGCTAAAGGCCAAAATGTAAATGTAAATAATTTATTTTAACAGAACATGTAACATGATCCGCTAATTTCGTTTTAAAAAATTATTAAAATGCTTAGGGTATGTAGACATCAACCCAACACGTTGCGTGTAGTGAGCAATGAGCATACAGTATAAACTGCATTAGTTTTATGTTTCTGTTGTTCCTTTGAATACGCAGGTGCAGTGGTGCGCACTTATACATATAACGCACTAAAAGCAAATTCAGCCAAGCAACAAAAGCAATAACATCGTGTTATCTTGCTTTCATATAGACTGGATGCGATACATAAATTCCAACCTATTCTGCAATAATGATGTTACGCGGGAGTCGTTTCTTTGTGCCTGATTTAGTAAGAAGTTAAACAAATGATGCAATCGTTTTGAGTATGTTCTTAAAGTAAAACCTTATGATTTGGTCGTTGCAACAGTAATTATATATTTCTCAAAAAGCTATAATTATTTACACTTATTTACTTGTCGTTTGAAATATTGAATTAACCGATGAAGCGAAAAACTTTTAAAGAATTTTAATATTTTTAATAATTGGAAATGGCATAACGGGGTTTAATTTAATTGCAAGGCACGCCAGTACCCATAAGTGCAAAGTAAAATCGTATAATGTATTTAGGTCAATCAAGCACATAAATATTATAATTTTGTGTCAGTAATTTGTGGTTGTTTTAGTTTTGTTGGATATTCAGAATAAAATCTGGCAAGGACTTAAAAAATATTAAGCAATTAGGCAATTTATCGATATATATTATGTTGTTATGTTATGCTATATTGTATATCTATCATATTATATATTTCTTGTTGTTAGGTCTAACGGGAACATTTAAATTTCCTTTATATTCCATTTAAATATTCTTTAAATGTTTTATAGAATGATTATAATCGGATATATTTAATTTACACTCACTCTACTCACTTTTGTTTTTGCAACATTTTGTGTTTTATATGAAGAATCAGCAATGTTACACTGTAAAAGCGAAAGTTGGATCTACTTAAAAATTACTTCAATTGGAAACACATAAAAATAAAATCTTCTAGGTGAGACAATTTAAATTAAAAGGAACTTTAAAAAAAGTTAATTAAAAATGATGTCATCCAACTTTTACTTTTTACAGCGTTTGCTTTCATTGAGCTTTTGGTATAGAAGTTACTATGCCTCACCAGATGACGGTCGATCAGAGTATCTCGTGCAATAAACCCACGCTGGCCAAAGAAGCTGCTGATCGTCCTTTCCGGGCGCGGATGTTTCACCAGAGCCATCCGAAGCAACGGATGACGCTGAGACAAACTTATGTGTTTGGGATTTACTGACTTCGTCTACCGTTGAATGTCTCTTGCTGACAGGGGAGGAAACAGTGGAGGAGGCTGAAGATAAAACGCTGTCAGTGCTACAGTTAGAATCGGGACAGGGAGTACTGGGGAGAGTTAGTACCCCTTTCTCTGACGCGCGCGCGCCTGGATTCTGTGCCCTTCTGAAGCCAAAGTCCGGTCGGAGGATGTTGTCGATGAAAAAGTTGGTGGTCCTGTTTGTGTGTTCTTCAGCCTGCAGCAGAGCTGGATAACTGCTCTCATCCTCGCTCTGTTCATCCATTTCAGCCTGCGCTTTGAAATTCCACTGGTTGGGGTGAATCCTATTCCCTTTCAAATATGAAAGACGGAAAGCGTTATCTAGGTATCCTTGACAGCGCGCAAATTACCCCCGACACAGAGTACATTGTACACTTGCGTGCCGTCACTATGCCTCGGTTTTCAAGGGCTTGACAGCACATACCAGACCCTCCGCGTTGCCCGTCCGCAGTTTGACACCTCTTTCTTTGTGCACAAACCATCACAGACACCCACTCTTACCGGAAACACATCAGATGAGCGGGGAGCCTATCCAAAACAAAACACCTCTGCCACGTGTGTTAACGCCTGTGCTCGTGATATTGAACTGTACAGAGTTACAGAACCTGAATTTTGTATAGTCAAATATATCTTGACGTAGCCTGAAGAGAATTAAATTGAACGCATGTCTTATAAAATATAGATTTACAGTCCCTGAGATTTGAATTTGGTTACGCACGATCACTAAATCATAAAGCCATGTCAACTGAATCTTCAGTTATTGTGCCAATTTAGTTTTTAAAATATTTTAAAATAGAAATTCCTAATTTGTTTGTTGTTACAATAGAGGAGGCTATAAAACTTAATTTATTATGGGGCGGTTTCACGGACAGGGATTAGACCTAGACTAAAATAAATGTAAGAGCTGTCTAAACTGAAAACATCTTGCACTGACATATCATAAAATACATCAGTGCCCTTTGTTTTGGATGAAAATGCTAGTAATATTTCTTAATTAAACTAAATCATAGTCCTGGTTTAAATTAATTCCTCTCCAGAAAACTACCCAAAAAAGTACGAATAATATTATAGTACAAAAGAAAAACAATTATAATAATTTTCTTTTAAGGACAACTGAAATGTATTGCATTTTGAACCTTCCAATATTTTAGTGTAAAATAATTTAGAGCGAAATTTTTGCGTGAAATATTTAATGTGAAATCTTTATACTTAGAGCATGCTTAACTTTCCAAGGATGATGGTTTTGCTGGCTAATTGACAACAGTGTCTATTCATTTAAGCAGTAAATGGCCGAACAGCCATGGCGAGGCCCTAAACATCCCCATAAAAAACGTATAATGTATAGGAGGGGTAGGCAACGTTGGTCCTGCTGATGTCTTGCAGTTTAGCTCCAGCTAAAACCAAGCACACCTAAACAACTAATCAAGGTCTTTCATTAAATGACCTAATTTACAACCATGTTCGTTTCAACACAATCTCACGGCAAGTTATGTTATAGTCATGAAATGTTTGATTATTTTATTCGTGTTCATGGACACGATTTTCCCCTTTTTTCGTGCCCGAATGTCTTTTTCGTGTCAGTCAACACGAATTTCTATAAAAAGTTTTTCCTGTTCATGGCATGACTTTCTTTTCCGTGTCATTTTATGTATTGTTTTCCTCATTGTTTTTCCTATTTTTAAATAATTGTTGCTCGGGGTTAGAGATGGGGTTGGGATGTCTGAAATGTAACAAAAAAGTCATTCTAAACCCAACCCCAAGTCACAACGTTAAAAACATAGGAAAAAACAATGAAAACAATACATAAAATGACACAAAAAAGAAATTCGTGCAAAGAACACGTAAAACAATTTATAGAATTCCTCCTTAATGGCACGAAAAAAGCGGAAAATCGTGTCCATGAAAGCTAATAATTTAATCAAATATTTCGTGACTATAACACGACTTGCCGTGAAGTTCTTATGAAAGCATATATGATTAATGTATTGTTAATTATCAAACAAAATGTAAACGGGTCCTAACTAGATATTATCCAATGATTGCAAATTGTACTTCATAGTTACAAAAAGGAAAAAAAAATATTTTTTGAAAAATAATCAAATAGCTAGGTAAAAAGCTATTTTTTTACCTAATTGTATTTTTTATAATAACTATTATTTTTATTATTATTATTATTATTATACACTTTTTCATATAAACATTGTAATCTTGTGAAAATTAGGCCTTCTTGCGCTTATTAATAGCCTATTTAAATCTGTCTCAAGTGCAGTAAACACACTTTAAATTCTGCTGGGTTGTTTTAAAATATTTAAATATTGGAGAGAACACATGTTGGGTTAATAAAAAAAAAAAACATATGGGTTGTTTCAATGCAATGCTGGATTGTTTTAACTAACATGTGTTTATTTATAACCCAACATGTGTTTTGTCCAAAATTACCCAGCAGGTTAAAAATAACGCAGCCTAATTTAGGCTACCTATGAAAATTACATAATAATTAAACATTTTTTTTAGGTAAATGTTACTATAAATCTTTAATTTTATCTTCGACACCTTTATTTCGCTATAGGCTAAGTTCGGCTTCTCACAGGTCTATCCTCAGAGGTACTTTACCATTCGGAATTTTAAGGTATACAATCTGTGGGCCTGTCAGAGATCTGATAGAGGTCGGTCGCCAGTTTTCAGAGTTAATCTCAGAACCTGCTGGTTACCGGTGACTCAGTCATGCTCTAACAGAGCAGATGGGGCCGGTCAATAGTGAAATTATTCTTTTCTTCAATATTATCCGATGCTATACCGATTGTTTCTTTTTTTTTGAGTTTCCTAATATCTTTCCAGGCGGGCGAAATAAACACAAAAAGTTCCACAAAATGAGCACATTAAACAAAATTCATAACCTTTTGAAGTAATATAAGCGCAGAATTTAGGATTTGGAAAATAATCTTTCAGTTTGGTTGAAGACATCCTGCGCAGGACAACAGACAAACAGAAGGATGAAGTAAAATGTAAGAAAGATGCTTTCGTGCCCTCTAACGGCTAGTTCATGTACAGCTTTTTTATTCGTTTATTATTCATTTAAACGTACTGTGTTTGAGACCATATCATAAAGCCTTTCGATAGTTCTAAAAAGAATTTGCATTTCATTTCATTTCTTTAAGCAATTAAATACCACTCGTAAGATGTAGTATGCAATGTCAATATATGATATCTATAATCCATTGTAATCTATAATTGGCTATACACTATAACTAGTGAAATTATAGTTAATCATGTGCTATCAATCATCATACTCTTAAAAGTTACAATGTTATAGTATTAAAATGCATTGTAACTGTTTTGTTGCAATTATTAATCACATTATAGGCTACATATGAGAAACTTGTTTATTTTTTTCTGCTCTGTAATAGACATGGGATATATTCAACCTTTTAGGGAAGCGTGGCTCCAGGCAGCAGGCCAATGGCACAGTCCCATGGCCAGTGAGGTGGTAAGCGTGTTGCCAGTTTTTTGAAGAAATCCTGGTACGACTGGTTTTTGGGAGGAATTTTTGGTGTAGACCCGGTGTCGGGACTCTACGATAGGTGATGAGGCAGGAGTATTAGGGTTAGATTTGATGATGTAGTACAGGCGGTACTGGAAGCATGGTCAGCTCCAGAACTTCACCTGAATCCCAGTCGATTTATGTACAGTAGGAATTATTAGGGGCGTCCCAGAATGATGTTGGCCATCGAGCCTATAGAATTTGAGTGCATAAAGACAAATTAAGGTGTTACCTAGGCATAAATTGTATAAACCAGTGGTTTTCAAACTGGGGGCCGGGGCCCCCAGGGGGGCCGCGAGATGGTGCCAGGGGGGCCCCAGTTTAATGACATTTTATGAAATACATTAATTTATCATGAATTCTGTGTAATTAAACCAAAAAAAATAAGGCTACTAACCACAAGCACTACTCTTTTGTATAATTTAATGTTTTTTTTATTAAAATGTTGAGTTTTAGAACAGTTTTTTGTCACAAATTTTCCTTGGGGGGCCGCGAAGGAATGCACCGTACACAAAGGGGGCCGCACGCTGAAAAAGTTTGGGAACCACTGGTATAAACTAATACCTAAAAAAACACGCCCCTACCCCAATAGAAGGACCATATTTTCATAGACCCGCCCCACAGCAACCCCTTAGTGCTGATTGGCTACAAGTGTTTTTTTTTTTTGTAGTCTTCCTGACTCCCTTTTCCAAAGTGTTTTTTTTCAAAAATCATGCACCCCGCCTTTAATTTTATTTTTATGTGTCCTCCTAGTCCATAGTTCACATTGACCCGAGTCTATAAGAAACTATGAAAACTCAAACTTGTCAGGTATTGATTGTGACTGTTATTTATGAAAAGCCACTAGATGGCACCATGTTCACTGTTATTGATACTTTTTTTTGTTTGTTATTGATACTATGCTACATGATGAGAATAAACCACATGTTAAAATGTAAGCAGAGAATAAAACATAGACATGTTAAGATTGTATTGAGAAGTATTTTATTTCAATTATCAAACAAAATAGAGAACATCAATTCATGAATGAAGCATTGCCATCACAGAAAGCATTTAGGATTTCTTGTGTTCAAGCCAGGTCAATACAAAGTTTGTTCATACAAATTAAACTCTGCTTCATATATTTGATGAATTACTTGATAATAATTTGACAACCATTTTTTTTGTGAAACTTAAAGTTCTTCAGAAGATAAAGGTTCTTAATATTCAGTCAAAAATGGTTCATCTGTGGCATCGTTAAGCACCTGTATTTCTTAAGAGTTCATATAATAGCACCAATAAGAGGCACTATTTTTATTTTTTTGTATTTCAGCGTACAAACTGTGTTGGTGTACTGTACATTAAATTATATTACAAAAATGGGACATCTCTATATAGTAAGCAATAAAAATAATCCACATAATGCTTTATGACAATGAATAGTTTTCCATGTCTGAGCACTGAGAACTTTAATACTAGTTGAGAAACATAAATGCAGTGCCTTTGGTTGTATATGGTTATGACCACTGGATGGCACGATTCGCCTTTCAGAATCCAGATAATTTTGCCTCCTCATGCACAGGCCCAGATGAAATCTGCATTGCAATTGTTTGTGCTGATTTATTGTTGTCACAGATCTCTGTGTGTAATATTAAGAGCTTAAAGTTAAACAAAATTAGTGCATTCACGTGGTCCTGAATGTTTTTATAAATCCAATGTTGCAATATTTTTTGTAAATGATGTTAAGACACAACAGTAAGGGCTTGTTGTGAAATCATTAAACACGATAAAAAATATTATCTGAAAATTCTGAACATACTGGTCAGCACATTTTCATCAAAAGCAGTGTTTTTGTAAAATGCACGCAATGTTTCACAGTCACATGCACCCCAAGTCCAAAACCTCTGCACTTTCACTTCCTTGTCCGGTATCCTGTATTGGACATTTTCTAAAAGGGGTAAAGCAGATTCTTATTCCAGCTGCACAAGTTTTATGATTCAATAAATGTTTTTAGGACTCTCTCTCTCTCTCTCTCTCTCTCTCTCTCTCTCTCTCTCTCTCTCTCTCTCTCTCTGTCTATATATATACATACACATGTTTATAAAAGTCGTCCGAGGACAACAATGGGTATAGCAAATTTTGCCATTGTTAATAATCTTTGATAATAGTAATTTTAATGTAAATGACTGAAAAACTGCAATAGATTTATCAAGACATTTAACTGTGAAATAATTGAAAATATTTGTTTATTTAAAGTTAAACATATGCATTCTTATATGTCTTACCTTAAAAAACTGTATAACATGAACAGGATGATACATATCCCTTTAGTGCAAAATCACCTTTAAACTTAACGTAAAAAGAAAATTCCTTGTGTGACTCTTTCTTATATTCGTTACCAAGAAACCGTTATAGTAGCGTCACATGTGTTACCCACTGTTTATTATTTGTGTGTATGACCAAAGACTTAGAATATAACAAAATTAAGCACTGCTTTTACTATCAACACTTAGTATGGCCACTTCAAGTCCGGCCTTCAAGTTAAAAGAACCAATAATCAATGAATAAAGACTGATGATGCTCTGGGGGTGGAGCTCTGTGTGAAGCTTAGGTGTTTTTTTTAGCACAATTTGAGGTTAAGACACAAACGTTATGGTACAGTTGATGTTGTATTAAATAAATGCTGTGGGAACAGTAATACAATCATATAAGCGTGGAGCAGGAGCAGCATGACTTGTCTTCCAAGGGCGCAAATTTGAAATATGTGTTTGGAGTGTCATGTGTTGTTGTCATGTCAAAATATGTGTTTGTTGCATCATGTGAACCTATGTGCATCATGCGTCATGTCAAAATACGTGCCTGCTGCACACGCATCGAAACGGTTTATGATAAAAGAGACGCTCATGTTCACAAAATACTCGCAAGACACTAACTTAACACTAACCTCTGATTACCCATACTATAAGATTAAGGAAGAATCTGTCAAACGTGAACGTCTCTTTTATAATAAACCCCTCTGAAGCATCAGCAGCTGAAATTTTGACATGACACATGAAGTTTACATGATGTCCTCAACACATATTTAGACAGGCAATACACATGATACATAATAATAATAATAATAATAATATGTTTAATTTCTATAGCGCCTTTCCTATGCTGAAGGATGCTTTACAAAGAAACTGGGTACACATAGAAGCTTGCAATCAGAAGATCGAAAACAACGAGGAGGAGTATAGGGAGAGTGTAATTCAGAAAGATAGTAGGGAGCAAGACCGTTGAGAGCTTTAAAAGTAATCAGGAGGACTTAGTAATACAAGTAATACAAAGTAATACAAGAATGCACCAGGTGCCAGTGAAGATGTTAAAGGACAGGGGTGATATGAGTATAGCGAATGTAAGCATTCTTGAAGCAAAGTATAAATATATTGCAAGCGGGAAATGGACTGACTGTTAAACCATAAAATTGTGAGTTACAATTATCAATGCGTGATGTGACAAAAGCATGAAACAGTGTTTCAGCATCTTTTGAACTAATGTATGGGCGGAGTTTAGAAATTTGGTGGAGTTGAAAAACTGCAGCTTTAGTGAGGCTACCAATGTAGGCATCTAAAGACAGGGAGGGCTCTAGAGTGATACCGAGATTTTTGATAGTGACAGATGGGATGATAGATGTAGCACAGAGGTCAAAGCTAGGAGAGATGGTTATGTTTTTTTGTTAGGGTTGGAGGGGCAGTAAGATTTCAGTTTTGGTCAGGTTTAGACTTTGTTGAAGTTAGCCAGGTCTTTAGATCACTGACACATGCTGAGAGTGACATGATCTGGTTAATGTAGTCTGGTTGGCAGGCAGCATAGATTTGAATATCATCAGTATAGCAGTGGTACAAAAAAAAACCGTGACGACGGATAATTTGTCCAATAGGCATGCTATTGATGATGAATAGTAATGGTCCGAGAACTGAACCTTGAGGAACACCTTGTTTGAGTAGGACAGTTGGCGATTTATATTTGTGCATAGAAATAAAATATTGTCTGTTTGTCAGATAGGAGGAGAACCAGGATAGCGCTGCTCCAGAGATACCAACAGTAATAATCTGTGGCAGACAGTATCGAAAGCTGAGCTGAGATCAAGTAACAGCAGTAAGAAAATGTTGCCGGAATCACCAGATATGAAAAGTTCATTAGTAACTCTTACTAAAGCTGTCTCGGTACTGTGATTTTGTTGGAAGCCAGATTGAAAAACATCAGAATGATTATTGTGAGCCAGAAAAGATTGGAGTTGGGCGGCCACAACCTTTTCTATAATTTTTTTAGTCAAATGGTAGATTAGAAATTGGGCGAAAGTTAGCAAAATCGTTTTGGTCAAGGATTGTTTTTGGAAGAAATTGGAAGATTGGCAGAGATAAGAGATGTATTAACAAGATATGAAATAGGAGCAGAAATGACAGTGATACAGTGTTCAGAAGAAATTTAGGTGCAGGGTCTAACTGGCAGGAAGAGGAATTAATTTTCTTCATTATTTCACTTATTTGTGTGGGGTTTGTCAGTGTAAAATTGTTAGGCAGGTGAATAGGCTGAGCTTGCTCCAAGGAGGCTTGATATCAAAAGCCCTTCATAAGGCATCTAGATTATTTTGAAAATGGGTCAAGAAGGAGAAGCATAAGTCATCAGTTTTCTGTAGACTGGTATTATGCATGGGTGAATTGACTAACCTGTTTAGCATATTAAAAGGGATTTGGGCCTGTTGTTAGCTTGATTAATTATATTGGAGATGTAGGACGAGTGGGTGACACTCAGGGCTGCCTTGTAGTGGGTAAATGTTCTGAAAATGCTTGAAAGTGAAGCCTGTTTTCCTATAGAGGCGTTCAAGTTGGGTTAAATACATTTAACAATTACAATTGACCTATCGCTAAGCTCCGCCCATTACGGATGAGCCAATGGCATGTAAGTATCAGTTGCACTGGGCCCCGGAACTCGCTGGGTTTCAGCCAGGGGCGATTTTAGGATTTTCATTTTAGGGGGGCTCAGCTCTCCAATGAGGGAATATAAATAAATAAAATAAAAATGATTTGAATACAGTGTAATGTTAAGCCTCTATACGAACAGTGGCAGAGCAAGAATTAAATGGGGTTGTTAGGGTTGTGTCTTTGTTTGTTTTGTTTGATTTCTTGTATTATTTGCCCGTCTCTCTTGCCTTGTTTATATCTCCACCCCATTATTTGTTACCATGGTTTCATTTAATTGCCTCAGGTGTCTTGTATCTGTTTATTATTGTTTCCGTTCTCCCATTGGTCATCGTCATGTATTTAGTCACTTCCTGTTCACCTGTTTGTTACGGTTCATTGTTGTTGTTACGTGTGACCGTGTGTAGTGTTTTCCAGTGTTTGTTTTTGTGCTACGCCGTTTATTATTAAAAGTATTACTGCAAATGGATTCACTCTTACCTGGTCTTCACTCCTCTGTCCGCGGTCGTAACAGAATGAACCATCAAAACAGGATCCAGCAGTAATCCCTAGTTCTCGTGTGCTTCCGGAACTCAGTATGCTTCATCAGAGCGGTGGTGGTCTGAGTATTGTTTCTCCCTCATCGGAGATGGAATGGAGAGAGAGACGCACGGCTTTAGCTTCCCTTCGACAGCAGGGTCAATCGGTGAGTTGCTTCGCCCAGATGTTCTGGACTTATTCCCGTGGCCTGCGACTTAATGAAACGGAACTAAAGATTTGGTTTAACCACTGCCTGGACGATCCTTTGCCTCAGCAGGAGATAATCGGGCTGGAGGCCTTGGACTTCTGGGATTTTACCCGTTATCTAGCAACGCGTAGCCGGTGGTGTGCGTGGATCACGCCTGAGTCTTCCGACGAGAGGTCCGTCACACCTAAACAAGGGGTTGTCACGCATCTCGAGCCGTTAGACGTGAAACCGTTACGTAGTTCACGTAGCCGGAGGAAGCGAAAGACAGTGTTACCTGGTATACTCAAGCAACCTGCAGTCGTTGCGGACAACGCTTTGTTTAATCCTGTCCTCTCAGTGTCCGCATCCAAACCCGATCTCAAGATGGCTGACACCATATCAAAGCATGTATACGAGTCGGTTATCAATCCGATAGACCTCTCTAGAGCTTGTGGTAATCGCCTAGTTTCCAGTTTAGCGGACAACCAGATGACGTCGGTTCGAGCGGCCGGTATTCCGCTCGTTTCCTCGAGCAAATCGTCCAAGATAATCGAGTCGTTGAACCCTAACGAACTAAGTGAATTGTTCGGTTCAAAGGAACCGATTCAGACAAGTTACTCAGTGAATCTTCCAGAATCTTTTGAATCGGCGGAAAGATTTGACTCTTTCGAATCATCCAATTTGACTGAGTCTTTAGAACTATTTAAACCTCCTGTGACCACACCTGTGTCCATACCTGTGTCTACTGTTGGTACTGTGTTTTGCTCTTCCGTTCAACAGGAACTCTTACAGGTTTTTGAACCCAAGTCGTCTGATCTGTCTGTTGGGTCTGGAGGAGTCGAACCTGAAACACCTGAACTCCCTAACTCAACTGGATGGCCCGAACTTAAACAACAGGTACTCTCTGAGTCAAGTGAGATTTTTGAGTCAAGTGAGATTTTTGAGTCAAGTGAGATTTTTGAGTCACCTCACCTGATGGCTTTGAAGGAGTCCCAACCCTTGAATCTGAGCCCAGTGAGTCATCTAAGGAATTGCCAGATGAACTGCCAAATGAATCGCACAGTGAATCAAATGATTCAGAAAACTTACCTGAACCCCACAAAGAGGTGGAAAAATTTGATTCTTTTGAATTCTCTGAGACTCTTGACTTAAACAATTCTATTGAACTTTTTGAATCTTCTGTATTTGCACTGGCTGTGTGTTGTGTTTGGGCTGTTTTTTGTTCCTCTGATTCACAGAAGATCTCTCAGACTCATGTGCTCGAGTTCCCTGAACACCCTGTCACGGCTGAGGAGTTCGAACCCCTGTCATCTATTTTCATGACTAGAAGGTCTGAACCGGAATTATTTGCACTACTTGTCACAGTTAAATCACCAGAAGTACAGAGCTCACGAGATTCTTCTGCGCTGTCTGTTTATGCTGGAGAGTATGAACCTGAATCCTCAAGATCTGTTTTGGCTAGGAGGTATGATATTGAATCCCTTGAGCTTTTTGTGTCGACCGGGTTGGCTGGACGTAAGTTTCCTGAGGTTCCTGCCCTAACTATAAAGCCTGTATCTGAACTGTCCGAGATCTCTATTGATGCTGAGATGGTTATTTCCGAGTATCAGATCTCCAGTGTGTTGGCTGACATGGTCCCTTCCGAGCCTCACAGACTCTTTGCCCTGCCTAGTGTGGCTGCTTTTGAACTTTCTGCCTTGTCCACATTGACCACTTATGAACTCTGTGCCTTGTCTATTTTGGCCAATGAGGAACACTCTGTCTGGTCCATGATGGAAACTTCTGGGTTCCATGAACTCTCTGCCTGGCTCAAGTTACGTATACCTGAACTAACCAGTTTTTCTGTGTTGTCTTTGGGTCAGGCTTCCCTGTCTTTGCCAGCTTCTCTCTCACCTGTCCTTGTTTCCAGGTACCGAGCTCCACCAGCACCACCATGGGTTACATCCCGGCTCTGGTCTCTGGTTTGGACTCAACCTCCGCCCGCGGCCCCGCCTTGGACTCAGCCTCCGCCCGCGGCCCCGCCTTGGACTCAGCCTCCGCCCGCGGCCCCGCCTTGGACTCAGCCTCCGCCCGCGGCCCCGCCTTGGACTCAGTTGTGGTCGCTGGCATTATGGTTTTCTTGGCCCTCCATCCCTCCCCCGTTCCGCCTCCGCTCAACCTCCCACCTGGACTATTGTCTTTGTGTCCGTCTGGTAGCCGTCCTTTAAGGGGGGGGTACTGTTAGGGTTGTGTTTTTGTTTGTTTTGTTTGATTTCTTGTATTATTTGCCCGTCTCTCTTGCCTTGTTTATATCTCCACCCCATTATTTGTTACCATGGTTTCATTTAATTGCCTCAGGTGTCTTGTATCTGTTTATTATTGTTTCCGTTCTCCCATTGGTCATCGTCATGTATTTAGTCACTTCCTGTTCACCTGTTTGTTACGGTTCATTGTTGTTGTTACGTGTCACCGTGTGTAGTGTTTTCCAGTGTTTGTTTTTGTGCTACGTCGTTTATTATTAAAAGTATTACTGCAAATGGATTCACTCTTACCTGGGGCCCGTTCTTCGTACGTCGCTTAATACATCCGAGATCAAATGAGACATCCGAGAAGTTTAGATCTGGCTAATTATAATCTCGCTTATTTGGTTCTTTGAACACCACTGCTGTTGATGATTATTATGGCAGGATTGAATTATCTGAGATCACTGCGCGTTCGTGCACTGCAAGAAAAGTCAATACATATCGATAGTAGAAACACTGATCAGCCACGCTGTGATTGGCCAGTTGTTACAATGGCCAAGAACACGCCCAATTTTAACCCCTGCAGTCTGAGAGCTATTGATGGAAGGTTGTGAACTTTTTATGTGACTGAATTTAAAAACCCAGTTAAAGCTACTTTAGTACATAAATCACCATAAATAATGTAAAATTTTCTGTAAAAATATAATCTTGATATCTTTACTATGCTTGTCAAAGATTGAAATTAATGATTGTAATTAAAATTTGATGCTCCTAAAGTACTTTAAGTCTCTTTTAAAAACAGTTAAATGCTATTTTGTCTGTTTGTAACAGCAACTTAAAAAGCAGAATAAAAAACACAGTTGGTGGCCCTCCATCTTCATGTGATGTGCTGGCAGGAGTGATGTCTCTAAACTGGCTGATTGTACAGATCATCTCTGGAGCAGTTGCTCTTTCTTAAACCGACAGCCAATGCAACAATTTAATTCCTGATAAATAAAATTTTAATTGTAGTGTATTATAAGATAGTGTTTTCCTCTCTTTTGTGCAGTTGTAGATAATACACCAACACTTTTAGCATTTTCCAATAATGTGGTTAATAAAGTATGATGTGCAGTATAAGGTAATGGTAATGTTATTCTACATCAAAAGATTATAAAATACAACCGTTTCTGATAGCAATGCACATGACAGTAAAGAAATCCTCTCAGATGGTAGTCCTTTTAGAGAAACTATATGCAAGTGGTTAAATAAGTTTACTTCAATTGCATTATTCTTAACTGATTTCTGACTATATTAGCATAGCAGTATTCCACGTTAACTGAAAGTCCTGCATCTGCTTAGTCTGCACAGAAAAGTGTAGTAAAGAAGATAAAGATATGTGAAAATATGTGCAAAAAACTTATTTGGTTATTTTGGTCATTTTTGTCACAGAACAGGGACAGGGTAACATATTTGTAGACAACGTTTTAAAGATAGAACAGATAGAAATTACTAAACCCTTTCATGCATGACATTGTAAGCTACTTGACAATCTAAAGACAAAACTAAAATAGGAGATTAGTTAATTCAAATGAAAATTATTTCACACTGAGTAATAGTCTTAATTGTACATAACGTCTATTAGTGCCGGGTATGATTAATTGCTGTTTTTATTAAGGAAAATTCAAACAAATTTAAAATGAATGTGATCAGCATGTCATTCGTTTAAGAATAATAATCAAACAACTGTTACACAAAAACAAGTCGCACAAGTACAGAAAAAATATATTTGTTATATTATATATTTTTTAAATAACATCGCTAAAAGATTTAATTAATATATTATTTTTTTATTACGTGTTGAATTTGAAAAGCTCTTTATATTAGTCATGCATCTTACGCAGATTGCGCTCGTATAATGAAGAATACGCGACTGCGTCAGACTTTCCGTATCACATCCGCTTAAAAAGGTACAAACTAATCTTGTTTATATGAAATAAGCCTGCTCCCGAGCAGGTTTGAGCTTACGGACCTGTTGCTATGACACCAAGTTTAGAATGAGCTTCGAAGAACCAAATAATCCAAGATCATGCCAAATCATCAACAATCAAATCCAGCTAACTGAGTTAGCGACGTACGAAGAACGGGCCCCTGGTCTTCACTCCTCTGTCCGCGGTCGTAACAGAGGTGGCCAAGGCTACTTTACGGGGTCATAGTCCATGAAAGAAAACGATGTGCAACCTTTATCAAAAAGCATGTATGAATCTAATGATTGCTGATTACTTCATATTAGCCCACATTAGATAAATTTCTACTGCACTGACTGCATGGATTACTGGCACAGATGTAGCCTAAACATAATGTAAGGCTGAATTTTAAACTTTCTATTTCTCACATCTGGTTTTATGATCCAACTTAAACTTTTGGCAAAAACGATATTTAGCATATTTAAGATAAATATGTATTAATCTTTGTTACAAAGTTACAGTTAGCTAGTCATAGCAGTAAGTGATTTTCTCTTCTTCTTTGCTTATTTAGTTAACTTTAAAGGCACACTGTGGAACTAGGGGCGCTAGAGATGTATTTTTCACGTCAAGTGCCCCTAGAGGCCACAACCGCCGGATCACTGACGCAAAGGAAAAGAAGACATCCACTGAATAAATACATTTCACATAGACCAGGCAACGCTGAAGACGTTAATTGGTTGCTTCAGGTATGTTTGATTAGGGTTGGAGATAAACTGTGAATGAGGTGGTTGTGAATAAAAATACTTTTTGTACTTAAGAAACTCTTGCCCAGCACACAAGTGTTAATTACTTCAGCTATAATGAATGTTGGGTACTAATAAAGCAATGAGCATATTTCTCTCAGTGGACGTCTCTCTCATTATTATGTCTGTCACCAACTGCATCATTTATTTATTAGTGTGGCCTCTTCAGGGGACCTCACCCTTAATCCACCTTTACTTTACCTATGAGTCCCTCAGCTAATGAGGAGCCAGACAGACAGAGAGATAGAGACGGGTCACCGGAGGAAACAGGAGCCGGAAAACCCCTATGAATGACAATTATCATTCAATTCTGAAGAAAGAAGGATCAAGAGAAGAAGTTATTGAGAGAGATGTAGAAGTGTTAGCATTTTAAGTAATTTAGACTAAATTGGAAGTATTTTTTATATTTATTTTTCATTTCTAAAATAGCAAAGAATACATGTTTAGATGTCATGTTTTGGTGTCAGTGAATATATCAACAGTGAATACTGTACACCTGAGACACACTTTGATAGAAATACATTTATTCATTTATCAGATACATTTATCCAACACATTTAACACATAGTCTTAAAGGAATAGTCTACCCTTTGGCCATATTAAACTATGTTATTACCTCAACTTAGAGACAAATTAATATATATCTATTTTTTTCAATGCGTGCACTGTACAGCGCATTGTGAATGTGTTAGCATTTAGCCTAGCCCCATTCATTCCTATGGTACCAAACAGGGAAGCCACCAAACACTTCCGTGTTTTCCCTATTTAAAGACTGTTACATGAGGAGTTATACCAGTAAGTATGGTGCCACAAAATAAAACTTTTTTTGGTACCATAGGAATGAATGGGGCTAGGCTAAATGCTAACACTTTCACAACGCGCTCTACAGTGCACGCATTGAAAAAAGATAGGTATGTATTAATTCGTCTAGGTTGAGGTAATAACATAGTTTAATATGGCAAAAGGGTAGACTATTCCTTTATGAGCCAAATGGAAGGGTGTTTATTGTCATTTTAAACATCACATTGATGGGAGTTGGCTATGTTAAGCCATTATTTAAATCAAATGAGATTTAGGAGTGTTATCCAAACATTACACTGCAAAAATTACTTTTTTCTTAGTATTTTTGTCTTGTTTTCAGTACAAATATAAATAAATCAAGATGTATTTTCTTGATGAGAAAAATGACCTGAGAGAATAATAAAAAAATTTTAGACAACAAATGTAACATAGTGAATTTGTGCTTAAAACAAGCAAAAAAATCTGCAAACGGTGTAAGATACTTTTTTCCCAAAATGTTCTTGAATTGAGTGTAAATTTCAAGATTTTTTCTTACCCCATTGGCAGATTTGTTTGGTTGTTCTAAGCATGGTTTTAATACATATCACGCCATCTTCAAATAATGTTTATATGATTAAAATAAATACACCAGTTGACCTGAAAATGTGAATAAACTGTTTTCATTGCAGTTGTGAAATATACGCTTTCCTTTTTAGCCTGAAAAAACACCTCACACAATCGTAAAAAGTTTTGTACAAATTTACGCAATTTGTAGCGTAATAAAATGCACTTAGTAATGGTTTCTGGAACCTTGCTGCATGGGGCTTTATTGGGAGTATGGGGGCTGACGTACAGGCCAAACCCAGTTGACATCATTCACCCGACACTATTTAAAGAAAAACTGAATCTCAGTTGGGTCAGTCACATTGCTTCGGGTGTGTGTGTGTGTGTTCACGACTTGCAGTGCATGTTTTTATTATTCTTAAATGCAGTGGTCCCATTTTGACCATGGGTTACCATACTTGACAAACATCTCACACACTTTCACACATATTTTCATCAATTTAATCATCACTACAATATGCCAACTTGTGTAAGTACAGGTCTAAACTAAACAAAAAGACAGAAGGAATCCATTCAGTTGCATACGTTGTTAGGATTCCCACATTGTTTTATCATGTAGGCAGAATGATGGGGAGACCCTACCACAATTTCTAAATGTGACTTTTTAGGAAGGTTTAAGGTTTAAAGTGATACACACTCAGAGATCCCACAAATCCTACTGTACCGTTACACAACTTTCAGTTTTAATGTGTTTATGTAAGCTTATTTTAAATGCTTTAAACTCAAGTGGCTACATACAGATACAACGGCTATAAAATGTATATAATGGCAACATTATTTGTTTACTTAAGCGCAGCTAATTCCTACATCCTCGCTGTGGTTACAGTTATGGTTTCCAAATCCTCCGTTTGGACAGTCAAAGATGCTGAGCTCTTGTCCGGTACATTTCAGTTCATCCAGCCAAATGCGTCCGGTTCCTGGAGCAGACACAGCAATTCAAGGTATTGAAAACTAGAATCTAAATGCCCTCAAACCATTCAGAGAAACCCCAGACACGGTATAAGCCATAGAAAGATATATCACCTCCACTGGCAGGGAACACATCGATGTTCCTCTGGAAACCCAGCATCTTGCATGCCACCAATGCATCAAAGCTGTCAAAGCTATCATCACACACTGTTCCCCAGACACTCTGATGAAGCACCTCCAGTCTTCCACGGTTGGATGCTCCCACTAAACGGATAATGGCTATGTAGAAATACAAAGACGTGACAGACGCTATTAATGCACCTCGCTAAAAAAGGAACACTGTTCACTGTTGATGCTTACTGTTGATGCAAATCACATTTGGCATAAATGTGCTCTGCCAAAACATTAAAGCCTGAAATTAAAAGGGAATATTCTAATTCTAACAAATTCTGATATAAAATTTTGTTAAAACCAGATTTAATCATGTCCACATCAATACTGTAATCAATATTCTGTACCCTATATCATCATCTATTTTTTACATTAACAGCATTCTATTTGTGTATATTATATTTTTATGAAATTTGGAGTAGTAAAAGTCAATAGTTTGCTTTCATAAGCCACGAAAGAGCAAGTTGTGAGCAATTAAGAAATTCACAATGGTTTTACTTATTATCAAACTTAACTTAAACATGAACTAAACTGACATATGATTGGCTGAAGTAACTAAAACAAATACTATTTTTTTGTGCTCACAATACATGTTTTTCTACCAAGAAACATTCCGTTACACAAACAATACAACATGTGCAGAGGTACACAAAGCTGAATCAGTTATTATGGAAACTACCTGGTTTTGGGGTTTCACCTGGTATTCCTATATTGCCCTTCTCGCCCTTAGGACCTGTTTAAAACGCAAAATCAATTTAGTTACAAAACGACAAAATAAAAAAACTTTCAAAATGTTTAGAAGATGTGCCCATATGTGCAAAAATACCTGGCTCTCCTTTTTGCCCTTTCAACCCTACAGGAAAGGAAATAAAAAATTGAAGAAATACAAATAGATTTTCTTCCCTCAGCTCCTCTATAGCTCAGTGGTAGAGCATTGTGTTAGCAGCAAAAAAGGTAATGGGTTTAAACCCAGGGAACATACCTACTGATAAAAATGTAAACATTGTAAAGTCGCTTTGGATAATTGTTAAGGTAATATGCTTAATAGCTAAAATTAAAAAGTGACATGTGAGAACAAGTGGGCTCCAAAATCATTCCAACACTTAAGCTACAGTATATAAGCCACATGCTATTCCTGTAGCTCAAATGGTAGAGCATTATGCCAGCAATGCTGCATCATGAAATGGCACTTTGGGGAAAGCTTGTGTAGCTGAATAACTTTGTGAAACTAGTCCATTTTATAGGCAATGGGAGATGACTTTACGAGTGTGACAGATACCAGATGGCATAAAAGGGAAGCGCAGACAGAGCATTACAGCTTCTGAGCACTCTTTGTGAACTTGTCTGTTAATTTTTTTCTGTCTGTCTGTGTATTAGTCAAAAAGCTAGTTTAAATTAGTTTAAATGGGTAGTGAGCAGTTAATGGGAATTATGCTGGTCTATGCTGGTTTGATGCTGGTTTAGCTGGTGTTCACTAACAAACCAGCACCAAAATACAACATATGCTGGTCTTGCTGGTATGCTGTTTTTTCAGCAGGGAAGTGCTGTGTTGTCCCCTGTCCATGTTTCATTGCAACCGGGAGCCCTAAGCAACACTCCAGCTCTGAGGTTGTAAGTTAACATGAATAGACACAGTCATACACACACAGAAAGAGACATGCACACATGGATATCAGGAATTAATAGAGGTTGTCACCCGGGCAGTAGAGATTAAATATTGAATTCCCAACTAAGAAATTAGAATCTAAATCATCCAGCAAACTAAATGAAAGATTTAAAAAAAGGGTCCAGCCTCAGCATCGGGGGCTTCCCTTTTTCCCTGATCTCCACCATGAAATCCCTAAATATTAAAAAAAGACCATTCTCTGCCCTTATTAACACAAGCTCATCATCTGTTTTCTCTAATATTCAGGGATATAAAGAAAATGAGAATGGGGTGATTCCTCAAGTAAAATACTAGCTACTTATTTGTCTCAAAACCCTGTCCTCTTTCAAACTTCCGACATGCCCCTATCACGTCCACTAGCTTATTTGAAAACACTGTCTGCACTGTCGTAGACAGATTTCAAGAAGCAGATAAACAAACAGCAGCTTAAATTTTTTTCCTGCGGCTCTTTCCTTCAGAAGGCTGCGGTGAAAGAGCAGCCTCAGCCTTTGAAATGTTTCTCATGCAGACATAAACATCTTGGTTACGTATGTAACAAGACGTTGTGTCAATGATGTGATACTAGAGGTTCAACATTGGAAGACCAATCACTCTGATACTTTCTGAAAATGGCCAATGAATGATCAATGAACATTGGCAAATGAAATTTGCATACCCTGACTCTGCCCGGGAATCCGGGTATACAGGAGGGCTGGTATGCTCAGGAGTGCTCAGGAGCAGCAACGAATTAGGCCGATTCACGGTCAGTCAGTGACGTACCAGGAGGGACACATTGTCTTGTTCCCTCCCTCAGGGAATCGAGGTAACATACATAACCCAGATGTTTCCCTTCTGTCACTCACTCAGCGTTGTGTTGATGATGTGACACTAGGGGACCGTGTCAGAAACCTTGGCCCAGGCGAAACCCATAAACAGAGTGTACAGGGGAGCCTCCTAAAGTTAATAACCTTTTTAGCACAAAAGAGAAGTTGACCATACCAGAGGGACGAGAAAGGAGATTCCTACTACAGCATAGTAAAAATACTAGGAAAGCATTGGGAAGCCCCTCTAAGAGGTAGACAGAGACCATAACCTACCAGAGAGAGGTATTTGTGAAAAGTCAGAGTATCTGGAGGAAAAATATATATCACAAGAAACGAGGCTTGACTGACCTCAAGTGAAATGGTGAAAGTCCTTCTGGGGAAGACCCAGGGTTTACCTGAGGGAAACCGTAAGAGAATTGAAGGCAGGCTTAGATAAAAGGCTCAAAGCGGGTTATACAAAAAGTAACTAATCAATTAAGATGGGCTTCTCTGCAGAAAAGGAGACAATCCACTAAAAAAAGGGTCCCAGAGAAAAGGAAGGGCACAACCCAGGCCATCAGCCTTCAACCAGGTTGGGTGTCTGGAGCTGACACCAACTGGGATGAGATTGCCTGAAGCCTAAGGTTATAGAACTTTGCAAAAGTATTAGGAGTGGCCTAGCCTGCAGCCTGAGAGATATGCCAGAAAGGTGCCATTAGCCAGCACCCATGAAGTGGCAACACTCTTAGTAGAATAAGCCTGCATCCCCAGAGGACAGGGCAAATTCTGGGACCGGTATGTCAAACAAAAGGCATCAAAGATCCAACAGGTGAGCCTTGCTTGAATAAAGCCTTCCCCTTCTACTGACCTCGAAAGCAAACGAGGAGAGCGTATACTGGACACAATAATGACAAGGCTTGATCACTACCATCAGATAGGGCCTGGAGGTTTACTACCTAGTCTCGAAAGGGAGTGGTAGAAACATTGGGCACATAAACGGGCCGAGGTCTCAGGAAAATGTAAGAGAAGGCCGGACAAAACTTTAGGCATCCACTGACGACAAAGAAAGCTTGCAAAAGGAAGCGCAAACCTCCCTGGTGGTTAATGTATGGTATTGTCATTGTGGTGTCAGAACAAACTAACACATGCTTGTACTGAATCAGAGGACGAAATCTCCTTAGGGCAAGCAAAACTTCCATCAGCTTTAGGCAACTGATATGCCAATGCAGGTGGGGTCCTGTCCAGGAACCCGCAGCCACATGCCCACTGCACACAGTCCTAGGGGCACACCAGCCCACAGGAAATTGAGGTCGACCATGGGCTGAAGAGATGTGACACACAAAGTAGATGAAAATCTGATGCGTGCCACGGCCCAATGCCAAACAGTGACTTGGTCTTGAAGTGCTCGATTGAGAACGCAAAAATCCATGAGAACTGCAGCCGAAGAACTGCAGCCTTCTCCCTACTAATGGAGGAAAAAAGAACTACAGGGACGCTTCTAAGCCCTTGGGGGGTTCCTAACGGTCTGGTGTGACGCTGGCATCCTTGGTTTCGTGAACCTGAAGGATCACCTTGGCATGGAGAGCAAACACAGTCTGTCCAGCAGCAGTTTAGGCTCTTGACACAAAAGTTGAAGAACCCTAACACTAACCCACTAAACCACATCCTACTTGGTAAAATCACGTTCACCTCCCGGGGACACAACACCTTGCAGGCATAAATCCCCTGCAATAGCACAGTCCACTGGGAGACTCTGCTCATATCCCCTGGCTGCACCACCATTAAGGGTAGCGAGGATGTACAAGCTGATAAAAGTTTATTGATCATTCATTGGCCATTTTCAAAAAGTATTATAATGATGGGTCTCCCAAGGTAGAAAACCACTAGTTTTGGGCTTTGGTCATTCTTGGATCTCAGATGTCTCAATTGGTCTCTAGGAGATACAAGTTTTAAATGTTAACTATTCCAGTTATTGTGGCTGGAATCAGTTTAGAGGACATGATTCCACCATGATAGAACTGAGAGATATATACTTTCACATCTACTTCCTTCTACAACATTAGAAGGTTCTGAGGTTTGCTTCAGGGGCAAAGTATACCAATATCGGATGCTTTTGTTTGGTCTTGCTCTTTTCCTCACATGATCACAAAATGCATAGATACAGCCCTTGCTCCACTGAGACTACAGGGGATTCACATACTATATTATACAGATGACTGGTTGGTGTTAGCAGTCTCAAAGTTTGGCAATCCTTTGTCATTGTTGGCCATAAGCAACATCTGGGGTTACTGCTCAATGCCAAAAAGAGCAACTTAACCCTCTGGGGTCTAATGGGTTTATAGAGCCCTGGAGAAGTTTTGACCTGCACTGACATTTGTGCTTTTTCAGTTGCTTAAAAACATAATAATGGAAAAAGTCTCATAACCCCAGAGAGTTAACCACTAAGCAAAGAACAACGTTTCTCTTTGTGAATTGAGATTCATTGACAATGCAGGCACATCTTTCCCCCGCGCACACCAAATCAATTCTGGCAACAATGTCTAGGATCATATTAGGCGGTGTTCTCACTGTGAAGTTTTTCAAAGAGTATTAGGTCTGATGGCGGCAACGTCCAACGGAATTCCTTCTGGGCTGCTGCACATGAGACCTTTTCGGTGGTGGGTCAAAGAGAAATGTGTTGGGAAGCAGTAGTGGAAGGCCATTCAGCCAAAGGTGTGTGGAGAGAGCATCATCTCCACTGGCACATAAACACCCTAGAGATGTTATCTGTGTAACTACCTCAGTTTGTAAAAAATCTGTTTACATTATTATTTGTATATTTACCTGAAAAGCCTCTATCTCCCTTTTGACCGTGTGGTCCTGGGCTTCCTAAAAACAATAAAGTTACAAAAGTTACAAAATGGCATATATCACACTTATTTGCATTTGTCTTAACACTCCCACCTGGTCTGCCATCACCCTGTAGTCCAGTTGAGCCTTTTGGTCCAGGTGGTCCTGGTAGTCCAGTCGGTCCTACTGGACCAGGAGGTCCTAAAAGAACCAACTAAATCATGTCTATGCTAACCAAAACACTCTAAACTATCTACTGAACTTAAAACCAAGATCTCTGGAAAGTTCTTGACAGATTCCACATGCATGCAGAATTTAGATGTTCAAACACACTGGCTGGCTTTACAAAATTCCAGAAGTCAGTTTGCTTAAAAAGAAGTTGTGTTTACATAATGCTGGGCTTAAGTGCTTTTACAAAACAGGTCACTCATTAAAGCTTAGTTAATGAGATTACAGCGTTTATACAGATATTTGTATTTAAACCACACTTCTGTACACATGCATTCTTACCTCCAGGCCCTAGAGGTCCTGGCACTCCACGCTCACCACGGGGCCCGGTGTCTCCTTTAGGCCCTAAGAGAAAGACAGATAAACTGTGTTGAAAATCTACTAAATAATGAAGCAGTGGTTTCCCTTATATTTCACATGGTTTTGTTGTGTTCCACCCATAGAATATGTGATGCAAATTTTGTCAAGAGCAGAGTCTCCTTTTAGACCTGCTCTTAGTATGTGTTAGACAAACTTTGTCTGACTGTGTGTGAGATGTTACGAGGGTTTAACAACTTTTGTAAATTGTAAATGCCAGGAAAATTGGCATAAGTGATCATAACAATAAAATAATTATTTGCATATACAGAGTTGTGGTGTTACAGTTTAAATACAATACAAATAAGATTGACATATAAAGGTGCATGCACACCGCCAGTGACTAGCAATGGCAGAGTGACGCAATCTTGTTCATTTGAATGGACTTCCAGCAGCACGAGTGACAGGAAGTGGGCATGTCAAGCTACGTCAGGAAGTGGGCATATCCAGCTATGCGACAAAGTTGGGAAAAGTTAAACTTTTTGCAAGTAATGAGCGACATTTGAAAGCGACTACCTATAAAACAGTGGAGTTTACATCACTTGTCTTTCATCAGTTCCTGAGAGGACGGTTGCACGTTCATTTATAATTGTTACTAGGACAACCAGAATTACCTCATTGAAAGAGACGAGCCACACACAAAGTAACTGGCAGTGTGCATGCAGCATTAGACACATAAAATTGTTCCACCCTGTGTCATCTAAACTTCAGTTTGACCTAGTCTAAATGTACCTTGACGTCCAGGGGGCCCTGGCATTCCCGGGACACCCGCTGTTCCATTAAATCCTGGAGAACCGTCTAAACCTTTAATGTGCAAAGATTCAACCAGATAAGATTTCATCAGTGCAGAAGTAAGCCAAGTCTTTTACATCTCTCTTATAAAGAATACATATTCTCTGTTGAATTGGGTAAGATTTACCTTGCAATCCTTGCTCCCCCGGATCCCCTTTTAAGCCTGGAATACCTGGAAAGAGAAGGAGACACAAGACAGTAATTAATGTAATGCTGTGGTAGGTTAATCATAAGTTTTGTGATGATAGTTGCAAAAGAGTAATTACCAGGTACACCCATGGTGCCAGGTGGACCCATCAGCCCTGCCGTGCCTTGTTCTCCTCTTTCTCCTTTTTGACCTGATGGTCCAGCTAGACCTACCCCCCCTGAGAGAGAGAGAGATAGAGAGAGAGAGAGAAAGAGAAAGAGAGAGAGAGAGAGAGAGAGAGAGAGAGAGAGAGAGAGAGAGAGAGAGAGAGAGAGAGAGAGAGAGAGAGAGAGAGAGAGAGAGAGAGAGAGAGAGAGAGAGAGAGAGAGAGAGAGAGAGCGATGTCAAAGAGCACTGTACTCAAATGAGTGCTAATGAATACAGATATGCTGTGCTGGTGTTCCGACCAGGCATTTTAACTAATTAAACCAGTTACCCATAAACCATGGTAATAGCATAGTTACATGTCATACACTATTCATGTCCCCGTAAATCACATTTGCAACCCCCCCCCCCCCACACACACACACACACGCACGGACGCATGCACTAACCTGGTGAGCCAGTTTTTCCCTTTTCACCTGGTCGACCTGGAGTACCTGTTAGAGAACAGACAGAGTATTACTACTGACTGTACAAAACAGCCACGCCATAAATATGTTTCTGTCTAGCATTGTGTTAGCTGTGCAATGGTCACTGGGTCCAACCCAGGGAACACACATACTGTAAATGCATAAAATACTTTGTAATGCACTGTAATGCACATTCACGGCTTAACATGTGCAACATTTCCCAGCTCTTATCTTAACCCACATCAGGCAGATGGCAAAGATCAGGATACCAAAACAAAGAAAGAAAACACTGAAAAAGATTAAATGAACATAAATGCTTACCCTGATGTTTATCAACTGAAGTTGTAACACAGTATTTCAAAGTGAGTTTGTTTTCCCATCTAATCTAAGCATTTAAGCTAGAAGCATTGGACTTCAAAAAAGATAGGAAAGCACCAAGCGACAATAACACGAATCATGTGATGTGTATTGAACAGCTTTTCATGAGGAATCCAAAACGTACTTCGTTACAGCAATTCTCTACCAATGAGCTGTGGTCAGTGGCGGATTTAGCAAATTGGGGGCCCAATGCATGTATGGGGCCCCCCTATCTGATCTTTAGAAAAGAACAATTTTTTTTAAATACAGAATGAAGATGGAAATCAGAGAACACACAAAGTGTAGCACATTACAACAGTAAATGAGGGATAACATTTTTTAATCTGATGCTGCACAAAAACTAACATGCATCAAAGCCAATATTGTTACTAATCTTTCACATGTTCAAGACTGTTATAAAAGGTTAAAAAAATCCAGTCCACAATCACTTTTATATTTAAAGTGTGTGGGTCTTCATCCATCTCTGTTCGTGTACTTTCCCAGTCCTCCTGTCACTCTGAGCCCTATTTTAACAATCTGCTAATTTAACAACAGGAAAAATTGTTTATGCGCCAAGTGCATGACCTAAAAGGGTTGTTTCTATTTTCCTAATGAGTAATGGGTGTGTTTTGGGCGTAACGTGCAAAAAACCAAAGAGAATCTCAGTTCTCATCCCTTTAAAAGCAAGTTGCGCCTGGCACCATGCCTAATCGCTATTTAGAAGGCAGAATTTGTAAAATGAAAAAAATAAACGGAGGAAGAAAACCACCAGTTTAAGAATAATGTTAAAAAATTCTGTTGTTTTTATTTGAATTGAAATTATTATTTTTTTATTTAAATTAAAACCTTTAAAAGCCTTTTTCTTTCAGTCATGGAAGTAAAAATAGCATGCTTGTAATAGCTGTAAATGTATGGATATCCTACATTATCATTGTAATCTCATAAAATAATTTGCAAATATGCAAGAAAAGGTTTGTACTCAAAAATACAAAGAAGAGATAAAGAATTTACAAACAGCCGAAGGGTTTCAGCACTCGGACAGTGCCATGGATTTTTTAAAAGCGTTACTTAAAAATGTTTCTCATCTCACCATATCCACAGGTACAAAGTCATCATATTAAATAAATCCGTGGGGAAGCATTTAAAAAACATTTAAAAACAGATGCATTTGTTTAAAGCAAAGCATTTTTTTTACTACCAGGCTACAGGTGAAGCAGCTCTTTACGCCTTCTAACGTCTTATAATCTGTCCTCATTTATGTCCAAGAGACTCAATAATAATCTTTTACAATTTTATCCTTTAATCTTTCATATTCAAAAGCTTTTTTCTGTGGCTGCGCATTCATGTATGTGATAAGCAAACCCTCGTTGTCGTTCCGTTTATAGGCGCATATTTCTAACGCGCTTATTAAATAACAAAAGCACTATTGCGCCAAAGACTTTAGAGACGGTTTTGTTGGTCAATGGCGTAGTCTATTTTAATTGCCTCAAAATAGCAATGCGCCAACAATGCGCCTGAACACACCTCATTTTCAGACCAAGGGCGCAAATGTATTTGCTATTTAAACAACGTGGCGCTAAAGTGAAAATGATAATTGTGCCGGGTTGAAACTAGCAAAAGATCCTTACATTGCGCATTGCGCGTGATGTATGATAGAGCCCGTCTGTGTTTATCTTTTTATGCTGCCCAGCGCGCACCGACTAGTCAATTTCATTGTGAAAGAAGGGGGTGTATGTGTGTAGTAAAAGATAAACATGAACTGGACATTTTAATTACTACTTCAAAGTTTCAACGTATTTCTTAAGACAGTGGTTCTCAACTCCAGTCCTCGGGCCCCCCCTCCCAGAACATTTTAGATGTCTCCATATATAAAACACCTGATTCAGTTCATCAGCTTGTTAGTGTGTTAATTAAGGAAACGTTTCAAACTTTCTTCTGTCTGTTTCTCAATATGCGTTCTTCAGCGATCTTGCGTTCTCGTGTCCTCGCTCTACGTCATCATTAACAGTCGAAGTTCAATTCCAATTCTCAAGAACGCAAGTACAGAGGACGCATGAAAATACCCGGATGTGTTCTTTATATCGAGGATGCTCGAAAATCACTTTACACCCCAAGAAGTCCTTGCGGCAAAACAATGGCGAAGGTCAGGTGACCAACAGGAAAATCGCACACATCTCAATTCTCATAAGTGCGTTCTGTGTTCTTGCGACCTTCTGAGGTACTTCTTTCAAGGTTTCCTGGCAAGTTCGATCTCCACGAGGACGCAAGTCCGTTCTTTGCGTTCTTGGAATTGAGAAACAGCCTCTGGTAGGAGCCTAATGAGTGGATTCAGGTGTTTCATATAAGGAGACATCTGAAAGTTTTCTGGGAGGGGGCCTGAGGACTGAAGTTGAGAACCACTGTCTTAAGAATATTAATACCATTTACAATGCTTTTGAAGTGTTCATGATGATAAGGGTTTTATGTGTTTATTTATTTATTAGGTTGATTGGGGGACCCCCTAATATGACCGCTGGTAGGGGGCCCCAAGCAGCCGTCTACTTTCCTCTATGTTAAGAGACTTCTGTGGTGACAGAAGTCAAATGGAAGCTTTAAAAAACTAGCTTAGTTTGTTGTTTCAATGTACTTAAGTTTTTTGTTATTAAAATGGTGTCAATGTGCAAAAAAAATAGTAAGATGCTAACATAATTAATAAAATACAGTTAATTTAATTTACAGACTGAATTACAGACAGTATATTAAATCTTATTGCGGAACTCCTGGTCTTGTCACACCAACAGAAATCACTATTTAACCTTCATGTTGATAGAAAAGACTAAGAAACAAACAAAGGTTAAAGGATTCAACTTCAGTTAAGTTTTTCTCTTTTTCAACCAGCAGGGAGAGCTGAAAACATACAGACTGTTGAGGACGGATGAGGAGACTTTTACAAGATCTCAATGATTTAGCTGTCATTGACATTACCATTCTTTCATTTGGCAGTAACTGCATTATACAGCCCATTACGTTGTTAATAATACATACAGGCTACCTGTCATATGTCTACCTAGTCAGTCATTTTATTTGCGTTGCCTTCATTTTTATTGTAGTTTTTGAAACTGGGCTGTGTCCAAAATAGCACCATGCACAATTATGTAAAGCACTTTTTGATAGGAGAGTCATTTTATAGTAGTGTCTGAAAAATTGTGGTCATTACCAAGTACACTACTTAAATTCCATGATGCACTGCAATAACAAGTGTATAACCAATGTATAATAATTGGCGAGATGCTATCCATTTACTCCGAGAGTGAAGAAGGCACCCACAGTGCCATCACAACTTTCAGTAGATTATATTAGGGAGCTTCCAGTATGGCAGTTTAGTCAAGTGCTATAATAATTTTTTAGAATTTTCTACAGTATATCTATCTCTTGACCACTATAACGTGTTTCCAATGAACCATTCCAATATTCATAGTGATGCACAACTGCGTTTGTAAAATACTGCACATAATGTCAAAATAGCTGACGTAAAAAATGGCTGACCGAAAACCATTTAGTTTGTTCAACTCAACATGCCTCAATGAATCTAACAAGACTGCTCTCAGGATTTTAATTTGCAGTAATTATAAGCAAAAGTTATATAAACCATTTTTATATCTCAAAACCACTAGGTAACACTGTGAGGAAATGGTGCATGCACCCTCAAATCATGACTGTAATGACATATTCAATTTGTAATGACAGATACGAAGTTACATGTAATTACACAAAAGTTTTATGAAGATACATGAAGATGTCTGCCCAGCGACCACTGACCGCTTCCCGTTTAATCTACTAAATATATATATATTTTTAAATGTTTTTATTCCCATAAAAGGATAAAAAAATAATTTTTCTTCCTGGCCAAGTCAGGGTTTTTTTCCTAGGAATTTTTTCCTACCCCTACACTGTTAGACTTTTTATGGTATATATGCGGTAACTCACTGGCAACAAATAAAATGTATTTCATTTCATAGAGATATTTTATTTTTTCCATTTTATATGCTTCTATAACACTGTTTTATTCAACTGCAGTAGCACTACTGCTGTTGTTTTACAGCAGTCTACCGCAAATTCAAAAAATACATTAAATCAATGTAAATTAAATGTTAATACCACTGATCTATATAAATGACTGGATTGCGCATAGAACGCTTGACGTAACTGCGTGAGGTGAAGCCAGCGCAGAGTTCGAGCCGCCATCTTGGTATACCCAACCGGCAGAGAGCGTCATTGACTTTCATTCAAAATCATGATCAAAATGTACCCCCTTTACAGCATGTCAGTTACACACGGTTAAGTTTTAGGATATGTGTACGTTAATTATTTGTTAATTCTGGTGTTATTTGCAATGTTCATCTTTTAATCGGGCAGGATAATGGATTTATAAAAAAAACGTTAAGGTGAGTGTGTCTGTTGCATTTGTTAATGACACGGGTATAAATAAAGTTTTGTTTGTCATTCAGCTACACTGTGACGGTCAGCGTTATTTCTCTAAATAAGTTTAGGTAACTTGTAAGTTTAGATAACATAATTACAAAACTAGCAAATTATTGCATGCACATACGGTACAAAGCATGATTATTTATTTAGATTTCAGAATGAGCACGTTTATTGTCATTAATACTAAATATGCTGCGGTCTGTCTGCTGATCTGATACTGTTATAGAGATGAATGTATAATAACTGTTTAAAACGCAAAATGTACAACTTTCAGTAAATAACTATTTACATGATTTGGACGTTTGTGTTGTAATAATGTACAGGGTAACTTCACATATAAAAACTAAGACGAGTAAAGTGATGTTTTATCATTAAAATCTGATAACGTCCATTGATTTAATAGAACGTTTGGGTATACCAACATGGCGGCGTGGTGGCTTCACAATTGTGACGTCATGCGCAATCCAGTCATTTATATAGATCAGTGGTTAATACCCATAATGCAATGCATATTACAGTAATGAACTGGAAAAGAAAATGATGGTATTTTACTGGACATTTTGTGGTAAGTAACTGTAGAAATTACAGTTTAGTCTAACAATGTAGGCCTAGGGAGTCAGCTGACATTGGCTTAACTTAGAGCTCTCTTCTATATATTACACCATGCTCGCTAGTATGGTTAAATCTTAGCCGCTGTACTCTACTTTTCTGTGTTGTCTCCTGCTT
Source organism: Paramisgurnus dabryanus (assembly GCF_030506205.2). Lineage (NCBI taxonomy): Eukaryota > Metazoa > Chordata > Actinopteri > Cypriniformes > Cobitidae > Paramisgurnus > Paramisgurnus dabryanus. The sequence continues at coordinate 32,728,629 of NC_133351.1, forward strand.
TTTTAATGTAAAGCTGCTTTGAAACAATTTAACAATTGTGAAAAGCGCTATATAAATAGAATTTAATTGAATACAGCCTCATATCCATTTTGGCAAATTCATTGTCGTGGTAGGCTATATGAAAATGGAATGGCCTGTAAAAAGCTTTTGATAACTTTTTATCTGGAGTGTCTTCAGGTATTTCAGAAAATTCAAGAGCTCCACACTTGCGGCGACCCGAGTTCGATTCCCGGCTCTAATGAGTTTGTCATGAGACTATTTTGTTGGGTTTTTCATTAAAAACAATAATGAACAAATTTCCACCACTTCTTAGTGATTGGATTGCATGAAGTTAGTGGGCATGGCGGAGACTCCACAGGAGAAGGTAAAAATGTACAGTTTCCATCCAGATTGAGAGGTGGAATTCCTCTTAACCTTGATGAAAGACAACTGTACTACATGTGTTGTGCCACCAAACACAAGCACTATCTAAAAGGGCCAATCTGGATTTTTACCACAATACAGTACAGCAGAAATGTAAAGACACCTACCCACCAAAAAGTGCAATCCATGCTTAGAAAGTAAAAGAGCTAAAACTGGAATGAATGTCCAGCAATCAATTTTTATGAAATCTGCTACTCAAAATAAGGCTGCTGCTACTGAAACATCATTTTGGCAGTCATGTTTCAGTTAAAAACAAAAAACATTTACAGATGGAGAATTATTAAAGGAAGCAATGTTTGTCCTGCAACATGTTAATGACACTGGTGGTGAAACTGATAAACTCAATTTGAGAAAAAGCACTTCAACCTCACCGCCAACACCAGGAGGCTAAGGGGCTGTCCACACGGAGACTCGTATCACTGTATACGTATAAATTTTTTATCGTATTGGCGTTTCGTCCACACGGATCCGGCGTTTTGGGAGACTGAAACTGCTATTTTTTTGAAACCGGGTCCTAATGTGAATAAATCTGAAATCGACACTCTTGCGGTTTGGTGTGTACAGCCAATCCATATATTTTGTGAAGCGAAAACGTCATCACATCACGTGTCAGAAGCCTCACATGTAACAGCAACAACAATAATGGCGGACTACATGATTGTGTTCGTGCTACAGAAGCTACTAAGCCTACTAGCTTTATTACAGCAAAATCTATTGCTTCTATGCAATCGTGGTGAGCAACAAGCGATAATGGACAACACCATACGCCACATGCTCTTAGATCCACCACGGAAGACAACCAGGAGAAAGACTTCGCTCTAGCTCTTGAAGTTGTTGCATTCGCCATCACTTCTTCTTCTCTTGGTTCGTATACAGCGCGCAAGGTTATGCGCATGCTCAAAGTCTTCTTCTCCGTGTATAGTGTATATATATGGCAGAATTACAGCGCCCCATACTGATCTGGCATATATACTACACCGCTTTCAGTCGGTTTCAGTGGTTTCGTGTGTGCGCAGATATTTCTTGAGACGACGCCGTGTTTACGGATTTTTTTTTAGAACGAGGAAAAAAAATGATCGTATAGGGAATGCACCGGCTTCGTGTGGACAAAGCTTAAGACACTTTCCCAACCTGGAGAAAATGTCGCAGGCAATTAAAGAAAAGGAGAAGTACTGTGCTCACCTGGACAGAGTGGCAACAGAGTTAAATCAGCGTTTTGGTGAGTTAGACATCATGGAGAAAATCGCTGCATTTGATATTGAAAAAGGTAAAAAGTATTTGCTTTGCCAAGTGGAACTGACATGGAGATGGTTGATATGCAAAATGACATTGAGCTTTACGCCAGATCAAGGGTACATTGGCTTTTGGGTACTTGTTTTGCAGAGAAAAGTTTACTCTCCTAACTGCATGTGGACAACAAGTTGAGCGTCTTCTTTGGATCCACTTACCTCTGGCATTTTCACAAATAAAAACAATCAAAGTGATGGAGAGGACAGTCACCATGCAGACTGCCTCAGACTGTCTGTCTCAATATTCAGTAACAGACAGCACAACAGCAGTTTTGACTTCTTGCATTGCAGAATGTGATTTCATAAAGAGGGAACTAGAACTGCACATAAATTGAGAATGTTGTTAGCAATAATTTATAACTGCGTTTTGTACAGTAGGTTGCATTAATGCATGATGTCAAGGCCTCAAGTTAAAGGTACAGTGTGGGCTGTTTTTGCCCAACTAGGGTTTATCTTAAGAGATAGAGATAAATCTTGCCTTGTACCAATGTCAGGGACAGAGATGTTGGGCTTAAAACCAGTCTTTTATTAAGGGTAGAACATTCTTTGTTCATTTAAACAATGTTTATAGGTTGGCTATCCAATAATTTCCTCCAGCTCAATGGCAAAAAATCTTATTACTGAGAGATCTTATTACTCTGTCCTTCTAAGACCAAAGAGAAGATGTACAACATTCTGGCTTCTTTAAATATGACAGTGAAATACAGTGTGAAAAATCTAGGTGTCATATTAGAATCATCTCTCAGTTTTGATAAACAGATAAATTCCATGGTAAAAAGCAGTTTTTATCAGCTTTAAATTATCTATAAACTTAAACCTTTTTTGAGTTTTAGAAATTTGGAGATTCTTATATTTCCTCGCGACTGGACTATTGTAACTCATGGGATTTCTTAACAGCAACTCCCTAGAATGCAGCTCGTGCAAAATGCCGCAGCTAGGCTTCTGACGAGCACAAAGAAGAGGGAATGCATTACCCCGGTATTATCTTCTCTACATTGGCTTCCAGTCAAGTATAAGATTGATATTAAGATTTTGCTTTGGTTTTTTAAAGCATTTCACAACTTATTTCCAAACTACATTAGGTCTATTAAGAAATCAGTCATTGCAGGCTCCGTTGGTAGAGGTCTTTAAAGGCCCACCGCAGAACTTTTTAGCCACTAGGGGGCGCTAGACATGTATTTTTCACGCCTAGCGCCCCTAGAGGCCACAAGCGCCGCAGCACTGTCGCAAAGGAAAAGAACTGGCCAACCTTGAAACTTAAAACTAAACTAAACCTTTAAAACGCTAAACGATCAACATTTTGAGGCATCAGGGGGAAACGCAGTCATGTTGCAACTTTCTGATGAGAAACTCGTGGCAGAAGCCATTTTTCAATCTGAAGGTTGCAGCCTCCGGATGTCGTATTTCTAAGCTGCATTTCAGAATATTAACAATTATAAAGTTGACTATTATACCTAGTTAATCGTAAATTGTTGCAGTATGCATATGATTTGCGAATGTAATGCTCATTTTACCTTAATAAACCAGGCTTGATGACGTATGCAGCCTGCATATTTGACCTCCGGAGGCTGCAGCCTTCCAATTGAGAAACGACCAGAAGTATTTCCTTTTTGAAATAAATATTGTTGCATCGTCCCTCTCTCCCTCGCCACCAGGATTTTACGCAATGGTGCTCGTTTTTCCTCTCTTTTGTGTGAAAATTGTCACTCCAAATCCAAGTAAACAGATGTGTTTAGGTCTGCCGCTTTGTAATACGTCACGCGAGTGACAGCGGAACGCAGCAAATGAGGAAGAGAGAAACGCTCGGATCTGATTGGTGAATGAATATGGTTTCGTTTTACACTATGTGAGTTTGAGCAAGTTTGACTGCTATAGCATCCTGGATTGTAATGTAAATACCATAGACAGTAAAAGAAAGGTAAATACGTGAACACGTGAATGCAGCATCTGAATACAGGGAACTATATGCAAGATAATTGCTGTCATTTATAAAGAAGATCGCATTAATGTATGAATCAAGATCGTGAGTTTATATAAAAAATTGCCTTAAAGAAGAATCAAACCCAGGTCGCCCGTGTCATATGTCCGTGACATTAACACGGTGCCACAGAGTCACATAATAGAAATTGCTCTCTCATTCCTTAAATAGCCTCTAGCAAAATGCATGTAAAAAAAATTTGTGTCGAGGAATTGGAGCAAGTGACGTATGCCGTAAAGCAGTTGAATTTTGTGCTCTGGTTACTACCCGAAACCCTAAGTTTTAAAGTACGAGTAAAATAAATACAGACCCCGTCAGGCTATGGTAGACATGTCGTTCAACCTATTTAAAGTCGATGTACTATCACAAGGGTCTTGAAAATTTATTATGAAGGTTGAAAAACTACATGGTGTCGCTTTAAGTCCCAGCTGAAGACATATTTCTTCCAACTGTCCTTCGAATTAAGGAAAGTTTGATGTGGGATTTTTTTATTATGTGGTCTTTTGTGTATGCTTGTTATTTGTATATGTTTATGGTAGGTTTTAAGTGCATCTTATTTGTGTACCTATATGGGTTCCCTTTCGAGGAACTCGAGCTGCGTCGCCATAGCAACGCTTTGGGGAACGCCTCGGCGTGACTAATCTGAAGCACGTGTAAAACATAATCAATAATTTGATGATTGGATACTGACCGTGATGCCGTGCGGACCAGGGGTATAAGGAGGCATCTCACACAAACACACTCGCTTTTAGTGCCTCAGCAAGTGACTACGTGTATGTATTTAACACACTCTGAAGTATGTCTAAGAAATTTAAGTTGTGTGTACCTCCCTGTCGGCGTTACATCACGGACACGGACACACACAACCTCTGTGTAAAATGCCTTGGAGCGCAGCATGCACAGTTTGGTCTTGAGGGATCTGACTGTGTGCATTGTGAACGGCTTCCCATGCACGTGCTGCGTTCTCGCCTCGCACTCTTCGAGGAGGGTGCTCAGGCTCGCGCCCCTCACGGCTCTGGTCCCGCTTCTGCTGAGGCAGAACGGCGACTGCACTCGTGAGGGTCGCAAATGGATCTCACCGAGGAGATGGAGTCGGTTTCTCTCCCCTCCTCGGTGGTGTCACTCCCTCCCTCTGGTGCGCCAGGAGCTGTTCCTCCTGCCCCCGAAGGTAGTCCAACGCTCTCTCTGTCTTCTGAGGATGTGGACGTCTTGAGTGTTGATGCAGGAGATATCGGAGTCTTTGACGACGCACCTACGGTCTCCCCCGCGTACGATGAGCTGGTGGAGGCGGTTACTCTTGCTGTGGCTCAGCTCGGCTTGGACTGGCCGGCTGAGCAGGAGTGCGCTCGCCCTCAGAGCCGTCTGGATGAGCGGTATCTGAAGCAACCGGCACAGCCTATTAAGCGGCGCCTCCCCTTCTTCTCCGATCTCCACGGTGAGCTGTCTAGGTCTTGGAGTCATCCCTATTCAGCCCGTACATTTACCCCTCAGTCCAACATTTATTCTAACATCTCGGGGGCAAAGGATCACGGGTATGGATCGCTACCCCAAGTGGAAACGACTCTGGCGAGTTACCTGTCTCCTCCCTCGGCTGCCTCTCTGAAGGCACCCTCGCTGCCAAATAAACCATCCCGCATCACGTCCGTGCTTGTTGGTAAAGCCTTTACATCGGCAAGCCAGGCGGGCGCCTGTCTGCACACCATCGGGCTGTTACAGGCGTCCCAGGCTGAGTCATTACAAAAGCTGGCTAAGGATAAGGAAACGAACCCAGACGTGGTCAGTTCGCTGCGTCTGGCGACAGATGTCTCCCTCCGGGCAACTCGCGAGGCGGCAAAGTCGGTCGGTTGAGAGGCATCTTTGGCTGAATTTGTCCAACATTAAATCAGCTGATAAGGTGTTTCTCATGGACGCCCCGATCGCTCCCTCGGGTCTCTTTGGCAACGCTGTTAATTCCGTGGTCGAGAGATTCCAGGAAACGCAGAGACAGGCGGCGGCTTTCAGAAGATATCTTCCTCGTCGAGATCGCTACGAGCCTGTTGGGCGTGCGCTGCCCCAACCATCTTGTAGTTACTCTCACAGAGATCGTCAGAGACAGAGTGTGGCGTCCCGTGCTCCCCCTCAGAGCTCACGGGGGACCGTACATCGCGCTCAATCACGGAAATCCGAACCGAGGTCGGATCTGAGACACGTCATCCAAGCGAGGAAGGCTTCGGCGAAGAAGAGATCCTAGTATCAGGCGTAGCGGGGGCTCCCCCTGCCGGGGCGGAGTGGTATGCACCTCAGTTTATGGTGCCCGCTGTGCCTCGGTGCCCCCTGCGCATCATGACGCCAGCTCTGCCGCACGTAGCGCGGCAGGGCAGAGCAGTCTTTATCTCACAAAGTTCACAAAGCACACAAAGCACACCAGAGGCCAGTCTCGAGCGATTGGTTCCCTTGGTAAATTACATTGCGGCGTGGGAAAAGCTGCCCAATGTATCAAAATGGGTAATACGCACAATCGAGCACAGGTATGCCATTCAGTTTCAATGTCACCCACCTCGGTTTTCCGGCGTTCTGCCCACAGCGGTGCGACCCGAGCAGGCTCTAATTCTAGAACAGGAAGTAAACTCACTCTTGTGCAAGGGGGCTGTAGAGATTATTCCTCCACACGAGAGAGACACAGGGTTCTACAGCAACTATTTTATTGTCCCAAAGAAGGACGGCGGATTACGTCCCATTCTGGATCTCAGAGAATTAAACCGCTCAGTTATGCGGTTAAAATTCAAAATGTTGACACTAAAGCACATTGTCACACAAATAAGGTCGGGCGACTGGTTTGTCACCATAGACCTCAAGGATGCGTATTTCCACATTTCCATCCTTCCCCAACACAGGAAATTCCTGAGGTTTGCGTATCAGGGCACAGCATACCAATATCGGGTTCTTCCTTTCGGACTGGCATTATCACCTCGCACATTCACGAAATGTGTGGATGCAGCGTTAACCCCTCTGCGCATGAAAGGCATTCGCATATTGAATTATATAGACGATTGGCTCGTTCTGGCGGAGTCAGAACAGATGGCGGTTCAGCATAGAGATGTTGTTCTTGCACATATGAGAGATCTGGGGTTGCGGCTGAATACCAAAAAGAGTGTGCTTTCTCCTGTCCAGAGAACCACTTATTTGGGTGTGATTTGGGATGCCACGGCCTGCACGTATCGATGCCATCATGACAGCCGCGAGAGCGTTGAAGCTGGGCCAGCTACGCACGGTGAAGCAGTTTCAGAGACTGCTAGGTCTTATGGCAGCCGCGTCCAGCGTTATTCCCGCGGGTCTGCTGCACATGAGACCTCTACAGTGGTGGCTAAAGACCAAGGGCTTTTCCCCGAAGAGGAACCCCTTTCATATGATCAAAGTCACGCACCGTTGTCTGTGTGCTCTGGTGATGTGGACAAAGCCAGTGTTTTTGTCCCAAGGTCCTGTGCTGGGAGCGCGTTGTCGGCGTGTGACGCTGACGACAGACGCGTCTCTCACAGGTTGGGGTGCGATTATGGAGGGCCGTCAGGGTCAAAATCGCTGGAAACCGCATCATCGTCTATGGCACATAAATTGCCTGGAAATGATGGCGGTATGGTTTGGACTCAGGCATTTCCTTTCAGACCTGAGGGGCCATCATGTTCTTGTCCGGATGGACAACACATCTGTGGTCTCTTACATAAATCACCAAGGAGGTCTACGGTCGCGGAAACTTTACAAGCTGGTGCGACAAATTCTGGTGAACCACATCTGGACTGTATTTGGACGCGCAGACGTAGATCTGTTTGCATCCCAGGACACCACACATTGCCCCCTGTGGTTCTCCCTGAGGCATCCGGCTCCACTGGGTTTGGATGCCATGGTGCAGACGTGGCCGAGGCTGCGTCTGTATGCCTTCCCCCCGGTCACGTTGATCCCAGGAGTTCTGGAGAGAGTTCGCCAGGACAGGGTTCGGCTCTTGTTAGTAGCCCCCTTCTGGCCAGCCCGAGTATGGTTTTCGGACCTCATGTCCCTTCTGGAAAGCCCCCCGTGGGAGATCCCTATCAGGAGGGACCTTCTGTCTCAGGTAGGGGGTGCAGTCTTCCACCCCCGCCCAGAGATGTGGAAACTGTGGGTCTGGCCACTGAGGGGGCCAGGCTCATAGACTCAGGTCTCCCAACTGAGGTTGTGGAGACCATTCTTAACTCCAGAGCCCCCTCCACAAGGAAACTTTATTCCCTTAAGTGGAAAGCTTTCACCTCTTGGTGCTCGGCTCGTCTGACAGACCCAGTCAACTGCCCCGTCGACGTGGTGCTGAGGTTTCTGCAGGAGCGTTTCTCTGATGGATTAACTCCTTCCACCCTTAAGGTTTATGTGGCAGCAGTTTCTGCCTACCATACTCCTGTGGAAGGCTCGTCAGTGGGTAGACACCCATTGGTGGCTCGCTTTCTTCGTGGGACTCGTAGATTGCGACCTGTTAGTCGCTCTAGGGTGCCCACCTGGGACCTAGCGGTCGTGCTGGAAGGGCTCTCGTTGGCTCCGTTCGAGCCACTTGAGACTTCGCCAGATAGGTTTCTGGCCTTTAAGACTGTGTTCCTTCTGGCTATAACTTCTTTAAAGCGAGTGGGGGACCTTCAGGCCCTGTCGGTATCCCCGACATGTCTTGAGTTTGCACCTGGGATGGCTAAGGCTTTTCTACACCCAAGGCCAGGTTATGTTCCTAAGGTGCTGAACAATGTGCCGAGGCCCATTGTTCTGCAGGCCCTTTGTCCTCCCCCATTCAGGAGTGCGGACCAGGAAAAGCTGAATTTGGTGTGTCCTGTGCGAGCACTGGATACATATGTTCACAGGACTGCTCAGTGGAGGAAGTCCGAGCAGCTATTTGTGTGCTTTGGTTCACCTAGAAAAGGTTTACCGGTGACCAAGCAGACTTTGAGCAGGTGGATAGTGGACGCTATCTCACTGGCTTATGAACATCAGGGTATACGCTCACCCGTCGCTGTGAGGGCCCACTCTACCCGGGGTATGGCTGCCTCTAAGGCCTTAGGGTCAGGCGCCTCACTCCAGGACGTATGTGATGCGGCCGGTTGGTCTTCGCCGCTCACCTTCGTCAGATTTTATAATTTAGACCTGGACCCCTCCTTGGGGTCTCAGGTTCTTTTGCCTTGACTGTGTTCAGTTATACACGCTACAGGCATTTGGTAGTATGGAAGCGTGGGCATCTCGTTCCCCAAAGCGTTGCTATGGCGACGCAGCTCGAGTTCCTCGAAAGGGAACGTCTCAGGTTACGTATGTAACCCTGGTTCCCTGAGAAGGGAACGAGACGCTGCGTCTCCATGCCATACTCCCTGCATCCCTACAGGCACTTGCTTCGGCACTTGGAAGCGAGTGTGTTTGTGTGGGATGCCTCCTTATACCCCTGGTCCGCACGGCATCACGGTCAGTATCCAATCATCAAATTATTGATTATGTTTTACACGTGCTTCAGATTAGTCACGCCGAGGCGTTCCCCAAAGCGTTGCTATGGCGACGCAGCGTCTCGTTCCCTTCTCAGGGAACCAGGGTTACATACGTAACCTGAGACGATTTTAATTTGTGATGCACTTTGGGCAAAATTGTTGCACTTAAATGTGATATATAAATAAATTAATTTGAAGTTAAAATGGTTAATGACCACTGCGCTAGAGGATTAACTTTAGGGACTACAATTATGATATAGTAACTTTTGAGACTGTCCTTTATCTGTGTGCCAAATGATATATGTACGTACAGTATGATTCTATGGGATGCTATAGATGTCCATGGCAGAAGAAGAAGAATATAACACTAACAGATACCATAGAAAACGAATAAAATTTTTCATATTTTACAGACTTTGGAGGATTTTTGTGTTGTGTGAGAGATCAAAGTAATTAAACCAGTGGTCATGAAAATGTTGTTCTTTTGGCACAGTTAGCAGTAAATAAATTAAAGAAACAAGAATGAAATACAGTAGAAGTTGAGTAAGAGTAAGAGATGCTTCCAATTACTGCACCTTTAAATGTGTTCATGTAAAAATATATGGAAACTCACCAGTAGGTCCAGGTGGACCAGGTATTCCAGGTGGACCAGGCGGACAAACCATGGCTATGAAATACAAAGGAATATACAGGACACACATGAGTCTACAGTGCATATGTATGCAACTTCTAACCAATCTTTTAAACCATATCATTTAAGTCAACGTAACTTAGGGTGGGTTGCACCAACAAGGATTAGGAAACAGACACCGTGAGCATGGTGGCGGGATTTAAAGATGCGTTTTTTATAATGCTTCAACAGAGTGAGTTTGGCGGCTGAGTAGCATTGTCGGCTATGAAGCATGAAGTCTTGGATAACCTCCTTATACATTACAGTAGATTTGTTTATCAGTGTTAAAATGTAAGTGGTGCAACACGACTCAAATAAAAAATTAATTGGGATCAACAAACCTACATTTCTCTAAACTCTGCTTAATATAATCCTTGTTGGTGCAACCCACCCAATGTTTTGTCCTACCAGATTGTTTTAAATGTGTGTGTGTGTTGTGTTTACCTGTTTTTGCAGTGACATTGAACTCATGTAGTTGAGTCATTATTTTATTTAAAGTCCCGTTATCTTGACACAGATTAGACAGACACTCCTATCAAACACACACAGAATAAATTATATTATTATTTCCATACTTAACTCAATCCCTGTCCCTTTAACATTCAGTTGTCATTAAAACATGATATAGTATTTCTTAGACCTCTTGAATTAAGGAACAATATTCACAATGGCAACTTTTTCTACAATGTGAAGCCATTTTCTATACATTGTGTGTGTGTGTGTGTGTGTGTGTGTGTGTGTACCTGGTAATTATCACGTTGTGGGGACCAATTGTCCCCACAAATATAGGAATACCAGTGTTTTTGTGACCTTGTGGGGACATTTTGATGTCCCCATGAGGAAACAAGCTTATAAATCAAACAAGATGATGTTTATTGAAAATCTAAGGTACAAGAAAGTTTTTTTTGATGGTTGGGGTTAGGGAATGGGGCAGGTAAGGGGAATAGAATATACAGTTTGTACAGTATAAAATGCATTACGTCTATGGAATGTCCCCAAAAAACATGGAAACCAGAGTGTGTGTGTGTGTGTGTGTGTGTGTCTGTGTGTGTGTGTACCTCATCTGAGTTCAAACTGCCCAGCTTGACTTGTTTCTCTATCTTGACATCATCAGCTGGTGTACAGTGAGTGTGAACCCAAGACTCCAGAGTAAAAACTACATACAAAACATGCACACAAATCATTGAATAATAAATACCAAGGTGATAAAGAAGCAAAACTTCAGAGTTTGCACATTTAAGAACTTCTGTAATAAACACATGAAAATCTCAGATGCAAAACCCTCTAAGTGCCAGTGGCAGCTCGTTACTGCTCTTCCGAGGGGTGCAAATTCAAAAGATGTGTTCGGATTGTCATGTGTGTTGCTCGTGTTTTGTCAAAATAAGTGCCTGCTGCACACTCGTGAAAACTGTTTAAAAAGACGCTCACGTACACAAAATACACTCAAGACACTCCCTTAACAGTAAACTCTGATTACGCATGAGATTAATGCGAGTATCTGGCAAATGCGAGCGTCTTTTTTTTTAAACCCTAGATGCATCTGCAGCAGGCACTTATTTTGACAAGACACGTGTTGCACATAGGTTCCACGAGTTGCACATAGGTTCACTCGACGCGCCGAACACATATTTTGAAATTACGAACCACACACATGACAGACTACATACATGTTGTGACGAACTTCGCATCGAGCGCCTTCGAAAAAAGAATTCTTTTATAAACATAATTTTAAAAGTATTTCAAAATATACAAAAAATAGCCAAAAAATATATGAACTAAAATTTATTTTGCAATATGTTTACAAAAATGTATTTTCACCAATATATTTTTGGCCTTTTTTGCATATTTTGAAATATATTAAAAAAATACTAGTGCTGGGCAAAGATTTTTGGGTATAAATAAATACACGTACATGCATGTATTTATTTAAGAAATATTTACATGTGTTTATATATTTTATTTTAAATATTATTTATATATTCTATATTCTATATGATTTAAAAAATATATATATAAATAATAAAATAAAAAATGAATATATGTGTCTGTGGTTAAATATACATAATAATTACACACAATACACACACATCTTATGCAAAAAATCACTTTTATTTTGTATGAGATTAATTGCGATTAATCTTTGCCCAGCACTAAAAAATATAACAGTGGGAAAGTGGAAAATGTGGGAAAGTGGAAAATGAACAATCTTGAAAGGCCCTGTTGCATTGCCTTGAAAAGAGTAATTTTTGCTTTCCAAAAATGTTCTACAGCTCATTGGAAAACAACAACATGATCTCACGGCAAGTCGTGCTATAGTCACAAAATTTTTATCAATTTATTGTTGTGTCCATGGCACAAAATTCAGCACAAATGTCTTTTTCGTGTAACTCAGCACGAATTTATATAAATTGTTTTTTCGGTCCGTTGCACGATTTTCTTTTCGTGTCATTTTATTTATTGTTTTGTCATTTTTTTCTATTTTTAAATCATTGTCGCTTGGGGTCAAATTTTAAAGGTTGGGTTAGGATGTACTTTTATGTATTGGTTTCTACATGTTTTTCTTCCGCTTTTAAAACTATTCTCGTCTGGAGTTGGGGTTTGGGTTAGGATGTCTAAAAATGTAAGAGAGAGTGACACCAAGTGACAATGGTAAGAAAATAGGAAAACACAATGAGAAAATAATAAATAAAATGAAACGAAAAGGTCGTGCCATGGATACGAAAAACTATTTATAGAAATAGACATTTGTGCTCAAGGCACGGAAAAAGCTGAATTTCATGCCATGGACACAAATAAAAGAATCCATTTGTTTTGCTGTATGGTGCATTCAAAGAAATACAGTTATAGACTAGACACAATTGTGTAGTACATTTGCACTTTCTTCAAAATTACTGGGTTTGTTTACCAGATAAACAAAAAAAGAACACAAATGCATCTACAGTTTCTGTAGCCAATGTATGTATTTTTATTCTATCTCACCTTTATAGACCAGCAGAGAGTTCAGTGCTATCAGCAGCAGTAAGATGACTATTACTACAGGAACACATCGTTGTTTTCCTGCTGGTTTATCAGACCTCACCTCTGCAACACACACACACACACAGGCGTTAAACTGCTGTCAGCTTTCACTTATTTCAATGCAGATATGTGCAGAACTGTGAAACCTCACCACCGTGCTGGAAGTCATAGCGGTCAGCGTCTAAAAGCTTCATCGAGTTGTCATAGAGAGGGTTGTACACTGTGGTCTGTCCTTGAACTTTATCCACTTCTGTCTCCATCTGCCTCCAGCAGCAAACACTGATCAATACATGGCCAACACAACAGCTAATACTTAAGAAAAAGAGGAATAAAAACAAATGCTGGCTCATCAGATCATCTGACAGAAACTCTTCAGAAGAGTTACGAAGAAAAGGAAGCTCCTAGGAGTCCGTGAATATATACTGCAAATCAGCAAGTATTGTTTTTTAAAAGTCATATTCATTTTAATATTTCACATGGTCCTTTTTAGATTTTCCAGGTGATTTCTACTTGTATAAAACTGGTACATTTAAAAGTAAACTATATGATTAAACTTGTATTTAACTATTCAACTGCTTTACACTTTTTTTACGATTGCTATGTCAGTTTTTTCAATACTTGAAACAAATTTCCCAAACTCTTAATGCACCAACATACATACAACACACAATTGGCAAATCAGTTCATTTTTATGCTCAAAATCACACATTGTAAACTAAACTCCAACACCAATTTTCAAAACACATTAAAACAATAAAATACTGCAAACATGTGTCAAAATCATCCCAAAAGTAACAACACATAAATTGAATGACCCATCTCAGAGTAGCTTCATTGAACGTACAAAGAGACAAAGACAGAATTTCTGCTTATTTGCAATGGGCCATTACTGCGGGATAACAAAAATATGCAATATACTGCAGTACCATTTACAGTATTACAGTAAAATTACTGTAACCATGTTTTTTTGGTGTATTGATTACTATCAGCAAAACCATGGTTCAGTAACCATAGTGTAACTATGGTTTTCGAAAACCGTGGTTGTCAAAACCATGGTTATTTTGTGCTAAGCATGGTTTTACTACAGTAACCATGTTTTTTTAGTTTTAACTGTAGTAAAACCATGGTTAATTTTGGGAAGGGTAAAAAAGAAGTACAGAGAAGTAAAAAAAGGAGAATAAGAAAAACAGAAGAATTAAAAAAGAAATATAATCTGCATATTCTTCTGGATTTGGCCACATTAGGCCTGGCAAACTCGATTCCTTTTAAGGATCCGGGTTATTGTGAGTCACTCACTAAAGTGATCCGGGTTGTGTGATTCACTTGAGTCATTTGAGTCAGTATTGCTAAATTGCCAAGGAAACTCAGTACAGACCCACTTGTAACCGGCTGATCCACGCGACTCGAGATTCTCAGAGCCGGAAACATTGCAGACTCGCAGACCATGGACATGAGACTCGCTCTACAGATCCCACTAACCGGCTGATTCGCGTGGATCAGCCGGAGCCGGTTAGTGGATCTATAGAGCGATTGAAGTCTCCTCAAAAGCAAATCCATAACAAAAGCCTTTCACTTCTGAAATAACATGCTTATAGGTTTTAGGTTTGGTGTGTATGGTCGACCATTTAAAAAAGAAGCCTAATAACAATAGCATAATAATAAGAGAAAATATAGAAAAGAACTGTCCTGCTTATGTAGCCCCCAGAGTCGGAGAGACAGTTCGCGCAGATCAGCCGGTTACGGATCAGCCGGCGGATTAGCTGGTTACGGATCAGTCGGTTACGGATCAGCCGTTTACGAGTTGAGAGACTCTCGAGTCAGAGCAGATTCGCATGTCTCTCGAGTCCGCATTGTTTCCGGCTCTGAGTGAGAATCTCGGGTCAGTTCGTGGCTCGCGCGGATCCACAGGTCTCTCGAGTTTGCAATGTTTCCGGCTCTGAGTAAGAATCTCTGGTCAATTCGCGGCTCGCACGGATCCGCAGGTCTCTTGAGTTTGCAATGTTTCCGGCTCTGAGTGAGAATCTCGGGTCAGTTCTCGCGCAGATCAGCCGGTTACGAGTGGATCTGTAGTGCGAGCGAAGTCTCATCAATAATGTTGAAAGAGGTTTGCGTGTGTGGTGGCGCTGTTTATGGTTTTACATTGAATTGTAGTAGGACTCAACTGATCCGGGTTAATGACACTAGAGACTCGCGACTCATGAGTTAATTTAAAGATCCGGGTTAAAGATCCGAGGGATTCGCGACTCGAACAGGTCTAGGCCACATGTTTTCCTCTTTTGGCATGCCTTATCCACCCCTGGCAATGTTCACACCACTGTAAAACAAAATGCAGCATAAAGTTAAAACAACTAGGTTTTGCAAGTCATTTCAATCCACTATTTTAAGTGTTGACCTCTGAATAGTTGGCATAACCTTTCACACAGAGATTACGGAAAATACACGGAAAATGCAAATGATTTCTGTTTTATTCACACTGCCAATGATTTTCCGGAATATGTATTCACACACATATCATAAAGATCAACAGCTCACCCGACTCTCGTGCTCTCTTTAAGACCTTCTCTACTATTTTCTGTCTGACCGCCCCTACCTTCATCTGACTTAACAGCTGACGATTCCACCGCCTCTTGCGCATGCTCAAACCCTGATGGATGCCTGCTTCCCTCCTTCTCTCTCCTATCTGAAGCAGATGTTTCCAAGGTCTTTACTTCTAACCTTCTTGACTACCTGCCCGTTAGATCCCATACCCACCCTTCTCCCTCAGGCCATCTCTCTATCGATTATCCCTGCTCAACTCATCTCTTTCCACTGATACATTCCCTGCAGCTTTTAAAGAGGCCCAGATTACCACACTGCTGAAGAAACCCACACTTAACCCTACAACATTAGAAAACTACAGACTCGTATCTCTCCTTCCCTTCATTGCCAAGACTTCTAAGCGTGTGGTTTTCGACCAGCTCTCCTCCTTCACACAAAATAACCTTCTGGATGAAAAACAGTCTGGTTTCAAGAGCAGTCACTCCACTGAGACTGCCCTGCTCTCAGTCATTGAAGCCCTAAGGCAGGCAGGAGGAGCCTCCAAATAATCTGTGCTGATCCTACTGGATCTGTCGGCTGCTTTTGATATTGTCAATCACCACACCCTCATGTCGACCCTCGAGGCTATTGGTGTCTCTGACACAGCACTTCTATGGTTCAAGTCTTACCTCTCAGGCAGGTTATTTAGTATCCTAGAGAGGTGACATCTCTCAACGTTTCAATACCGGGGTACCTCAAGGCTCAGTGCTTGGACCACTGCTCTTTTTGATATTCACAACATCCCTGGATTCTGTCATTCAAAAACATGGCTTGTCCTACCACTGCTATGCGGATGACACACAACTCCACTTGCCGTTCACCCTGATGATCTCACGGTTTCTGCCCGCATCTCAGCATGCCTGAGGAACATCTCACTTTGTATGAAGGATCACCATCTTCAACTGAATTTTACAAAGACGGAACTGCTTGTCATATTGTCTGACACTAAGATTCATCACAACCTTTCTATTCAGCTAGGTTCTTCGACAATTACACCTTCCAGGACAGCCAGAAACCTATGAGTGGTCATTGATTATCAGCTTTGCTTCTCGGAGCATGTTGCCAGCACCGCCCACTTTTGTAGATTTATCCTCAACAATATTAGAAAAATTAGACCTTTTCTAAGTGCGCATGCTATCCAAGTCCCAAGTCCTAGTCTAGGCTTTTGTCCTGTCCAGACTGGGCTACTGCAATGCATTACTCCCGCCCTGCACAACCAAACCCCTACAGATGATTCAGAATCACTCCTCTCTTTGACAAGTTACACTAGCTTCCTATAGCAGCTCGCATCAAATTCAAAGCTCTGCTCCTGCCCTTTAAAACCACCTCTGGGTCAGCACCCCCTTACTTTCACTCACTTATACAGACCTACATACCCTCTCGATCCCTGCGCTCTGTCATTGAGTGACAGCTTGTGATGCAATCTCAAAAAGGGGAAAAAATCATTATCGCATACCTTCTCAGGAGCTGTTCCACATCTGGAAATTAAAATAAATTTTTTGATCTCAGCACACAATCAGAAAATCAGAAAACCGGTCGTTATTATTTTTTTATTTTAGTACAGGAATAAAAAATTGAAAAAAATTTTAATAAAAAAAAAACAATTGAACGAATGATACACAGACCCATCATATTCCATTATTATAGGGGTATTGCGGGCGCAAACAGACACAGCAGAACAACCATCTTTTTAACAATTTTGATGCCGTCTTTCGTCTTTTAAATAGGACATAAAAACAATGTTGCTTGACAAAAGATCAGATCAAAATAAGAAAAAAAATAAGTGTGGCAACAGCAGCTGGCCCGCCATCTACTGGCTAAAAAAATATTGGCCCGCGGCCAAAGTTACTTGCCGACCCCCGTCCTTTAGGGATGTAACCAATCGCTCGCTTGTTCCTCCATCAGCCAATGACTTCATGGAAAATATTGATAGACAAAACATGTAGCCAATTAGATAACAAATTCAACGATTTCTGTGTAATTTATGTGTGTTTGTTCGACTTTGTGCTGTGCTGCAAGAACTGACAGGCGGATGACGTCAAAGTACCGCGAGAGCGAGTCGAAATTAGAGTACTCCGTAAGAATTCTTGAATAGCTCTTGTGGTATTTGACGTCATCTGACTGCGGCGCCGCATAAAGTAGAACAAGCCAGTGACGCGGTTGACGTACGATGCGGCTGACTGTTATCTGTTGCGCCCAGGGACGGACTGGGGCTAAAAAACAGCCCTGGACTTTCTCCCAAATAGGCCCATCATCCGGCCAGAATTCGCCCCTAGCCGTGCGCAACAGACACAAGGATGTCCTGATATTATGACACAATACTGTCAGACTATCAGACAAGTTTATTTAATATTTTGTGAATGTCATATTACACTTTGATGTATAATAAGTTTGTGAAATAATGAAAATGGCGAGGCCCTATACATTTTGTCTGTAAAGCTTTCACAAACAACCACCAGGTCTTTGCCAATTTCACAATACTAAACACAAATATGAAAGACAAAGAAAAACTGCACTCTGATGGAAGACAGACAGAAAGTGTAAGCTAGGATTTTTTTGTTTAAACTAAAATTTGGTCATTTATTTAGCCCTCTTTCTTATATATTAGCACGTTTAGAGTGGTAGCAATGCATGCCTGATATTTTCCCATTTAATTCAAAAGTCTTCATTGTAACAGAATATGTGAGCTCACTACAACCTCTCATATACAATAAAGTCAATGAAAGAAATGAAAACCAATGCAATACGATGAATGTCCACCCATGTTTTTAAATGGGGTTGGATAAATATTTTTTGCTTTGGTGTGTGTGATTTTGGTTAAGATGACAGTTGTAGATAATACAGTTTGACAAGAGTTTACACTTTGACAAAAGCACAATGTTTTGTTTTATTTCGACTGTATACAAATGAATGATGTCCCATATGAACAAAATGACGGAGTATGCATTGTTTTTAAGTTTCTACTGTTCAAACGCGTCCGCGCCTCTCTCTCTAACACACGCGCGCGGGCACACTCTCATCACGTCTCTCTCTAACAGTAGTTTCGCATTACGTTAATTTTCACGCGAGTTTTATTTATTTTTATATCGTGTATATTATATTATAATGTCACGTGTCCTGCTACTACTGGCACTTACTCTTGCTGATGTGAAGTTAACTCTGTCAGTCCCTCATCATGACCAGGCTGTGGATGCTCAGGCTCGCGAATTCCAAGAATCCGTGGACCAATCACGGCTAGCTAGTAGGCAGACTCTTCTTCCTCGTTTTTTTTTACACGTAGCATCATATAAGTGATCGTATTAGTGCCCCTGCTGTTGGCTGTTCATATTGTGTTATTAGACTTTTTTTGCCGACGGCCGGGCGACGGCCCTCCTTTGAACGGCCGTTCTGGACTTTTCCAAAACGCACAGATTACCAATCCGTCCCTGGTTGCGCCCCAGCTTTTTTTATGTGCGCCTGAGCTTCGTTTACAGTCTGGGGAGACGCACGCTGTAAGTTTGAAAAAAAAACGTAGCAAACATGTCTAAGGGACAGGTCAGCTGCGTCACTACAGTTGCGTAACTTCACGCGGTTCACAACAGAACCGGAAGAGAAGACATTGCTGAATAAAGTCGTAATTCTTGCTATTTTTGGACCAAAATGTATTTTCAAAGCTTCAACACAATCAAGCTGACCCACTGATGTCACATGGACTACTTTGATGATGTTTTTATTACCTTTCTGGACATGGAAAACATACATAGATTTTCAATGGAGGGACAGAAAGCTAAACATTAAAACATCTTAAACTGTGTTCCGAAGATAAACGGAGGTCTTCCGAGTTTAGAACGACATAAGGGTAAGTCATTAATGACATTGTTTTAATTTCTGGCCGAATTATCCCTTTTAAGGAGCCACGGTGTTCCCTTTGGGGGCAGGGGCAAAAACAAGGCCGCTTATCAGGTATGTAAATACACACAGACAATGACGCCCCCCCCCCACTATACGCTAGAATCTCCGGAAAAACAAGCCGATTTCAACCGCAAAATGTACGCTTTTAAATATGCAAAAACTGCTATCTCAAACACTGAGAGGCTTCTTTGGGATCTCAACTAACAGTTTCTGCAAAAAAATGAAAATCACCAAATTTTGAAAAAAACTTTGTTTCTCATTTTCTCGAAAGTTGTGCTGCCAACTTGTGTCACTGGTTTCTGTGACGGGTCACAAATAAGCTTACAGCTTCCCTGTTTTTGTTTTGTAATAGTTGTGTATGAGTCAATCTGTTGTCAGAAAGGGTTCCAATATGCAGAAGATGCTGAAAAGCAAAGAATGTGCTGAAACCTTACTTTCTAAAGACCAGTGGGCAGTTTAATGCTTCAGATAAAACAAAAGACTCATGAACAACTATCACAAAACATAATAAGAGTTGTTGGTCATCCAGGTAACAACACCAAGGTAGTCATTTACAAAGTGCACTTTTTGCCTCACTGTGAATGTTGATGTGTTCATTAAAAACATGAATTATTATAATTGTTTATTGTTAGCTTAAAGTTGCAGTGTGTAATTTTTAGAAGGATCTCTTGACAGAAATGCAAAATAATATACACAACTATATTATCAGGGGTGTATAAAGACGTTTCATAATAAACCGTTAATTGTTTTTTACCTTAGAACGAGGCCTTTTTATCTACATACACCGAGGGTCCCCTTACATGGAAGTTGCCATTTTGTGCCCCCATTTTTCTACAGAAAAGAATAATGACAATAACCCCCAGTTTAACATTGACTATGTACTTACTGTGTAACTGTGTACCAGTACTGAACCTAAACCTAACCCATGTTAGGTACATTAACACTACCGTCAAACCGTTTTTCCACATTTTAGAATAACAGTAAACTCATACAAACTATAGAATAACACAAATATATCTAGGGCAAGTATGTTGAAACCTAAAGCAATATCAATAAAAATTTCATCATCTTCAGTGTAGTCACCCTTTGTCTAGAGTTTGCAGAAATGAACTTTTGACATTTTATTAAAACTGCTTTTAGGTTTCACACAAATTTTTTTTTAAACCATATTGAAGAAGTTCAACTTTATTCTGACCTCTTAGTGGCTGTTTTTTAGTATTCAGCCCAAGTAATCCATTTTAAAACAAATCTAATGAATGAAAATGAATATGTTTTGCAAAAGTATATTTTTGTCTACAAAAGTATTTTTCAAACAAGATCATGAGAAACATTTCAGTCAAGTGTTATAAGACTGTATTGCAGTTAGCAGTATTCTGTGAATGTACTGCAAAATAAAGTGCAAACTTATTTTTTTTTAAAATAATCATATTATTGTAATGGAGTGAGATTAAAACTCCAATTTAAAGCAATGCATCTGTGTAAGGCCTCAGTTTAATGCAATCTGTCAATGTAAGAAGCTGCTGTCACATTGATTTGATCAGGTTTTCAAAACAGAAAATAAGATTAAAGAACATCGAGGAGTTAGATCACACTGTGTGTGTGTGTGTGTGTGTGTGTGTGTGTGTGTATTGTCTCCAAAAGTTATCTAAATGTTATCTTTAGGGGATGTCAATATAAAAAAATCTAATATAACAAACATAAAGTTTATTAAATTATACAGGTCTAGGGTTGAGTTTAGTCTGTATTATAAGCAATTAATTAGCTTATAATAATATTTTAATATTAAATATATTAGTCATTACTTGTTAATTAATAATTTGTTTTTATAATAACATAAAAACTAGGAATGCACAAATTCAAAACTTCTGATGGATTTTCCCCACGATTGCCAGGAAACAATCGGTCAGGGGTGGTTTCCCAAAAGCATTGTTTGCCAACTATATGGTCGCAAGTTTCATTGTTTCAGCATAGTTTAAAGATTTGAGTGCGTCACAAATTTGTGTGGCTGTGACTACAGCTGTTGAGCTGTGGTTAGAAGCATAGTTCCTTGTTATTATGACATGTAGACAGGCATGGGTCATGCTTTTGAACAAAATAAGCAAGCAACATGCAGTGCATGCTATATTAATCATTCTATATTAAAATTGTTATGTGGTGTGAAGGACGAACCCAAGTGCAGACAGCAGTAGATGAACACAACACTTTATTTGTACTATAAACAGAAAACAAAACCCACGAGGGGGCAAAACAACATAACAAGATACTAAATGAACACTTAACTAGACTAGACTATGACACTAAACACACAATAAACTAGACTTGACTTGACTTGACTTGACTTGACTTGACTTGACTTGACTTGACTTTATCAGACAGAGTACTCACAAGAATCTGGAACACAAATGCACAAGCACAGGACAACAAACACAAGGATCTTAAATAGAGGACAACTAATGAGGGCAACAGGTGGCAGGAGTTAAACAATGATGAGCAGGATGACAAGGGAGCGGGGTAAAAGAGACAAGACACTGGGAACACGTGGTCTAGTAAATCAATACTAAGACCACGTGAACCCACACAAAACATGGGTCTGTCATGATTCTGCCACAAGACTAGATTAAACAAAGGACAAGATGGCAGAACCATGACAAAAATACCTATTTAATAAAATACATTTTCTTCAACTATGCATTGTACTATGGTGTTACATCGTTACGCCGTTGTTCGGGTAACGTACTCTTGATCATTGGTTATCCAATGTCTGATAGTGGGAAAAATTGCTTTTATTGGCCAATATAGGCTGATACATTAGTGCATCTCTAATTAAATACATTTTTTTAAGTTAATGAACTACAGATAAATTTTTTGTAAATGATCGTGTGTTTAAAGTTTGAGTACAGTACGTCTTTGTCCTGCCTTTAAGAAAGATAAATAGTTCCTCTCTTGCTCTGAATAAGTTTGTATCGTTTGTGTGCAACAAACAGGTTGTGATTATACCATCTGTTTAGACAGACAGCTTTGAACAGAACTGACCTCAGATCAGCACACACTTAACCTTTGCTGACAGAATGACATTGTTTACTGTCCGGCTTGTAGTGTGTCTGTGATTTGTTTATTTGTTGTTTGACGACTTTACTACTCGCTGGCTGATGTGTCTGTTTTACCATGAATGATGACCTTGGTTTGTGTGGATTAACACACACATCCTCTCTCTCTCTTTCAGTCTCTTTCACTTCTCTCTTGTGACTTGTCCTCTTTACAGATCCATAATTATAAACTCACAAACAGATCTCTTTAATATATCAATTGTTTATTTTGTTTTTATTTCATACTGCTCTTCATGTATTCCTCATGTAAATAAAAATATCCAGTAATCTCGCAAGTGTCTTCTCTAGAGTTACAACCTACATCGCAGCAATGTCTTAAACTGTGTTCAAATTTGCCAAGATTAAAGTTCTGTGACAATACACAAAGTTATGGAGAATCTGAGAAAAAGTGGAGACGTAAAATAAATGTATAATATGTAAATCCCCTGAGCTATTAGAGCAACTTTTGGGAAGTAAATGAAACATTTAATTCCCGTCTTTAGCTCTTTATAAATTTTTAAACACTCCGTGTGTCTCATTAGTTCACTAGCTCTTGAATCAGTCTGTGAATCCCAATCGGAAGTGATTATCCCATCGAAGATCATTGCTCTTGATCAACGGCTCATACATTGAGGTGTTTACCGTGTCTGCGCGGTTCGTGACTTGTGCCAGGGCTTGCATTGCTAATCATATCTTGCGTCAACTTTTACTAGCAGTGATTTTAAATCGATTTCTCCAAATAGCATGACAAACTTTACCTGTTGAGTAGAAACTTCGCAACTGAGGCATCAGTGGGAAGCCCAACCTGTGTGAAATATTCCCCTCAAAAACACTCTGGTCTTGTTTCTTTCTTCAAGGGCCTTTTTCTTCTTGTCATACAAATCGTAAAGAATGCAAGCTTCAATGAATGGGTGAAACCGTAGCCCACCACACATATATTATACACCTGAAAGTGCGCATGCGCAGAAAGCAAACCTAGGGTCGAGCATGTACAACGGCCTTACGTAAACATATCTTCAGAATGATTGACAACTGGGATGACCAATAGTCTTGATGATCCACCCGAAAAAAAAAAAAAAATCTTCCGCTATACTGCACTTTAAGTTAATATACATATCTGATTACACATGAGATTAAACAAATATATGGCAGGCGCAGTATCTGCAGTTCTCTGTAATGAGTTGCTGTAATGAATTTCTCAGAAATGAATGTAGTGAAGCAAGAATATTTGTTTCATTTCTGTGTTTCTCTTTTCTACATTTAAATTCCGAATTTGTATGTATTTGTTGTGTTATTTTGGACTTAGTTTTGTAATGTACTGTTATGGAAAACATTATTAACATTATAAAAGGTGTACGCCACAGAATTTACCATCAGTCAACTAAATCAACAGCACTGAGTGTTATGACTCATTTGTTTATATTCAGCTTAGGATTTGTCTGTAAAGGTAAATAATCATCACACAAACACCTGGAGAAAATAAAGTTTGCCTAGAAGATAATAAAGATTAATCAGGCCTAGATACACACTGTGATCTTCAGTGTCCTCAATCTCCCACATTACCGCCTACACTAAACTAAAACAATATGCACAAAACTTCACATAGACAGTAGTGTAGCCTTGTTCAGTTTTAATGGACTTTGGGAAAACAACAATTCATTTAAACAAAACACACACACTGCTGATATGACAAAATCATACAGGAAGTTTAATTTGATGTGTAATGAATTGAGTACAGAGTTGATGGGAGGTCATACTGTGGTTTATTATCAGTGATGACTTTTAAAACCACCCGTCTTCTGTTTTAGAAGAGTTTAGAGGCAAAAGCAGTATTTCTGAATGACCTGATTTGACACAAAAGTATTTGATGAATGTTTATATCATTTTCTCATTGGCGTTTGCATCTGAACACTTCACATGATCTTACACTACATTGGTAACACTAAGATGAAAAACAGGTTTCTATGTTAGGGGAGAGCAGGGACAAAGTACCATTTTTTGAAAAACTTAATTTTAAAAGATAATGTTTAGACAGAGATATATTTTTGCTGTGGTCAGTAACTCACAATTTTGGTCTACCAGGTGGAATTTTATACTTTAGTATAATTTTAATTTGAACATAAGTAGTGCATTGTTATTTTTGACCCTGTCAGCTGGGACGAAGGTAACAAACAGGTGGGTCACAATAGAACAAGATAGATTTTTGTGTTAAACTTGTTTTTAGTAAATATACATGACTATGACCTTGTTAATATGCAACTGCAAACATATTTTGCCATTTATATTTGCAAAATACCTTTTTCAACAGAATGAAAACAATGAAAAATAAATTTAATCAAATTATACATTCTGAACATAATGCAACAGTATTACCAGTGAGACAAAAAGTAATAATTGTTACTTTCATCCCGACAGGAACTCCTGCCTAAAATCTGATCTACTTTTATTCTGATAAAAGCAAACTTCAGGATGTGTTACAGCACTTAATATCCTGAAGATTGATCAGTCACTGTAAAAAAGAGGCATGAAGTTAAAGTGACTTTTGCAAGGTTTTTGCAAGTCATTTCAACATACTATTTTAAGCTTTGACTTGTGAATAGCTGTCATAGCTTTTAAAAACAATTTTTAGTAGCATAAAAATATATATGTTGATTTGATAAAAATGCTGAATTAGTTTTACAGTGTTTAACACTAAAAATCACGACATGTTATTAGAAAATATGACCGCTTTAGGAATTTACTTACCATGGTCGAAAACAGCTTTTCAGACCCACATGTGGAAATGATAAAAATTTAAAGTGATATTTGTCAGCTCTGTCAATGGTTGGGTACAAAACATGCTATATATAGTTTGGAATGCAAATGTAGTCAAGGCTCTGAGAAAATCACTTTGTTACTTTTGTCACTTTTCACCCCGGTTCTGCCCACTTGACTACGGTCAAGAAATATTAGGATATTATTTATTTGGGATCTGGGATGGAGATATTTTGAAAATTACTGCTTTGCATTTCACCTTGCTCTTTTTTTCTGCTAGAGTGCAAGTTTGTGCCATTCAGATTGTTTCATTTATGGCCAACTTTTAAATATGAAGAATTTGGTTCCAAAATGCAATAATCCATTTTGATAAATTTCTGTAAAAAATGTGTTTTCTATACCAAGAAAGTGACAAGATGAAAACCACAATTTTTTGTTACAAACTTTCACATAGCATCTTTAGGTTATAAAACATAAAAAACTTCATTACGCTACTGCAGAGGATGGTATTACCAGGCTAAGATTAAAAATAAACATTAATGGCATTAACCAAAACACTTACCTTGTCATATAGTGATTGCTGCGGTTATACTTGGAACGTCATCGCTTAACATTTTTGATAAGATCCCCTGGGGTCAATGTGTTAGCATGAGAGAAGCTTGATGCTGTCGGGAGAAAAAGCAACCGGCTCCCGAATGCCTCTCGCATAAATGATCAGATGTTGATATCTTACGTTTATTTCCCATCACAGAAAACCACCACAGGTATTACACTAGAATTCTGTGTACTTGGAATAACTCTTTTTTTATGGCGTTTATTGCGATTTGGAACCAAACTCTTCATATTTTTATTTATTTATACCCTATACCCCAGAGAGAGAGAGAGAGAGAGAGAGAGAGAGAGAGAGAGAGAGAGAGAGAGAGAGACAGACAGACAGACAAAGCCGTCTCTGTTTGTCAAGGTAATTGGAATGACCTGTCTTACTCATGAAAAACAAATCAAACATCATCAGGGGAGAGTGTGGTTAAAAGTCTGAAAGTCAAAATCAAAAACGTAAAGCAGTGGCCCTATTTTCTTTTGTTTTTCACTCTTTAAATAAACAGCCAAAGTGTCTAGAAAGCCATTTAGTTTTGTCTCTTCAGATCAAGTTGTTCAGGTGTCAGGCAGGTGCTTACCATAGCTCAAGTGAACATGCGACATTGTTTTATTGGCTGTGGCAGCAGCCGAATGTAGCATCTGGCTCAGACATCATGCCAGACTTCAATCACAGAAATAAAAGACACAACTCTATATCACACACCGCCTTTGTCCCTCACTTCTTCACTGTCTTTGAGGTAATCTCGTGTTATTGAATGGTTATGAGGAGAGTAGGAGTAGAATGAAAGGAGAGGTGTATTCTAATATTGTCCACTTTATTCAGCTCGAAAATCTTTGGAGCCTCCTGTTGACCAAACGTCTCAGTTGAATGTGTTCAATCCAAACAGATCTGATCTGTGTGTGTGTGTATATTGGGCTCTTTACATTCTGCTTAGCTGGGACTCTGACTGTGACCTTGTCCTATATCAAGATCTTCTCCTGCTGGTCGTCTCAAATCTGACCAACGCAGCAGCATTTTTAATAATGAAGGGGGTGGGGGAGAAAGAAAACAAAGAGAATGAGATATCCTATAGGAACATAGAGAGGAAATTAAATCAGTTTAAAGCTGCATTGGCAAAAAGGTAAGAAGTGAAGTCAGTTCAGGTCGAACTCTACTGTTGAACAGTAGATGGCACAGCTTTATCCAGTTTTTTTCTTATTTCAGACATGTGTATTGATCCTAAACAATGTGATGTAGCACAATACATTATGAACATTAGGAACGAGAAGGTTTGTTGCTTGTGTATCTTGTCATTTGTAAAGTGGGTCTACAGAAAGACTTCCGCTTATGAACTTTCATAGGACACAGTTTAACATTGATTGCAGAATGTCACACCTCAACGTTTTAAACATTGTCCTCTATCTGCAGAACCTTTGCAGATGTAAATGGACAATGGGAAACTAGTCAAGGTAATATTTATTGTCTCCCTTGGGAGAAATTTTTCTAGGATAAGATAACTGCTGCAACGTCCACACACAATACAGAAACATACAACACATTACTATTCTAATAATAATACATTATCTAAGAAAAAACGCATAAGGAAAAAACAATAGATGTGTGGTGAATGCAGGAATGTTTATTGGAATATTGAAAGTCAATTTTCACCAGAAAGAAAAGCTACCTTTCTCAGAAAATATTTTTTAATATTTATTTAAAAATATTATTTGGTCTGATTTGGTAAAGAGATGAGAAACAACATTAACAGAACAAATTGCTGATTAACAATAACTGGGTTCACATATGTCTTAGATTCATTTACAGTAAATTAATATCTTATGATTTATTCTGTAATGTTGGCAGGCAAAGGCAGTGGATCCAAGTGCAGTGTTTTATTAAATACATTCTTGGTTAATACAGTAACAAAGTATAATCTTCAGATGGTGAAGACATGAAACAAACACAGGAACCAACACTTAAATCCAACAAAATCTGACAAAGGACAACTAAAAAACTATGGCTGATTATTTGTATAGCATTCTCCTGCACTGAAAAAAAATGTGTCTTTGGATTTAAATAAAATTTTTTTTACTTCAGTATAAAGTCAACTTTACTTTATATCTAACTATTTTCAATGTAAACTTTTTAAGTTGACAACATTTTAATTACAGTTTTCTTACAGCAAAATCAAACAATTCCTTCAAAATCATTTCACCTGTACTCCTTATCAAACTAAGCTTTTATATCATACACACATATACACACACACACACACAAGTCTATAATATTAAACACTACAGCTTCTACTGCTCATCCTGCTGTTCACGCTCAAACAAAACATTTCTTAGTCATCTAGAAATGTGAAAAGATGATCAGTATTGTATGGCCCCAGTGTTGCATGTGCATGGAGAATCCCATAATTGCTAATGGCTGCACAAGTATTGCCACACGTTGACCAGGGACTTCCACTATTGCACGTTGGCCAATAATGTTTCTGCCTCTCCATCTTTGCAAGATTGAATCCTGCTTCATCTACAAAAATAAATTCATGTGGCAATTCCATGGAATCCAATTCCAACACTCTCTGTAAATAGAAATAAAGGTATTTACTGTAGTAAGTGATACTGAAAGACTTTTACAATAGTGTCTTTGTATGCACTCCTGATTTACACAGTGCACTTTGCAGTACGTGTAGCTAGCAGCACATACATAAGTATGTGCATCACTGTATATACTGCATTTGTGCTGAAAACTGTCCAGTGTTCACTTACTTGTGATGTCGTACGTCTTTGACCCTTTCGGAGTTGCACTCAAAGGGTAGGGATACGCAAGGAAAAACGAATGCAGGGTTAGTTGTAACATGGACTGTTTACACTGTTGCACAAGGTTTGAGAGTTTTTTTTCGATATTGTTATGAACCAGTGTTTTGGTGGCATGTAAGTACATCATTATCATATGCTTTTTCAGTTTCTAAACTGGGTGTGTAAGATACCAAATCCAATGCTCTGTCATATTAATCAGTGTCTTGTTGACTAAAACATAGCATCATTTTGAAATATGTTTGCAGCTCTTAGCAACTTTTTTGGTGGGCTTGAAAATATTTTGACTCAGTGGCGGCGTTTCACGAAAACCTAGGGTATGGCAAAATTTCTTCGTACAAGAAGGCCATTCAAATAACGAATCTATGAAAACACATTATATCCATGTGTGTACAAAATTCCACCAACTTGTATAAAATCATACTTTGATTGCACGGATCCACTTACTGACAACAATACGGAAGCAATACAAATGAAAAACAAAAATAGCATAATAATATATGATAATAATAATAATAATAATTCTTAACTGTGCAACTCCAGTAACAGATAAACTAAAACAAGATAATATCAAAACTGTAACATCCCTTCACAAATCTTGTCATGACAGCCGCCAATAAACACTTATAAAACACAATAAAGACTTTTAATGATGTGATAGAGCACACGTAGTTAACCCAGCCAGCTAACCAACTAAGACTTAAACACTATAAAACTCTTAGTAAAACAGGGCTAAATGCAGAAACAAGTCTTACCTTTTGTCGTCGTGCAGTTTTAATTCCACAAGTCGCCATATTCAAAAACGCGCGCAAATAATACAATTCACTTCGACTGCTACAATTTCAAGAGAACATGTAAGAGAACATGTTTATTTATCCACAGAGAACAAATCATTTAACTTCTGGAATAATGTATGCAATATGCATTGCGCGAGTGTGTGGGAGAACCGTGAGTCTGTTTGAATGTTAAAACAAAAAAGGAGTTTACTTGCGAAAATAAAGATTATAACAACAGCGGTCATCATGAAACCTTCTGCACAATTCAAGCTGCGCTGCAAGAACGATAGGTTGATGACATCAAAGTACCGCGAGGGTGAGGCGAGAAATCATCGGAAGAGTTTGGTTTCAGACCGCTCTCGCGGCATGTTGATGTCATCCACATGTCGGTTCCTGTATTATAGCATGAAGTCGAGCACACGCGTAAATTATCCATATTAGTGATGTACCAATGTTCAGATATGTTCTACTGAAAATATTAAACATTATTTTTAATAAGCTTCATTATAGCCTGTTGATTTCTGGTGTTTTGTCTGAATGCAACTGCCATACCCTGCCATACGCAAACGCCGCCCTTGTTTTGACCCAGCGGGGTTAATTGTAACGCTGTGTTACAACTAATCCCTCAGCATTTACGATATGAAATCAGCTAATGTTAGGGTAATTCTTGCAGTTGTTTTAAATAGGCTACACACGAATAAGCCCATGAAACTGGTAAAGAAAATAAATGTGCTGTCTTATCAAAAATCATGGGTCAAATTTATTTTTGTTCATATCTTTAACTCTTTCACCGCCATTGACGAGATATCTCGTCAATTAAGAGAAAACGCTTTCCCCGCCAATGACGAGATTTTCCGTTTTCCGCAATACCGCTATTATCCACCAGGTGGCCACTTCCACAACTTATACAACCCGGAAGTAGCGCCTCAGGTGAAAGAGAAAGAACTCCGTGTCTGTTTTAAAGATCGCTCTGCATCTGATCTCTATCAAAAGTCCTTCAAAAAAATTGAATTATCTCAGCTTTTTGCTCAAAATTGGGTGTTTTTGAAGACACCTACCCATGTTTGAGAGGTGATTACAAGAGAACTAATGAAGGTAGGATGAAACGTTTTTTTTTTGTTTGAAAGCAGAGGGTCTGTTCTTTCATCTGATATATTGTTTGTTTATATATTTAAAGAAGAACGTTTTCTGGAAGGCATTAAACTTTTGTGAAAATCACGAAAAATGCTGGCGCTGGCTGGCAACTTTTTTTAAAAACGATGGCGGGGAAAGAGTTAATATTGATTGAATAAGGTCAGGTCAAAGATTGAAATCATAATGAAATGAATGTCTAAAATCAGACTTTGATGCTCATTATCTCAGAATTTGATTTTGAAACTGTAGTATGGTTATTACAGACTGGGTCACATATAAAAAAAGAGTTTTGTCATAATTGTGCTGCTTTTTCTCACATATTTAGACATTTGTATCCATTTATAATTTATCTATGGTTAGATGAGGGATGAATAGTTTAGATGCTTGTCTATTAAAGACAGATATATAAACAATATCCACTTCAAGTATATAGACAAAATAGTATTGAAATATTTGCCTGCAAACTTCATTTTTAGCAAGTGTTACAACTAACCCCCTGCCTGTTACAATTAACCCCACCTATGGGGTAAGTTATAAAGTTTGCACTTTTGTCACGTTTGGTGTAATTGTCCAAGAATGGTAAGTAATAGAAACAAACTTCAAATGTTCATTTGTAGCAGAGATGTGTGTGTTGCTTGTGTAAAAATATAATTAATCAAACTCAAATATTTTTTGAACGATTGAGCCCAAACCAAAAAGCGTTAGGTTGTGCCCCCCTCTCCCATACTTTGTATATTTGTTTCATCCTAACGTGGTTGCGTTGGAGGACACGATCAATGGTAGAAAGGCTAAGATTGTTGATTCCATCAACATGTACATTATCTTCAATACCTCTTTGCTGAATTTCACGGAGTCTAATGGCATTGTTTTGACAGACCATATCAACAATTATTATTACCTTCTTGCTCTTAAGAGAATATAGCAGTTTTTCCCACTGACATGGCAGTCTTGCTATTCTACAAAAATAAACATATTAAAAGATATTTTTATACTTATTTTAGGAATGTTTTTCTTTATTGTATTTTCTCAGTACAGTGTCAAAAGAAATCCTGTAAATGCCTGTTCACTTTTCTGAATGTTCTGATTATGGTGGCCACAGAGAATCTACTCAAATTTGGTTGAACTTTTTGTCCTGCCTCCCTCATTGTCATTCCATGCACAAGAACATGATCTATAACAGTAGCTCTAATTTCATCTGAAATTACTGTTCTTGTTCTTGGTCTTACTTTTCCTCATCCTCCTCTTCCTCCACCTTGTATACGCTCTCTTCATTTACATCCTATATTGTTTTCCATTGTTGATAGATGCACCTGCCTTCTGTGCACTTTGAAGTGCCTTATATTTGGTTAATTCTGATTACATGTTTAGAAACAAGTGTGATCAATTTTGAATTGTTGTGTTTAAATGGTGACAGTTGTGTTGCAGTTGTTTATCACAGTGCAAATTACGTTTTAATAGCGAGAATGTGTTTAGAGTTTTGCAAAAAGAGTGCTTGAGATTTGCGCACAGTGTCTAACTGCCTGAACTTGATTAAGGTTTTGCGAGTGATTTATTCGATAAATTGGTTTAGGCTATTGAGAATTTGGTTCAGAGAATGGGGTTTAGTGTTTAAGCAATTCAGAAAAACTGTAATTAATTAGATAGATAACAAGTTGATGCATTTTTTTTTACTTCGTGCAAGCTCACAAGCAGCAACAACTCAGAGACTTTTAGTCATGTTCTAGCAACCAACCCCCATCTACTTACATGAAAAACAATGACATGCATTACTAGACAATAAATAAGATTTTCTCTATAGTTACTAAGGAGTTTAAACACACGCACGCACGCACGCACGCACACACACGCACACACACGCACACACACTTACATGTGTGTTCATGTGTATGTACTGTCCTTGTACTGTACAGACACTTACAAACTCTCTTTGGCCACATATACGGCAGGTAAATGACACTTCTCCTCTGAAAGCTTAATTCTGTACTAAACACATGTAACCGGTCCTACTCGCACCCTCCCTGATCAAGACTCGAACCGGCAAATGGTTGAGAATGGGAGTTTTGTGCTCTTACCAGCAGGCTAAAGGCCATGATGACCTCTAGTGTCTATCTCTAGAGCACATCTTGAGGTCGGGAAGTGAGGTTGAGGTTAACTAGCTCTTACACACTAGCTGGCCTCTGTTACACACAGAAAATAAAAAAAAAAGTTTTTGATATGTACATAACAAATAAATACAAATAGTTTGTAATAGTTTACAATTAGGTATACAATTATTAATGCAATAGCTAAAATTAAATAACAATTAACCATATTTTGATAGCATTTTGTGTTGTTTTATGATCTATTTCACAATGTCTTCTTTCATTTCTGTGAAATTAGATGTGCTTTATATATAGATTTTGTGCTTTCATTGTTTCAGATCTTAAAATATCCATGTATCCCATAAATCTTTAGGAGCCATTCTAATATATTAGTAGATTGTAAAACTATGGTCATCTAAAAAAGTTTTGTCTTGTCTGCTCCCTGCAAGACCTGCGAGGGCATTACTGTGTGTACACTAGGAAGATGCCGGTCCTCGTAAATGATCCGTCCGGCCTCAATGAAGGAGAAACGCAGCATGCTGGATTTATGGCTACTGTGATGAGGTACCAAAAATGTCAGGAGCTCCTCATCATGTGCTCCCATTAGTCCTGTTTCCACGCCCAATTTTGACAATTAAACCTATCATGATCCTGGATTTGAGCTGGTTATAGGAAAGGCGGAGTGAGGATGATAGAGGAGGTAGAGACCTTGTTTCAATATGTATGAGTCAGTTAAAGTGTACACAGTAAAGATTTGTGTGTGTGTGGATGGGGGGTTGTGAAAGAGAGGTTTTCGGGGGCATGCTGTCAATCAAGATAAAGAAAGAGCTATATGAATTATACATATGAACCTTACAGACCCCTTTACATCACACACACACACACAATTTCCTTCTTTATGTGTGTGTGTGTGTGTTGGGGGGGGTTGATCTGTCTCCTGATGTCTCCTCTGTCTCTGTCATTAGCTAAAGGCCACTAACAGCTGACCTCTCTTAAAGCTTAATAAGAGTTTCATTATGGTAATTATACCCACCAGTTCTGAGAGTGTGTGTGTGTACCTGGTAATTATCACGTTGTGGGGACCAATGAGGAAACAAGCTTATAAATCAAACGAAATGATGTTTCTTGAAAATGTGAAGTTGTAGAAGGGTTTCTGTGATGGTTGGGGTTAGGGAATGGGGTAGGTAAGGGGAACAGAATATACAGTTTGTACAGTATAAAATGCAGTACGTCTATGGAATGTCCCAACAAAACATGGAAACCAGAATGTGTGTGTGTGTGTGTGTGTGTGTGTGTGTGTGTGTGTGTGTGTGTGTGTGTGTGTGTGTGTGTGTGTGTGTGTGTTTGACAGGCAGTGAGCTCAGGGAAATGCAGCTGCTACCAGAATCTCTGTCAGCCTATGGGCAACATTTATTTTTATTCTTTCCCTCACTCACACCACACACACACACACACACACACACACACACACACACACACACACACACACACACACACACACACACACACACACACACACACACACACACACACACACACACACACACACACACACACACACACACACGCACACAGTTTTGCATATCCTCAAAAATGACTTTTGACTCCTTATCCATCCAAACAATAACTGATCTGTTATATCACTTTCCTGTTCAGCTGTGTCATTCATTGGTTGTGTCTAAATTATTGGTAACGCTTTACAATAAGGTTGTATTTGTTAACAATTAGTTCATGCATTAGCTAACATGAAATAACATTGAACAATACTTCTACAGCATTTATTAATCTTAGTTGATGTTAATTTCGCATTTACTAATACATTTATAAACTAAAGCTCTGTAACTGTTTACATTACTTACAGTGGTGGATGATGACTTCTCTTCCAAGCGGCAGGAATTCGGTGCATCATTTGTGTGGCTCGTCATGTCAAAATATGTGTTCGCTCCATTATGTGAACATATGTGCATCATGCATTATGTCTGCTGCACTTGCGTCAAAAGGATTTATGATAAAAGAGACGCTCACGTTCACAAAATACTCACAAGACTTAACACTAAAATCTAATTACATGAGATTAAACAACAATCTAGGAAAAACTGTTTTATCATAAACCCCTTCAAAGCATCTGCAGCAGGCACTTATTATGGCATGATGCACATAGGTTCACAACACACCAGACACATTTTTTGACATGACGAGCCACACACAACGGGCTAAATACATGTTTTGATGAGCTTTGCATCGTGCGCCCTCAAAAAAAAAGAAATCACCGTCCCCCACTGTTAATAAAATATTATGTTATTATAATGTTTATGTGTGTACTGTATGGTCTTCACTGAACTGTTCTGTAACTAGAATCATGTTTGTATTGATCTTGATTTTGTTCAGTACAGCACTAAACGTGCAGTGTAGGAATATCCTAGGTTTATTTCTACCTGTCAAATACAATTTCGCAGACATTTTTTTTTTAAACCTCATACGTACTGTAAATTACAAAACTAAGACTCATTGGTTCCAGTCATAGGCTCCCTAGTTTTCTAAAATCAGACTAAATTTTTTGGTTTGTCATATAAATGTAAGACTACGGCTGTGGACACACTGTACAGAATCATAAATCTACAGTATATAAAGTATATACTTAGTATATATGTGAGGTCTTATGGGATTGTTTCCCACCACATAGCACCAGTGTTGTGGACAGTAAGTATCTGAATTAAAAACCACATCAGTCATCATCTGTGAACTCTTCCAGGAGATAAAACATGATGAAGATTTGTGTTGATAAGACTGATGATGATATAACACACTACACTAGAGGATATTATGTGATACACTTGCCCTGCTGAAGTGTAACATCATAGCCAAGTGTAAAGCAGTGTTTCTTCTGAATACACCTGAACACGTCCCCTACACATACTTCATGTTTTTAACTTTCTGAGCAATCAGAGGTCTTTCACTTTTATGTCCTTAAGACCTAAATCTTGTCTGTTTTACATTTAATAGCTGAGACAGAGCATCATGAAACGCTGCAGAAGAGAGCCTTCATATTTGAGAAGATCTGATGAGAAACTGACAGTTAAAGTAAGAGCTCTAACAGATTTATGCAATAAGCATCAGTTGCATTTGAAAAGACTTGGAAACACATTTGTATACTTTACATTACTCTGAAATTATTCACAGAAGCAGGTAACAGAGAAGCTTAAAAGAGAAAGAGAGTTGGTTGGAGATGGCCATGCCTTGAAATCACACACACACACTTATGCACCATGTGAAGTGTGAAGTTGTGAGTCCTGTAAGAGCCCTGCGGGTCTGTGGCTCTTGATGACGGATCGTCCTGAACTCTGTAACAGCTCTTCTGAATAGAGATGTGATGGGCAGGAGAAAGCCCGCAACACACAGAGGCAAAGAGGACAGAAGATGAGCGCCTCGATTTATTTCAGCATTATCAGCCATAATTCAGTGTCTGTGATGGCCTGTCTCAGGCTGAACCGCCTCACGCTGGACAGCAGATATTAAGCGGCACACAAATCACATGATCTACGGTTATGACCAAACAAATCATACGATGGGTGGAATTAAATACCAAGAAAGTGACAGGGATGGAAAAGACAAGATTCCCTGGAACAGTGAGGAGACTGCCCTCCCCCCAAAAAATTCAACTTGGCAGTCAAAATGATTTCAATGGGCTATTCAAATAAACAAGATAAGCAATTATTTTATATTGTAATACAATTATCTGGAATACTTGATTCTGATTGGTCAGTGGTGACATTCTGAGGTTTGTTATTTCCAGATAACAATAACTGACTGCTTATCCGTGTACTGCGAGTCATCTTGACCACTCTAGGTTAAACATATAAAGAAATATAAATACAGATACTATACCCTTAAAGCCGTAAGAGCTCTTCTAAGGGAGCCGAGCCAGAAGAGCCGAATCTATGAAAAGAGCCGAATCTATGAAAAGAGCCGGACTGCCCATCACTGGTGTAGTTTGAGTTACGGCCCTGGACACGCCTATAGGGGAATGGGGGAGTACTATCGCAATCCTCGTCTCTTCTCCAGCCCTTTCATATATTCATCCGCATCTTTACATCTTACTACAACCTACTCATCACAGAAAACATACAATTTCATAAACCATCATTCTATGTGATGAATATGCTGCTTCCCTAATGGAGACCTAAAAATGTCCACAGAAATTCATAATTTGTTGATATTACTATATTTATTTTGTGTCCTATATGTATTGAGATGTTTTGGTCCATATTAAAATAAAGGCCAATCTATATTTAATACTTTATTCAGTCCACACAAAGACAAATAATATGCCCACTCTTCCAGTCTACAATGAAATCATTAGCCTATGTAAATTTGCATTGTATTTCAATATTCTCTTAATATTTGTTTTAAACAATGCAGGTAGAAATAAACATGCTGATTAACAGGAAGTGAATTACTAGGGAGTGAAAGTATTGCATTAAATTTGGATCAGATATCAGAGAGGTCAGTGCCACACCGGACACCCAAACCGGCTCAGCCACTGCAGTAATACAATGACTGTGATTGTTTCATATCATAAAACAGCTGTATAATGACAAAGTTTGATTACTTACATCTTTCTTGCACTTTCACTAACTGAGGTATCGCGCACATGTCCTCCTTTGAGTTGCACCTCTGCATGCCTGGTTTAATTTGATTGGTCATCTCGGAATCATTTTTACCTTATCTGACTTAATGTGGCGCAGCACAGACCTGTTGGCTTGTGACGTCACACTATCACCAGATCAATTTAAAGGCATACTGAGTCATTTATTCTTAAATCGCTCTCGCAGTGCTAAGACGTCACATGCTGCTTGGTCTGTGCGGCGCTGCAAGAAGCCAAACACATGCTAAGCGTTAAAGGAATAGTCTACTCAATATTAAAATATGTTATTACCTTAACTAAGAAGAGTTGATACATCCCTCATCGTAAGCGCTGGGGCGCGCTGCGACACTTCGATAGCATTTAGCTTAGCCCCATTCATTCAATGGTACCACTCAGAGATAAAGTTAGAAGTGACCTTGGGGACCTCAATGGTAGGTATGGCAATCGACAAGGCGTTTCCTTTCAGCCATGATGCTGGAATTATTTATGTATGCACGCGCGTGTTAAATGGCACGTAACTCACGCTGCACAGTCGCAGAATGTTTGCCGTTATCCGTTGTCCTCCTCGTTTCTCGTTTCACACTAGTGTGCCGTGACAGCTTGTTTGGTGTGCCGTGAAAAAATAACACTGCAACAGTGTTTGAAAAAGTTGAGTTGAGTTGGTAACAGCTGTGTGTGTCACTGTCATCAATTCCAGCCAGGATATCATCTTTGTGTTCATTAAAACAAGATTAAGTTTCACATTAAATGTGAGTACTGAATTTAATACAGTATAATATTCCAGTTTAACAAGTGATTTTTTAGCATTGCAATACAGGTTTGTTCTGTTGATGCTTATTGTGATAGTGGTGTGCCATGACTTTTTACTTATTAAAACGCAGTGGCAGAAAAAAGGTTGGGAAACACTGATATAAGACACACACACACACACACACACACACACACACACAGAGAGAGAGAGAGAGAGAGAGAGAGAGAGAGAGAGAGAGAGAGAGAGAGAGAGAGAGACCTAAAAAGAACCTAAATACACAGAGCTGTAACTGCTCATAAAAATTACATGAGATGATTTTAAAAAGGTAAATGTCAGTCTGAACTAAAGAAACAGTCACACACACACACACACATACTTCTCAGATAAGCTCAAATGGCAGGTGGTCTCTCACAGTCTCCGGTCTTTTTTTATCTGTTTTGCTTGTTGACACTTCTGAAGATGAAGCTGGAGATGTTGGTCCTGTTGATTGACAGCTGTCATCTTCTAGCAGATAAAAGGCCTCAGCAATGTTCATTCATCACAGACCTCATTAACTCTGATAATGACATATGATCAGCTGTTTAGTGGATGAGCAGTGATATTTTTATTTTTAGCGATACTTGTGAGAGCCAGATTTTAAAATATGTGACCCTGCCTTTGAAAATCCATCTAAAGTCTTTGTTATTGTTTTCTCATCCTACATAATGAACATTCTGTAAAAAATATAATCTTGATATCTTTAATACTGATTCATATACTGCTCATATAAAAGATTAAAAAAGATGATAAACAAACTTTGATGCTCTTAAATTAATCATTGGATTATGAGACTTTAGACTGGATTTCACATATACTGAAACTGATGAAAGAGCTGTGGCTTTGGAAGAGACTAAATTTAAAATAACAAGGCAATATAGAGGGCGATTCTCTTTAGCATGCGTTAGAAGCCAGCGCTTGCTCTTTAACCTCTGATTGGCTGAGGCGTGCACAGCATTAAAGACGAATGCATAATGAGTGATGGACAGCAGGCACTTGCTTGTGTCCGTCTTTGACTGCAATGCAAATGTATTAAGTTTAGATTAATGTTTCTTTTGACATATAGTGAAAGCAGCCTGAAACAGGCACCCTTCCTAAAAATGTATTGTCTGTAGTGACCCAACAGTTACTGTAGTATTTTGGTGGAGTATTAAGAAAAGTTTCAGTAAAATGATTCAAAGTTATGTTTGTAATTAGGCTGCAGATTTCATAACAAATATTGATTTATTTTAGATGACTACTGTCAGAACAAATGGTCAGAAATACACCAAATCTGCAACGCTACCTTTTAAAAAGGTCCTAATATGTTTCATTTAGATAGAGGTACTAACATGCACTCTTTGGTACCTATACCTCTGATGTACTATTATGACCTCTTTATGTACAAATGTGTACTTTTTGAAAAAACTGCTCCAGTGACAGCAGGGCTGGACTGGGACAAAAATTCGGCCCTGGCATTTTGGCCCAAACTGGCCCACACTACATACTGTCACGGTTTATGAATACATTGTTTCCTTCTGATTCACATGGCTGTGTTGTGTAGTGGTGTCTGTGTGTGTGGGTGTGTTTGGCACTTACCTCCAGCGCACCTGATGATCATCACTCGCTCCAGCTGCAGCTCATCAACTCACCTATTTATACTCATTCAGTTCTCGTGTTCTTTGTCAGATCGTTCCGGATGTCTAGCTGTTGGTGAGGTCTCGTGCTGTGTGTTCCTGTCTTCCGTGTTCCTGCTCTCGTGTTCGTGATCGTGTTTTGGATTTGGATTTGGATATCACACTGGAGTTTCACTGTCTTCACGCTGGCCACCTCAACTGCCTGTGTCACCCGCTCAGCTGCTCGCATTATTCATTTCACTCTGTTTTCAATAAAACTCTTAACTTGCATTTGCTTCCTCTCATGTTTCGTGACAGAACGATCTGACCACATCATGGAAGCAGCGAGTTCAAATATTACATCCATGGAGGAGTTCTTCAATCGCAGCAATAGACGAATGGAGTCTCAAGAACGTAATCTTTGTGAGACTGGTCGTGCTGTTCAGGCGTTGGTGGCACAGGTATCGGAGCTCACCCAACAATTTCAACAACTTCAGATGCCCACTGCGCCGCCCACACCGCCTGTTCAACCCATACCACCGGATAACAACACGTCCTCGGAGCCCCGCCTACCGATTCCCGAATCTTACGCTGGTGAGCCGAATTTTTGTAGAGCATTTCTAACACGTTGCTCAATGCATTTCTCTTTGCAACCTAGAACCTTCAACAACGAACAGACCAAGGTGGCGTTTGTGTTAACCCTTTTGACGGGTAAGGCGGCGCTCTGGGGAACGGCGGTGTGGGAGAACCAGGATCCATGCTGCGCCTCATTCCAGACACTATCAGAAGAGATGAAGCGAGTCTTCGATCGGGCTCTCGCTGGTAGGGAAGCGGCTCGTCTACTGGCGGAGTTGAAGCAAGGAGAGAGGTCAGTTTCTGATTATTCGATTGAGTTCAGAACTCTTGCTGCTGAGTGTCATTGGAATGAGGAGGCGCAGTGGGACATGTTCCTGCATGGGTTGGCTGACCGCGTCCATCGGGAGATCTACACCACGGAGTTACCAACTACACTCAACGGACTCATTGAACTGGCCTTAAGAGTCGACTCCCGGTTGACTCGTATGAATCGCAGAGTCAAACCCAGCTCCGGTATCAGCAGAACGGAGG
Organism: Paramisgurnus dabryanus; assembly: GCF_030506205.2. Taxonomy (NCBI): domain Eukaryota; kingdom Metazoa; phylum Chordata; class Actinopteri; order Cypriniformes; family Cobitidae; genus Paramisgurnus; species Paramisgurnus dabryanus. The sequence goes on from NC_133351.1 coordinate 32,769,289, forward strand.
AAGTTCGAGTCACTGGTGGAGACGTGGTCAGCCCTGTCTACGATCCCGAGCCCATGCAGGTGGGTCGAGCCCGACTCTCCCGGGAGGAAAAGGAGCGGCGGAGGTCCCAGGGCCTTTGTTTATATTGCGGTGGAACTGGTCACTTTGCCTACAACTGTCCCGTAAAAGGTCCAGCCCGGTAGTAAATTCGAGGCTACTATCGGGCGGGGTCTCAGCCGAAAAGTCCTCATCTACATCTACGTTCCTCCCGGTGAGACTGAGGTGGTCAGCACGTCATCACGATTGTCGAGCACTGGTGGATTCAGGGGCAGAAGGTAATTTCATGGACCGTTCATTTGCTGTCAAACACCAGATTCCCTTCAGACCTCTCTCACGTCAGATTTCAGTTCATGCACTCAACGGACAAGATCTTCCCACCATTATTTCTGTCACTGAGGAAATCACACTCATCACCTCGGGCAATCACACTGAAGCTATCTCATTTTACATTCTGGATACACCTTTGGCTCCTGTTGTACTCGGACATCCCTGGCTAACATTACACAACCCCAAAGTGGACTGGCAGACTAATTCAGTGTGTGCTTGGAGTGTTAAGTGTCATGAGTCTTGTCTTGTTTCTGCTTGTTCGTCTGTGCCTCTGTCTGTGTTTCAGGAGGAGGCAGTGGATTTATCTAACGTGCCCGCGGAGTACCACGACCTGAAGGAAGTGTTCAGTAAGTCTCGTGCTGCTTCTCTCCCTCCGCACCGTCCCTATGACTGTGCTATTGAGTTAATGTCAGGTAAGTCTCCGCCTAAAGGCAAGTTATATTCACTTTCGATTCCCGAAAGGGAGGCTATGGAGAAATACATTTCTGATTCTCTAGCAAACGGGTTCATCCGCCCTTCCTCTTCTCCGGCGGGGGCGGGGTTCTTTTTTGTGGGGAAGAAGGATGGTACCCTGCGACCTTGTATTGACTACCGAGGGTTGAACAACATCACGGTCAAGAATACTTATCCTGGAGTCAACAGCTCTCTATGGTGGAGTACGCCCACAATTCTTTACCGGTATCATCTACGGGCCTATCGCCGTTTCAGTGTAGTGTAGGTTACCAACCACCTGTTTTTCCCAGTCTGGAGTCCGAAGTTACGGTCCCCTCTGCTCACGCGTTTGTTCAGAGGTGTCGTCGTACCTGGACTAGAACCCGTGAGGTTTTACTCCAGGTGCGGGAGCGCACCAAGGCCAAAGCCGATCGCCACCGGTCTAGGCCTCCGAGATACGTCGTTGGTCAAAGAGTGTGGCTTTCTACCAAGAATATTCCTCTCCGATCCGTTTCTAATAAGTTAGCTCCCAAATTCATTGGCCCGTTCAAGGTCACTAAAATCATTAATCCAGTGACTGTCCGCCTTAGTCTTCCTCCTGCGTACAGGAGAGTTCATCCCGCCTTCCATATTTCCAAAATTAAACCTGTGTTTTTGTCACGCCTTAATCCGCCTGCCCCGGTTCCCCCCCCGCCTCGTCTCGTAGATGGGGAGACCACGTATTCGGTAAATCGTATTCTGGACTCTAGGCGGAGGGGACGCGGATTTCAGTACTTGGTGGATTGGGAAGGTTACGGTCCGGAGGAGAGAAGTTGGGTTCCTGCTCGGGACATATTGGATCACTCTCTTATCGAGGAATTCAATCGACAGGTAAAGGAGTCTGGGAACGCCAGGCGGCGTTCCTAAGAGGAGGGGTACTGTCACGGTTTATGAATACATTGTTTCCTTCTGATTCACATGGCTGTGTTGTGTAGTGGTGTCTGTGTGTGTGGGTGTGTTTGGCACTTACCTCCAGCGCACCTGATGATCATCACTCGCTCCAGCTGCAGCTCATCAACTCACCTATTTATACTCATTCAGTTCTCGTGTTCTTTGTCAGATCGTTTCGGATGTCTAGCTGTTGGTGAGGTCTCGTGCTGTGTGTTCCTGCTCTCGTGTTCGTGATCGTGTTTTGGATTTGGATTTGGATATCACACTGGAGTTTCACTGTCTTCACGCTGGCCACCTCAACTGCCTGTGTCACCCGCTCAGCTGCTCGCATTATTCATTTCACTCTGTTTTCAATAAAACTCTTAACTTGCATTTGCTTCCTCTCATGTTTCGTGACACATACACTGCAAAAATTGATTTTCAAGAAAAATGTTTCTTAGTATTTTTGTCTTGTTTTCAGTAAAAATATCTAAAAATTCTAAAATTAAGATGCTTTTTCTTGATGAACAAAACGACCCAAGAAAATAAGTCTAGTTTTTAGACCAAAAATATCAAATTTAATTGATTTTGTGCATTAAACACTACATGCAAGAAAAATGTGCTTACCCCATTGGCAGATTTGTTTTTGCTTGTTTTATGCACAAAATCACTTAAATTTAAAATGTTTGGTCTAAAAACTAGACTTATTTTCTTGGGTCATTTTGCTAGTCAAGAAAAACCATCTTATTTTAAGAATGTTTAGATATTTTTACTGAAAACAAGAATATTAAGAATTTTTTTTCTTGAAAATCATTTTTTGCAGTGTATAATTACAAATACCACCCATCTTTGCACGCCTTTAAATATGTATAGCAATAGCAACTCCAATTCCATAAAAGCACTAAACCCATTTAATAGCAGGTAGAAAAGAGTGAGAGTTGACACAACAAACACTTCTAGAACGTGTTATTTATTAATGCAATAAAACTGTATAATCCACCCTTATGAATCATAAAACAAGCTTCATGCAATTGGCAAAATTTGCCATTGGATTGCTGACTTATTACAAAATACAAGTGCTGCTTACAGTTATATTGAAAACTGATTATTACTTGCATTACTTACAGGAAAGTATTCACTACATTCACTGAAGAAAACTTGTGTGATTACAGTAATAGAGATTTTTAACATTATCTGTCAAGTGTGTTGTTATACAATAAACATATCTTTTCTGTAAGCAGATCTCCCGGATTGTTTGATTTTGCTTGAAGAGAAATTATACGTTTTGAAACAGACAATCAACGAAAAATCTACAAATCAGATACACTCTCGTAGTCACAGAGCAAAGAGTGCAATTATTTTATTGCAGCTTTATCACCATATTTTGTGTTCTTGACTCAGTTTTATCAAGGGGTATCCATCTAAACTTGTGTTTTGAAAGCAGTTCTGCTTACCGCAGTCACTACACTCACTTCTCCCTCGTCTCTCTCCCTCTCCTCACTGAGACTTTGCGTGCTGGTGCTGCCAGTGCCACCACCGCCACCATCATCGTCATCATCATCACCAGCGACGCGAGTTGAAGGTCCTGCTGCCGCAGAAAAGATTTGTGTCTGTCTAGAAAAAAAGACGCTAACTGGGCTGCTCAGACAAATATAGTATGAGATGTAACGGCCCAAAAAGTACGTCGGCCCACCAGGAAACTGCCCGGTTTGCCAGATGGCCAGTCCGCCCCTGAGTGACAGCTATATGGACCATTTTTGTAACCTTTTTTTTTCTTTTTGAGAGTGTACTGTTTATTTACATGAGAAAAAGCATTTAATACATTGTACCTATTGTAGTGTTATTCAGGGTAGGGTTAGAGATGGCTCAAGAAATGACATGCAAATACTTTAAATATTAGTAGGTGGACAGGGGCAAAAGGTATGCGGGGTTATTGTAACACGGACTGTTTACATTGTTGCACAAGGTTGAGCGTTTTGTTTTTCTGGTATTTTTGCACGCTGCCAAAAGGCGATCTCCCACAAATTATTGGAAAGGTATGTTTTTCCAGAGAGTTATTGATGAACCAGTGTTTTGGTGGCATGTAAGTAGATTTTTTCATCATATGTTTTGGGTGTGTAAGATACCAAATCTAATGCTTTGTCATATTAATCAGTGTCTTGTTAACTAAAACATAGCATTGTTTTGAAATATGTCTGCAGCTTTTAGCAACTTTTTTGGTGGGCTTGAAAATATTTTGACCCAGCGGGGTTAATTGTAATGCTGTGTTAACCCCTCAGCACTTACGATATGAAAACCGCTAACGTTAGTGTAATTCTTGCCGTTGTTATAAATAGGCTACACACGAATGATTGCTGGCTGCCAACAAAATAAATGTGCCTGTCTTACCAAAAATCATGTGTATGTATTTTTGTTCATATCTTTAATATTGATTGAATAAGGTCAAGTCAAAGATTGAAATCATAATGAAATAAATTGCTGGATGAATAAATACAGTGTGGATCCTTGTCTATTATAGACAGATATATAAATAATATCCACTTCAAGTATATAGACAAAATAGTATTGAAATATTTGCCTGCAAACTTAATTTTTAGCGAGTGTTACAACTAACCCCCTGCCTGTTACAATTAACCCCACCTATGGTGTAAGTTGTAACGTTTGCACTTCTGTCACGTTTGGTGTAATTGTCCAAGAATGGTACTAGAAACAAACTTCAAATGTTCATTTGTAGCAGAGATGTGTGTGTTGCTTGTGTAAACAAATAATGAATCAAACTCAATTTTTTTTTAACAATGAGCTAAAACCAAAAAGCGTTAGGTTGTGCCCCGCTCTCCCCTAATATATTTATATACACAATCTACACACTGAATAAATTTTCTGTCTAAGTGCATAGTAGTTGAAAATAGCTAATATAAAGTGAGACCTTTTGACAAAGATGCTTTAACAGCTGCAAAAATATAATGACTTCTTGAATGTTATGTTACATGTTTGAAATCTCAGATGCACCAGCGTTAAAAACCAATGATTGGGGATATAATAAATACTGTGCATTTCCTCATGTTACGTTTTTCTTTCTGCTATTTCGTTTTTCCTGGAGTCCTGATACTAAACAGAAAAAAACATCACTTTTCTGAAAGTGTCCCTGAGAAAAGCAACCCAGGCCAAAGCTTCAATATCTGTCTGCTGGTTAACAGAATTGAGTCTGAAAAACACACGTGACTTCAGTAAGCTGTGTTTTTTACAGATGAGTTGTGATCATAAGACACTGTGATCTAATGATGAAATAAAGTCACTGTGACGGAAAGGCTTAAATGATGTCATATAATAACTGGAGCACTGACTGTCCAGCTGCTCCTGTGTGTTTACTTTAAAGAGTAACAAGGGAACTGAGAAAGTGATGCGAGCCCTTGGCTTTTTGTCTTTCACCCCATAACGAACAGCTGTGTCTCTTCACACCATCACAGGGATCAGATCATCAAAGATTTTTGAAGGTTTATCATGTTCAAACACACCGTCAGTCATGCTCTTTAATATTTTAGATGGGGATCCTAAAATAATTCTGCTGTTATCTTCTTCATTATCAAAGACTTCTTCATCAGTTTTTAAAGGGCTAGTAGAGAGCAACGTATAAAACACCCCACAGTGTCATTTTTTTACGTGTGTTGGCTAAACATGTTTGAGAGATTATTATTGATGTTTTGACCTTTATGAATTTGTTATAGCAAAACAAAACTTCAAAAATGTCTTACAACTCATTTGACTGTTCATTTATTTGCATACTATCAGGTGAGTAAAGTGTGTATAGCCAAATGTCTGATGGATTAACAGACTACTTCATTTTGTTTGACTATGTTTATTTATCTGTCGTAAGCGTAATTGAAACCGTCTGAATAATTTAATTTCACCTGCAAAAACTTTTTCATTTATGATTAACAAGCACACCAGTATAGTGTCAGGTTTATATTATTTAAGATTAACACTTCATATAGACGATTGCTCTAAAACATCATTTTCTGTTTATAAATTCTCTCTGGTGGTGCTTGTGATGTTTGGTATGCACAGTCTATTATCTGTATTGGTGCTGCTGGATGTCTCAGAAGAACCTGAATAAGGTCAAAAGTGAAGTCCCATGCTGAGTGACAACACTTCATTAAAATACACACACACTTGTTATTGGATTAGAAAATGAAAACACATTATTATTCTCTTCATTTAACCCATATGTTTAAAACAAAGAGTTTTGACAGTATATATGACCACTGTATTTATGAAAATAACATTTAAACAAGCTTAAACAGTGCAGGGATTTATCCAAGGTGCTCAAATGTTTAAAAATATATTTTGTTCACATAACTTAATGACCCCAGTGACAGACCAAAGTAATAATATCCCTACTTATATATGAAACGACTTCAGAACAGCATATAGCATATAATGACAAGAAAATTATTTAATTTGTGCAAACACAGCTAAAACAATAAATAATGGCTAATAATGTTTACGTCTGATATCCTGATGCAAGTCTTTAAAAAGAAAGGGATAATTTGTCACAAAGGCGCAGAGTACAGATAATTCTTATACTCCCAACCTAGTACAGACAGCAACGACAATAAAGTCCCGGAAAATCAAGTCATTGGAGCATTTCTGAGGTCAGTCTGGATAGAGAATGAAGCCGGAGAAAGTGCTGTATTTGTTGTTGTTTCCTCCGTGCGCTTTTCCTCCGTCCAGTTTGACATATATCTCATCGCCAGAGTCCAGATGCAGGACGACGCTGTTACTCGCGTAATCGTAGTTCTGATCTGCGTCCTGCGCGATTGCGCTCGCGCGCACCTGTTCAAATAAACGCACAATATTAAGTCTTGTTTGATTCATAAAATGTGGTTTAAAATGAGTGCATGTTCACTTATAAAATTATAATATTTGTTCATAAAGATCAATAGGCTACTTCGGGCATTTTTGTGCGGTGATATTTAATCAGAAACAGAAAAAGTCGTGCGTTTTACAATGCTTATTATATGTTTTACACACAGAACGTATATGCAAGTACAATCACATCACAGAAGATGTTCCTTAGCGCACAATTACGTTTAAGCCAGCCGACGCGCTTACAGTTGTAAAGTTCGAGTTTGCTGTTCAGCATATTTCGTTAAAACACGAGTAAAAGAGACAGGCAGCAGACAGCTTACTACTATAAGAATTGAATACCTGTCCGTTTTTGCAGAGGTCTGCCCACATGCTCGTGCCGTCCCCTCCGCGCATCAGCACATGATAGGTAAAGTAGTAAATCCCGGACACTTGGCACGTGAACTTCCCGGTGGTGGGGTCGTAGTGACTTCCTACATTTGTCACTACATCGTCAAACCGGAGCACCTCGTAGCCCTCGTGAGGGTTTTTAAGACCGACATAAAACGCAATCTTGACGTTCCCTAATGCTGCGGCAACGTCTCCCGTCTCGGTCCGCGCCGTCCCCGTTGTGCTTCCGGTAAATCCAGGTCTCCCGGAGTCTCCAGGCGGTCCCCTGGGACCAGGTGGGCCAGGTTCCCCAGGTGGACCCCTCGGCCCAGGTTTGCCCGGCCGCCCAGGTTCGCCTCTAGTCCCTTGAGCAAAAGCTGGTGGTATGACGCTAAGGTCCTGCATCACCTCCAGCGCGGTGGCGCTCGGTTTGGCGTTGTATGGATCACAGATCATCCGGCAGGTGCCCATCATCTCATAGTGTGCTGAAATCACAGAGGTCTTGAGCAGAAGCGGGATCGCGACGATCAGCGCCACGACCATGACGATGCCCACGACAGCACCGATCACTCGCTTGGTTTGGAGCACCCGAGAAACTCGCGCGAAAAGGTCCGGTTCGTTTTTGGAGTTAATGGTGACACGCGCTGTAAAGTAATGCGTAACAGAAAGAAAACTATTCTATAAATAAATATATACTGTAAATAATACACACACCAACAACACAGAAATGTGTCAAAACTCTGAACCCTGGCAAAATAGCAGCGTGCCAGAAATGTGCATACCGGCGTTTGCACGCGCACTAGAGAGATGGAGGGAGGCAGTGCCAGTTTAGAGCGCACGGGAGAGAAAACGCACTGACATCACCCACCTATTTTTAGGGAGAGCGTGTATTATTTTTAATATACTTAAAAATATAATGTATAATATTGTTACCAAAACATTTTTTAAGTACTTTTAAAGGGTTACCTCTTTAATGGAATCTTCCTGATTTTAACAGTTTTTTTTATTTTCTTTATATATTTATTACATGCAACATGATGCGCAAGTAAAAAGAGACTGGTCTCAGTACTAGCATTTGCATAGTTTGCTCATTGATTTTCATCGTGTCACCTATTGTCTAAATAGAAGCACCACTCTTCTGAATGATGGTAACAACAAAACTCAAAGAAACAGAAACTCTACTAAATCTAAAAGATAAATGAACATTAAGCAGTAACAAGTCTTTCTTTTTAGTTAAAAACACATAAAAAGCGTTTAATTTAAAATTTCACAAATAGCAGAAAGTCCACTTAGTTATATCTACTAAAATCATTCACAGTATAGTTTCAATGAAAGTTAATTTCCTTCTTAATTAAAGTGAATTATACATGATAAAAATAAGTAGAAATTTCACAATACTGTGTTCATATAATTACTTTATAATTTTTCTTTATGCAAAGTTTGGTTAAAAAACAATAATAATTTTTTTTTTAAATAGAATTTTCCTAATTTTATTTAGTTCAATTTACTAAGACACATAATAATTCTTTACTGTAGATTGATCAGTAACACATGAAACAGAAAAAAATACTGCTTTGGGAATTTACGTAGTACATGGTCGAAAATAGCTTTTGGAAAAGGATGAAGAAATAGCCCAGTATTTGTTAGCTTGGTTAATGGTTGAATGCTAGAGATGCTGTCTGGAATGCCAATGTAGTCAGGGCTCTGAGAAAATTGCTGTGTTACTTTCGACCCAGCTTTTTCTACATGAGAGATTGTAAGATGATTGAAACCATTTTCTGTAGATAAATGGTGATTTATCATGAATACTTAATGAAGTTTTATTTTAACAAAGTTCGGGAGGCGCACGTTCAGGGAATCAACCAATCAATGAAGAGAAGGCCGGTATATAAAGCCGTCTCTCACCTCTATCCGGCAACAAGTTCAACAGCATCCCTCCACCACCCCCTCACCTCACTATAGCCTGGGTTCTTCTCTCAGTGATTGGGGGGGGGGGGGTTCTCTGGGTTCAGGCCATATTCCGAGCTCGGAGCCCTCCCCGGACAGCACGCCAAATACGCATAAATTAATATATACAAATTACCCATATTACGATTTCATGTACGTGTAAACTCGTTAATACCACAACATATATCATTGCCATTACACATACTATCACCAGAGGCATACGAGTGGGCCCTGGGGGGTATGGGTTGGGCAAATCATGGAACATCCTCAGGATGCCTATGGGTTTTGTGCATGCTGCTGTTAGCTGTTTACCTGGTTCAGATGCTTTTGTGGACATAGACACTCATGGAAATATTGGATTACTGGGATGAAAACATCTTTTCATATGTAAAAAAAAAGTGTGTTGAAAAACTGTTCTCCACCATAAAGCGGATATAAAACATGTATACCATGGGTCACCAAACTAAGGCCCGCGGGCGAATCAGGCCCGCCACCCCCCTTTGACCGGCCCCCCAGCCCCTCTGCCCCCCACTACTTGAACCGGTAATGTAATTGTAATTGTTTTTTTTTTTTTGAAAGTAATAACATGTTCACATCTGGTATTTTGTTGATTTTTTTAAGTTGAAAAATGATATTTAGTTATAAAATTAACTATATGCTCGTGATCAAGCGGCGACAGACAACCCACATGCAGATAACTGTCACAGAACTGGAAGTGTTCAGGACGGCAAAATAGCTAGCTTTTAACGAAAAGTTGATAAGAGAGTTTTCAGAGAACAGCTGACCAACGATTATTTTTTTGTTCATTGTAAGAACCGTGCAGTTTGTATTATAGTTTGTAAAAACGTGTTTTCTATACCAAGAAAGTCACAAGATGAAAACCACTATTTTTTGTGACAAACTTTCACATAGCATCTTTAGGTTATAATAACATTAATCAATTTGTTTTCAAAAATGTATAAATAAATACATACCAAAACAACATGACATCACATTAGATCACAGAATGCCCAAAATGACATTTCCCTTACATTAAACTTCCAAATGTGCATTCATCTTTTCCATGTTATATTCATTTAGTTGACTAGTGGAATACACTGATTAAAAAATAAACATTAATGGCATTAATCAAAACACTTAATTTGTCATATTAAGAACACTGTCATTTCTGCTGTCATCCTTGGGAAGTCGTCGCTGAACTTTTTTGACAGCGATATTTTGGTCCTGCATAGTTTTCGTTGATTTCCGAGTAAAATAATGTAAAGTTTGTCACCCCCTGGGGTCAATGTGTTAACATGACAGAAGCCAGCATTTTTTCTTCTCCTCAGTGCCTCTCACATAAATTATTAGATTTTGATGGCTTATCCGCCACAGAAAACCACCACAGGTTTATCAATGTCATCAAAATTATCATTTTGTTTGTTTGTTGATCACAAAGTACAAGGTAAATGAGGAAAACTAGGATTCCCTTTCAATACGGTTCACTTCGCATTGCGTCAGTTAGCTGACGCTATGGGGGAAACTCCTGTTTACTCCGTGACTGAAGCCTATTGGTTAACGTCTGTACAAAGTACAGACCAATGACGTTTGAACCCGCGCGCGGGAGGAACGCGTCCCTATATAAGCGCGGTTCAATCGTCAGCAGCTCATTATTTTCTCCTTCAGCGCGAACCTCTCGCTGCTCCGAAGAAAAGAAGAAGCCTTACCTCGCCGTTGACAAAAGCCCTGCAGCGGAGTCCAGGCCTAGCGTCTTCCCCTGCCGTTTTCCGGCTGATAACCGAAGATAGCAGAGTCCAGGTCTAGCGTCTTCCCCTGCCGCTTTCCGGCCGAGAACCGAAGATAGCCTTCGCTTGCCGTGGTACGAGCCCTGTGCAGCGGACACGCCTGACGAGGTCTCCCCTGCGGCCGCCCGGTAAGATCAATATTTTTAATATAAAGCTATAAGCTAAAAGAGCAGGCGCTGTTGTAATAGCGTCCAGCACAGCGGCTCGGTGAGCCTCTCTGCTATGAATTTCCTCCGAGCGCGTTACCGGTCTGGCACCTCCCACGCCGGGACCGCGCTTATGCTTTGGTTGTCTTATCCATGTTTCGTGCTCCCCCTGCTGTTCCTCTCTCGCCGGGATGAACACACGGCGAGCCATGAGACTAGATGGATGCATAGACAAGCACACACGGACTAACCCCCCCTGTGTTCTGTCACACCGCAACCGTTGATGCTTACAGAGTCCCTTCGCTCCTCTCAAATTCAGTGGCGAGATCTCTGGCACATATATTAATCCCCCGAGTGCATCGGGTGATACCGTCACGACGCATGGCTGTTCTGTCTGTGTTGCTGCTCCCCTCTGCCGTTCCTCTCTTGTTGAGATGAACAAGCGGGGAACCGTAGACCTGGATAGATGCATACGACAAGCAAACACGGGCGGTCTGCCCCTGTCTCTGTCATAGCACAGCCACTCGTGCTCCACGCTCGCGGAGTCCCTCGCTCCTTTCCCCACAGTGGTGAGGTCTCTTAACGGCTTAGCTAGCACGCGGTATTACGGCTCGCTGCCTCTAAATGCAGCTGTCCAGTGTTCAACGATTACAGAGCTTCATGCCCCTCCCCTCTGGAGCGGCGCGATCTCATTCGTCTGCTCGATAGGGCCGATTCGCCGCTATTGGAGCACCAAGAACACTCATTATAAGAGAGCTTCATGCCCCTCCCCTCCTGGAGCGGCACGATCTCATTCGTCTGCTCGATAAGGCGGACACGCCTCTATTGGAGCGCTAAAACACTTATTATAGAGCTTTACTGGCCTGAGCCGATCTCACTTCAGATAGCTCATTTTTCGTCTGCCTGGTAATTTCTCTCTGGTTTAGACGGAATCAGAGGCAGAACGAATTTGTTTATAATATACTGAGGCCCGAATACCTCCCTTTATTCAGTCCCGTCCTATATCAGTGCGCTGAATATTGGTACATTCTTATATATATACCCGGTTTTTCTGCCCTTTTAATAAACGGCAAAACCGCGGGCCTCACGGCAGACTTCCTCTCTGCGATGGGTTCAGTCTGACATTAAACCACCTAGACATACTGCTCTGCTCCGTGAGCCGTTCGGTCACCGTCACTACTGAGGCTTGTGCACCTGAACGGCTGAGCTCTGGTCTCCGCAGCACAGCTGCATCAACAGAGAACGAAACTGTCTGGGAGAAAAGGGGTTATGTCGCGCCTCGGCTGGACTGCCCTGTAATGTTTTCTGTGTGCTGTTTATCCAAACATACTGTGTAATACTGTCGGCTATGCGACCTCACTATAGTGGCGAACGGTATTTAATTCCTCTAAAAGAGTAATTTCCGTGCTTACTATACTGTGTATTGACACCCACGGTTGTACGGTGTCTCTAAACACTTTATCGCCTTACTGACAAGCAATCAGTAATACGCACACACGGTCCGCTGTCCATAATTCTATCGACGCTAGCCGAAAAGACCCCGGTTTGGCCATATACTGTGTATTGACACCCCACGACTGTACGGTGTCTCTAACACCTTTCTGCCAAATTCGCTCGCAGCCCACCTCAGTTTCTCCGCTACGATGCTGATGGCGCAAACGAGCACGGTCTTACGACTGTTATTCTCTCTTCCTAGAGGAAGGACAGCCTCAGACTTTTGCATGGCTCCAAGCGTTTGAATCGCGCCCTCTCCGGACGGCCACTCAAAGGCTTACAGCCAAGCGGTTTATGACGTTTTTCGGCCATATAGCTGATTTATATTAGCGTATCCGAAGACGCTCACACCTCCGCTCCAATGCTCGGAGATATTAAGGGTAATATCAACCTCAAGTGAGCTTGCTACCCGCCACAATAAGTTTCAAAGCTTAAAGCGCGCGCACAGTCAGACGCGCGCGGCATCTCGTTTAAGACGGGCACACGTACCCCTCTAACGAGCCTCAGAAAGCTGAATATCGTGGCATTCTGTTCATAAGTCCACTTCAGTTTGACTACGCAAAGGTCCCGCCCCGAGCTGACGGCCGGGAAGCTTGCTTAAGTTACACACGGCTGCATGAAGTGCTGTCATTACGAGCTAGCCCAGCATTTGCTGTGGGTTGAACACGCTTTACGACGGCAATCAGCCTTCGGCGCGTGGAACGCCGTTTGTCTCATATAAATCACCTTGTACTGTGAATACGGTACATTATGAGGATGATTTAGCACTGCAGCACTCTCGACCGTGTTATTGTGATAATGCGGTCGGGCAATCTACGGTGGTTTCATTATTTACCGAACCAGACTGAGATCTCGCCCCCTGAACAAGCTGACGAGTCATCTCCTTTATAAACTCATTGCATCGCTTTATAAGCTATGTTCAATCAGAGTGATACGCATCTCATGCTTAAACTACCAATATTAACCCATTACGATGGGCGTGCGGAGATGGCATCCGTGGGACACGACCTACATTACGTGCCTTATGACACATTGACACAAGCTGCTAGGACCCCTTTCACGAGGCGTCCTTATGCAAAGTCTGATCCATTCTGTCTAGTGACATTTGAAAGTCAAAACCCCCCGCGAATCGCCGGGGGAACACTTTTCTCCTCACTACAGAGGCACGGCGGCTCTCTCCCCTACCTATATCTATGTGGCCGTGATAACAGCGAACCACGCTTTTACGACCGACCATTCATTTAATTCACAAGCCTGTCATCTCTCAGATGCGGACGGCGGCGGTAACAGCGAACCATGCTTTTACGGCTGGCCATTCACTTTATTCATAAGCCTGTCATTTCTCAGATGCGGACGGTGCCCGAGGCACAGCGCTCTGGAACTGTCCAAGGTCCTGTATGACACATACGTCTGACGTACATCAGACGATCAGCTGTTCATCTGCGTCACAGATCACTCACTAGAGCACCTGTCAATACAGGCTATTTATGGATCGTTGACGTTATCACCTCCCGTGACAATTATGCTCACTTGTCTTAGAGCATGGGCATGGTCTTAGAGGTTTCTCATTTGACAATTGTGACACGGCCGGCTGGTCCCCGCCGTCCACGTTGTCAGTTTACAGCTTCGACATCCCTGCTTCGCGCACTACTGAGGTTTGTTGCATTAAAGGTGCGCCCATTAGCTCACCTGTATGCACGATATGGGTTTTAATTATATGCGTCCACCGTGCGCTTAGAGAAGCTCACATGTACACGCTATAACATTTTGGTATACAATAAGATGCGCTTGGGAAAGCTCACCTGTATACACAGCTGTGTTATGCTTTGTGACACATACATTGTTGTTCATCTGTGTACGTTCACGGTGCGTTGGGTGCCCACCGTTACGTTCATCAATCATATCTGTACACATTCACGGCGCGTTGTGTGCACTGATTTATCTATACGCATTCACGGTGCACTGAAGAGTTCACCCGTGTGCGCACAATTTATTATCAGAACACATGACGGCGCGCTCGAGAATCTTGCCGGCCTGTGCATTATAACACTCTGATTCATCTATATGCATTCACGATGTATTCAAGTGTTCACCTGTGCCCGTGCAATTTATAGTCAATACACATTTACGGCGCGCTTGGAAAGCTCACCGATCTGTGCACTATAATACTACCTATATGCATCCCGATGCGCTCGAGGGTGCACCGGGGTTCACACTATTGTGGTATCTGTATAATCCCACGCTACGAACCGTTCTGCCGCATATTATAGTCAGATCGGCCGTTCGTGAGCTTCGCAGATCACTCACTACGTATGTCTGTTGCTAACAGTGGTTATTTAGATGGATCGTTGAAACCATCGCACTGGCTCACGCCCCTCTATGAGCTATGTCCTATATAGAGCCCACTCTGTGCGAGTTTGGCTTCTTCATGAACTTGGTCTACAGGGGTATCTATATCTATATTTAATATCTGCTACGCGGCCGGCTGGTCTTCGCCGTCTGCGTTGTCAGATTGTACAGCTTAGACGTCCCTGCCCTACGAGCGCAGGTTCTCTCGGCTCAATCATGCACGCTCATGCGTTTTATGTGTACACCACGGTGCGCTCAGCGAGCTCACCAAAGTGACTCTGAATTTACTTATCTCGCACAGCCGCGGCGCGTACCTCGCCGTCTTGTGCTATGTTATGTGCCCCCGGTGCGTTTAAAACCCCACCGTGTGCGCGTCAACAATTTATATAGTGCTTACACATTTGCTTTTAAAGCTGTGAATATGCCGGGTATAGGGCCACACGCAGTGTCTCTCCGGTAAGGCACTTCAGTACGTTGTGTATGCACGGCGTGATGGGATTACGTTCCCCCATAGCGTCAGCTAACTGACGCAATGCGAAGTGAACCGTATTGAAAGGGAACGCTTAGGTTACTCACGTAACCCCGGTTCCCTGAAATAACGGGAACGAAGCATTGCGTCTCTTGCCGTGCTACAAACGTCTACGCAGCGAGTGTTATTCGGCTGCGCGCTTCAGTCGAATAATAATGAGCTGCTGACGATTGAACCGCGCTTATATAGGGACGCGTTCCTCCCGCGCGCGGGTTCAAACGTCATTGGTCTGTACTTTGTACAGACGTTAACCAATAGGCTTCAGTCACGGAGTAAACAGGAGTTTCCCCCATAGCGTCAGCTAACTGACGCAATGCTTCGTTCCCGTTATTTCAGGGAACCGGGGTTACGTGAGTAACCTAAGCGTTCAGTGTGTATTCAAAGCAGCGCCATCATTGTTTAGAATGCATGTAATGGTGCGCTGTGATTGTTTGAGGGGATTTATTTCTGCAGAGAAGGAGGACTGCCGTTTATCGCATATTGGAACCAAACTCTTCATATATTAACTGTAGATTAACATTCAGATAATCTTTGACCCATTTTAGGAATGTTAATAACAACTTTATTTTAAATAAATGAACCCTTTTACAATGGTTGTGCTTGATTACTGTTACAGGCAAGAGAGAGGGCTGTTATTTTCTAACTTTTTGGTAGTTGTGTATTTTTATTTTTTTAAGGGAAAGTAGTAGATGTTTACTATGAATCAACACTGACTCATATACAGGCCTTATCATGTCAACTCTATGAGCATAAGCACACGTGTGTTGTGGGCAGATGAGAGAAACAATGCTGTCTGTGCTCGGTACAGACTGGTTCAGATGAAAAAAGTTACAGCGATGAGCTTTTATGTGTGAGAATATGTGTTGAATATGTTTTAGTGATAATAAAAATGAATTCATGATGTTGAAGTTAATCTGGACTTTTAAACATACTAAGAAAACAAACAAACAAACTCAAAAACAACACTGACGACTGACCCATACGCGCCAGGCTTTTAGAAGCTTCATTAGAATTTTATGTTGAGACCAGAATGTTTGAATGTTTCATAGATCATGAAAAACTGTTCAAATTAAAAGAGTCTTATTTTGGCTCGAAATAGTTTATACAAATATTATTTTGTATTCATGTTTGTCTGATGATTGTGTTCATTCATCAAGTTTGCTGATGTGTCCTGTAATGCTGTAATGTTTGTGCTGAGCACTGCCAGGGGTTGTGGGTCGGGTTAAAATGGAGCTCGAGGAAAGAACTGCTCCCAAACTGTCGAAACATCCGAAAGACCCCACAGTGTTTGTTCTTTGTGTGGACTGAAGGGGATGCTGGTCTGGACTCGGCCCAGAAAGATGCTGATGCTGGGTTGATGCTCTGACAAAACCTCACCTCTACATCTGTGGCGGTTCTAGAATTTCCTTCTTAGGGGGGCTTAGCCCTCAGTGATGATGAAGAGCATTGTGATGCCTTTTTGTGAATTAGGATCAATATTATTATATTAAAGGTGACATAGAATGATTGAACAGAGTATTTATCCTTGTTCTGTGATGTGACATGTAGACACATTTTTTTGGGGGGGTCTGTAATGCCTTGGAAGCTTCCTAAAAACCTCTCTCAGATAGCTCTATTAGGGTGGGGGATTTTAAACATGTGTTTTGCACCTATTTGGCTCCCCCTACTGGCTTAACTTGCAATCTTATTACTGATTGGCTGACTTTGCTGCCACTCAAAAAATGTAGCCAATTATTTTAAAGTGGAGGGGCAGTGAGATGCCTGTGATGTCATAAGCATCAGTTTTTCATATCGGGCCGTTTTCTGGCTGACATTTCTAAAAGAGGAATTTCTATGAGACTGAGATGTTTAGCATGTCTAGCACTTTTTGTATGTTTGTGAATGCCGGTAGACTACCATTATTCAACAAAGACAAAGTAAAAATGGTTTTTCATTCTCTGTCCCCTTTAATTAGCAGTCTTGGGGAAAGTTATTTTTAAAAGTAATTCATTAAAATAAAAAAAACTCTCCAAAAAAGTAACTAATTGCGTTACTTAGTTATTTATCATGGAAAGTAATGCTTAAGTTACTTTTAAGTTACTTTTAAGTTACTTTTTCTTATTTGGCTGAGGCTTGATCTCGTTCAGGCCTTGAACTTGTTTTCTATGACTGAAAAGTTCTGCATTAAAGGTATAGCGGAGGATTTTCTTAAATACTACAAAAGAACCGCCTTCT
Source organism: Paramisgurnus dabryanus (assembly GCF_030506205.2). Classification (NCBI taxonomy): domain Eukaryota; kingdom Metazoa; phylum Chordata; class Actinopteri; order Cypriniformes; family Cobitidae; genus Paramisgurnus; species Paramisgurnus dabryanus. Next base: position 32,786,694 of record NC_133351.1, read on the forward strand.
CCACTTTTTTAAAAAATGCAGTTGCGCAACACTCCTGATTGACAACTAGGAGGACCAATAGTCTTGATGATCCACCTGGAAAAAGAAAATCCCCCGCAATACCTTTAAGAAATTGCACATTTCCATCACAAAAATATCAAGCTCTGGCCTGCCATCTCCGTTTTGGACTCAAAACTGTTCACACTCAGGCGCGCACAAATATAATGCGTAATTCTTTGTGACGTTCAGTTTAATTCAGTACATTGTGTTTTTTTTAATCAAAATAATTAAACTGAAAAGTAACTTGCATTGCTTTTTTTAAAAAGTATGAATTAAGTATTAATATATTAAATTCATATACATATACTACTCATACAGTTGCAAGCTCTTGTAGTGCCAGGATTTTTCCCCCCTCTCTCTCTCTCTCTCTCTCTCTCTCTCTCTCTCTCTCTCTCTCTCTCTCTCTCTCTGAAGTAGAGCTGTCCTTAGGCAAGGTGAACCTTGTCTCCATATCAACATACATCTGACTTTGCCTTTAGATGTTTAAACTGAGTGAGAGAAAGACCTAAAGGAAGGTCAGCTCACAAATACTTGTCTAATTATGTGTGTGTGCGTGTGTGTGCATGCGTGTGCGTGTGTGTGCGTGCGTCTGTGTATATGTGTGTAAAACAGAGAGGGAGAATAAGAGAGAGATGACAGTCTATAAAACTCTGTAAATGAGTCTCTGTTGATCTTGCATTATCTGACGAGTCTGCGTTAGGATGAAAATTGTATAGTGAGTAAATCATGGGTTTGAAAATTGTATGGTGAGTAAATCATGGGTTTAATATCATTTTTGGCCTAACTATCCCTTTAAACCCTTTGTTATTACAAATAGTAGACAGAAAGCCATTCAGTGTGACAGTATATCCAGTATATCCAAACCATCAAGGGTGATGAAAGAGATGTGAAAGAGATTTTGAATCTCAGAGAGATTTTCCTGCTTAAATAAAGGTCAAAAAAAAAAAAAAAAAAAAATTTGAACCAATTATCTAAAACAACCATCCTTTTATATATCTGTGATGTTGTAAGTTTGTTTTATGCAAAAGACATCAAAAATTGTGAAATTAAACTTTTATTAAGCTAAAATGAAAATAGCAAATAAAAGATTTCATATGAATAATAGTGAGAAATAATAGATTTACTTATAAATAATAAAAAATGTCACAGAATCTGACACATAATACACGTCAATCCCATGTTAACCCGAGGAGTTGCAAACTTTTGCCAGTAAAACTAAACCTTTTATAAATGGGGTGGCAAGGTTATTTATGGGGTCCCTTATCCATGAAAGAAAATAACCCCAACATGGTAGAAGCATGAATTAATGTCATGATTGGGAAAGATAGATTATCGCCACCAACTGGGCTGGAGTGTCTATTATTCAAGCTCTCAACGAAAGGTGTGAGGCGTTTGGAAAAATAGGTCCACAAGTTTACAACGAATGCTAAAACAGCTGTTGGAAAGCATCTTTTGCAGCGATTTTTGTGTGAGCATATCAGTGAACACCCCTGACCACTCGGTGAGTTTCACGTCTTTGTAAATGGTTTAATGGATTTTAGGAAGGATTGTTCCTGTGCACCTATGCAGCCATTATAGAGATGGGAGGTGATACAACAGAAACAGAAAATTCTCGGGCCAGCATCATACGTCCAAATTTCAGTCAAAACTGGTCTATTTCATCATAAACAATCTGAAAACAGGGCTTTAAGTATAAAATACCGAACTTGTCCTTTAAGTCAATAAACGGTGATAAACCGTTTTTGAAATTCAAAATTTGTATTTATGTCCCCACCCACCAATGCCAGAATCAAACTTACGCCCTTGGGGGCCTCTATTGTATCATTTTTGGATTTTGTGTGGCCCTTTGGGCAATGGGGGGGTCCTAAAATTGTCACCACCTTTCACCACAATAGCAATGGAAAAGAAATGAAGAGTTTGGTTCCAAAACGCAATAAATCCATTTTGACAAATTTCGGTAAAAACGTGTTTTCTATACCAAGAAAGTGACAAGATGAAAACCATTGTTTTCTGTTACAAACTTTCACATAGCATCTTTAGGTTATAAAAACATAAAAAATTGAAATCCATAAGTTGATTTTCAAAGATTTATTATAAAAACGAATTATTTTTTTCCACAAAATGCAATAAATCCATGACGTTTTTTTTTTTCAAAATTCTATGAATCTATTCAATCAATGTATGCGTTAATTTTTGCCATTTTATATTCATTTAGTTAAACAGTTGTACACAATGATAAAAAAAATAAACATTAATTTCATAAATCAAAACACTTACTTTGTCATAACAGGAACACTGTCATTGCTGCGGTTATAGTTGACTTCGTCGCTTAACATTTTTCACAGCGATCAGCTGTGATTCTCGTTGACTTTGAGTAAAATAATGTAAAGTTTTTTATAAGATCCCTGGGGTCAATGTGTTAGCACGAGAAAAGCTAGATGCTGTCGGGAGAACAAGCGATCGTCTCTTGAGTGCCTCTCGCGTAAATTATTAGATGTAGATGGCTTACATTTCTTTCCCGTCACAGAAAACCATCACAGGTTTATCAATGCTATTAAAGTAGTAGTTTGTATTTGTTTGTTTGTGCACGAAGTACAAAGTAATCAGTATATACCATTTGCCACCCCTCGTAGTTCTCATGCCACCCCCTTGCCACCCCATAAATAATTTTCTAGATCCGCCCCTGCTGATATAATACTGTTTTGGCAGTAACTCATTTTTTTTTTCAAAAATGGCATTTATTGCGTTTTGGAACCAAACTCTTCAAATTTAACTTTATCCTCTGAACAGGTAAGACAACAGCAACATGATTTATGTTGAAACATTTGCGTTTTTATTCAGTCTTATAGTTTTATTATATTTAATTTAAGGATGCACTTCTTATGTGGATGTACAGTAAAATGACAAGTCGCTCTGATGCAGTTATCACACACATCGGATTCATCTACACAGAATAGCGGTGTACAGCAATCAAGAAATGTGCCAGTAATTATTTTTTGTAACAGTGAAGCTACAGTATAAACTACATCAACATATGATATAAACTAAGGATCGATTATCATTGCTTTGGCACAAAATGCATTCATTGACTACATCTCTCAAATTTCATGAATTCTTTTCTCACTCAGACACAACAACTCCCAAAACTCTTTGTAGGTACAGGCCAATTTGCACATGCTGTTTTCAAATGTGTTAAACTTATGTTAAAAAAAATAACATAATACAAAACTGAATAAGACAGCAATTTGCTACATTTCAACAGTAATATTTTAATGAAATATATTTTAAATGTAAAAATTAAATGCTATAAGACAATTGGACCAGCCCCAGCTGTCCACAGCAGAGTAGATTAGCATTAGTATCTGTATCAGTGGATGGTGTGTATACAAATTCTTGCATTTTGGAATTATGCAGTCGAAAAAAATAAACTATATAAAATATTGACAAATTTTGCATCATGTCTGATTCATTCCAGTAACATATATTGCAGTGAATTATAAACAGAGATGTGTCCTTTTTTTACACAAGAAAACATTGTAATTTATAATGCTGCATGTTGTTAGGGTTTTTTAGGTCAAACCTTTGCTAGTGTTCTGGAAGAATGAATAAAGTGTTTTGGTAGTTGTAGTGCATTTTTAATGTGAAATAAACTGCTTTGCCAAGCTGAAAGTTGGTTAGGAGAACTGTGTGAAGTATTGAGAAATGTGTCCTAGCGTCTGTAAAAAACTGTAAAGAAGAACAGCATGCAACATCTATTAAAAAGACACAAGTCATGATACAGTTATCCAACCACAGAGCAACCCCTGAAGATTGTTGACTAATTGTTATCATAATCTGAACAAAGAAAGTTGAGCGTCTCCTGACAATCTCTAGCTGTCCAGATATTTGTGTGTGTGTCCAGAGCTCCACATCGTTGGTTTGTGGCAGGGCATTGGGGCTCTTCAGCTGAAGACCAGGCCTTGTATTTAAGACCATCTCCATTCACCCAAAACCATTGCCCTGCTAGAAAGCGTAGACCAATCCAAACATATTGTGTTTGAGCTTTTGAAATTCGATTTAGAGCGTAATACATGCTTGTGTTTGAGCTCAGAGATGCCAGTTCATCATAATGATTTCTGCAGTAATCTAGTGCTGTCTGCCACGTAGCAGTCTGCCGAACCACAACAATATCAAATACTCGCATACAGAAGGCGCCGTTTTTATCTGTGCAGTGAGCATCATGCAGTTTCTTATATTGTCTGTTTAAGAAAGCACATTCGCTGTTATTGTCTGGTTGATTTCTCTGGTAATCCCAGCTGATTTGTGTAGCAGGTTCACCTCCTGTCCAACTCCAGATTTCTAAACTTCTCCAGAGTCCAACCCAGGCATCAGAAGTCTGACTCTCTGCATCTTTTAAAAACTGTTGCTCCTCAATGTCATTAGTGAATGTGGACAAGCCATTAAAGTATTTTCTGCAGTATTGTTGTGAATCATTCCTTGTTTTCGCTAGATTTATGAAGTAATGTTGTTTCATGGTGCAGAACGTGAGTCCATAGAGCTGTATGATCAGGATAAAGGTGAGTGTAGTCTTCATCTTTACCCAGTGAACTAGTTTACAATGACCAAGACAACGACAGAACTCTGCATTATGACAGACTCTCTCTTACTTAAACTGACAAACAACCAATAAGAAAAAATAGTGTGATGGAGTGACAGTAACAAATCCAATCACAATGCACCACTGAAGACAAACAAATGTCAGGTGCATGTAATCAATCAAAACATATCATGCGTTGTATTTCTTAGTAAAAAAAGATTTGCAAGTAAATCAAACATGAAAATATTTTTACATAGTTTCCCCTGTTTGTTTAGCACAGCAAAATAAAATAATGGCACACACACAAACATTTTTCTCCATACCTTCAAACAATGCCTCTTTATGTGTGCTGATCTTCATTATTATAGCTTTATTATTAATAAATTGCTGTATGCTAATGCTATGAAGTATTTTTTCTTTAGGGGATCAACAGCTGATATCCAGATTTTAGGTGATTTCTAAGAAGGTCAAAAATATTTTTTCCAGTTTTTCAAGAAATCATTCTGATTTCATTCTAAAATTGTTTTAATAGCTTTATTTGCTATTATTACAGGTTCTGCACATTACATTTACGTTTCACTTTTATAAATACAGAAATGCAAGTCAAATGTACTAAACAAAATCTTGAAAACCATATAAACAAACCAACAGGTGTTTGCTTTAAAGGTGGTAAGAGCTTAAAGCAAACATAGTAACAAGAATCACAGGCGTCCCAACACAAATCTGAGTTTCTTAGAGGAATCTGTGTTTGTGTACATACTTTATTTTGGGGACAAATTTGTACCAAAAATTGAGGAAAATCTGACTAACCTGAGCGAAAACCTCCTATTGGTGATTTGTAAAAAATGCTATAAAAATATAGGGTTTTTTATTGTAAAAAGGTTAAATGTTTTCTGTTAGGATAATCTATGCCTCAAGGTTTGATTTTGTAATTTGTATTTGATATAGGGTTGATGAAAATGCCTTTAAAAACCAAAACAATAATCTTGTAATTTGCTCTATACTGGACTGGCAGCCAATTTAAGGATCTCAATAAATGGTCCGTTTTCTTGGCTGACTTAATCATTCTGGCCACAGCATTTTGTATGTTTTGCAAGCGTGCCAAAGCTTTTTTATCAATCCCAACGCACAGAGAGTTACAATAATCCATTCTAGAGAAAACGACCACAGAGATCACTTTCTCAAAGTCTGTAGGTGATAGAAATGGTTTGTTTTTTGCTAAGAGCCATAAATAAAAAACTGGATTTAACCACAGAATTTATTTGCTTGTCCATTTTTTAATTCAGAATCCAAGATAAACCCAAGGCTTTTAACCTTGTCAGTGATGGCAACTCTTTTAGTCGCTCAGACACTAAGTGGGTATCGGGTCCGAAGAACTATAACCTCAGTTTTCTACTCATTTAGTTTTCAAAAATTAGCTGCCAACCAGTCTTTTACCTCCTGAATACAGTACATGCTAGTACGTTGCCAAAAGTATCCCAGTTTGAATGTTTCACCAAAAAATTGATCTTTATGACATCCGCATAGCAGTGAAAAGACATCCGAAAATAGAACCAAGAGGTAACATATATAAGCTACAATCGATCCCTGAGGAACCCCACACAGTTAAAGGGACCACAGGGAGATACAATCTCTTAAACATACAGAGAAGGTTCACTTTAAGACTTTCCCCTTTCGGCCAACCCCTGTCCAGAGTCAAAAAGATTTCATTAAGCACTTTTAAGAAGTGCTGTCTCTGTGCTGTGCCTTGACTTGACTTGAAACCAAATTGAAAAACCTTGGTTATGGAGTTTGACAACAGGTGGTCTTGAAGTTGCTTAAAGACAACTGTTGTTAACAACTTTGCAAAAATGGTATATTCGAAATCAGCCTTAAGTTATTTGGGTCGTCCATAAGGACATTTGAGCATTTTAACAGTGGAGTCACAACAGCATGATTAAAATCAGTTGGACAGATGCCCTGGCAAAGGCATTTGTTAATAAAATTCAGATTATTAAAATCCACACTACCCAAGATCTGCTCAAAGAACCACGATGGCATGAGGTTGTCTTTGGCTGAGGAAAGTTTTAGGTTTGCAAATATCAGCAAGAGCAGATCCAGTCATAGGTTGAAAGCGGGTGTGGCTCATAAGTCTTGAAAAGTGAAGCCTCTGGCTCTTTGATCGCCCCCTGGTGGCTGGATGCAGTACAAGTCATAAACCCCGCCCTCTCCATTCAAACAAATGGGACTCTGCTCTAAATAAAAAAATTATTTACACTTCCAATAAAAGTTTCCGAAAGATAGTTTCAGTCCTTTTAAGTAGTTGTTATCACATTGATATATGTGTTCATTTTTGTGATAACTTTCATTTTAGCTAGTTTTTTGCTGCTATAGAAATGGGGCGTGTGTGGTAATGTAACGTCTCGGTTACGTATGTAACCCTCGTTCCCTGAAGGAAGGGAACGGAGACGTCACGTCGTGACCGACGAATTGGGAACCGCTCCGCGGGTGACCTATCTACTTCGAGAACTATAAGAAACGCCAATGAACTTGGCATGCAGGTATTTGCATAATGCCGGCGCCGCCCCGCCAGGTGCGTATATAAGCCGCAGGTGCACAATACCAAATTAGCTATATTATTGCTGAGAAGCCGAGCAGCAGTGCCCGGCCTGAAAACAGCAATGGAACAGCAAACTGTGGCGACGGGACGTGACGTCTCCGTTCCCTTCCTTCAGGGAACGAGGGTTACATACGTAACCGAGACGTTCCCTTTCAGTCGGTCACTACGACGTCACGTCGTGACCGACGAATTGGGAATCCCTACCAAAACGCCACTGCAGCTGAACCCTTCCAGTGTCTGTAAAGCCCTCCGCCCTCCACATAGGGGGCGGAACCTAAGGCGAAATGCAGAAGGCCGGTCACTACCTGTTCCTTAACCCACGATAGTGAAGCAGCGAACTGGGGAAGCGTCTAAACTGAGCGGAGCTAGAACACTGCGGAAGCCATCCCCTAAGAAGGTTGAATGGATGACATAAAAATATGAAACAACCGAAGGTTGCTCATAAAAAGTCTCTGAACAAAACATAGTATGCAGAGAGATGCAGAGCAGGCTCTGCTAAGGAAAACGTGGAGGATTAGTACCCCACGGAGTATACACACAAATGAACCCCACGTAGGGGACAAATGTGGACGCCTAGCCTACACAGGTTTACAGAGAATACATCAGTGATAGGTTGACAGCGGATGCTCCGCAACACCAGCTATCAGGGCGGTGGAGGAGAGGCAAAAACAGTTTTTTAGACGTTTTTGACCCGATGGCCTTCCATATTGGTGCAGATGTGCAGCACCAAAATAGAGGCTCCAAGCCGACACACGAGCCGACCCTCGGCATTCTTAACTAGTTAGTAGAAAGAACCCGAGTGGAAACCGGTTCGACACGAACACTATAGAATCTTGTGAACGTATTAGGTGTCGCCCAGCCTGCAGCTCTACAAATATCTGTTAGCGAGGAACCGCGAGCCAGTGCCCAAGATGATGCCACACTGCGTGTAGAGTGGGCACATAAATTAAACGGACAAGGCACATTCTGCTTTTGATATGCAAGGGCTATAGTATCCACAATCCAATGGGACATCCTCTGCTTGGTGACAGCTTTTCCTTTCTGATGACCACCGTAACAAACAAAGAGCTGATCTGAGGTCCTAAAGCTTTGCGTCCTGTCTATATACACACGTAGTGCACGAACAGGGCATAACAAAGCCGTGGCTGGGTCTGCCTCCTCCAAAGGCAGCGCTTGGAGGTTCACCACTTGATCTCTGAAAGGAGTGGTGGGAACTTTGGGCACAAAGCCGGGCCGGGGTCTCAGTGTTACGCTGGATGCAGCCGGCCCGAACTGAAGGCACGATTCGTCGAGCGAAAATGCATGAATATCCCCTATCCTCTTAACAGAAGCCAAAGCAAGGAGAGTTAATGTTTTCATAGTAAGAAATTTAACACTCACACTATGCAGAGGCTCAAATGGGGCTTCCTGGAGTGATTTCAGCACCAAGGACAGGTCCCAAGGAGGAATAGAGGGAGGACGCGAAGGATTCAGTCTTCGAGCGCCTCTGAGAAATCTAATGACCAGGTCGTGCTGACCCACTGTTCTACCGTTTACGGGTGAATGGTGAGCTGATATCGCAGCGATATCGACTTTAATAGTGGATGGAGACAGCCTATTCTCCAAACGGCGCTGGAGATATAAAAGCACAACACTAATCGGGCATTCTCGGGGGTTTTCACTTTGGGAAGAACACCAGTCGACAAACAGGTTCCATTTAAGCGCGTAAGCCTGTCTCGTAGACGGCGCTCGCGCTGCAGCAATAGTGTTAGATACCTCTTGCGGTAAATCACTCAAATCCTCCGTGCCCCGTCCAGAGACCACACATGGAGGTTCCACAGGTCGGGGCGCGGGTGCCATAATGTGCCCTCTTGTTGAGAAAGAAGGTCCTTCCTCAGGGGAATCTTCCAAGGAGGGGCTGTCGCGAGGAGAGAGAGTTCTGGAAACCAACTCCTGGTTGTCCAATACGGTGCCACCAACAGCACGCTCTCCTCGTCCTCCCGGATTTTGCATAGGGTTTGCGCAATGAGGCTCACCGGAGGGAACGCGTATTTGCACATGTTTCGCGGCCAGCTGTGTGCCAATGCATCCACGCCGAGCGAGTCGTCGGCTAGTGAATAGAACAGGCGACAATGGGTCGTCTCTGGGGAAGCAAACAGATCTATCTGCGCTTTGCCGAAACGTCTCCAAATCTGCTGAACCGCAATGGGGTGGAGTCGCCATTCGCCGGGACGCGCAGCCCGAGAGAGCGCATCCGCCTCTACATTGAGCGTGCCCGGGATGTAAATGGCACGAAGAGACCTCAAATTCTTCTGACTCCAAGTGAGGAGATGACGGGCGAGATGCGACAGGTGACGCGAGCGTAAACCGCCTTGACGATTGATGTACGCCACGGTCGCAGTGTTGTCTGTGCGAACTAATACATCTTTGCCCTGTAACTCGTTGCTGAAACGGACGAGCGCAAGATATACAGCCCACATTTCTCGGCAATTTATGTGCCAATGCAGCTGGGGTGCCGTCCAGACCCCCGAAGCCGCAAGCCCATCGTACGTGGCCCCCCACCCCGTGTCCGAAGCATCTGTGCATACTATTGCATGCCTGGAGACCTGTCTCAGAGGCACACCGGCTCGGAGAAACGCACGGTCTGACCACGGAGTGAAAGTGCAACGACACGCAGGTGTAATGATAACACGGTGAATGCCGCGCAGCCACGCTCTCCTCGGGACTCGATCGTGAAGCCAATGCTGAAGCGGTCGCATATGGAGCAGTCCGAGCGGAGTTACAGCTGCGGCTGCTGCCATATGCCCCAAAAGCTTCTGAAATTGTTTCAGCGGGACCGCGCTCTTGCTCTTGAATGTATTCAGGCAAGTCAGAATCGACTGTACACGCGCTTCTGTTAGACGAGCTGTCAAATCGATCGAGTCCAGTTCCATACCGAGAAAAGAGATTCTCTGCACGGGGCAAAGCTTGCTCTTTTCCCAGTTGACCCGAAGACCCAAACGAGCGAGGTGTTTTAAAGTTAAATCTCTGTGATCGCACAGCGTCTGACGTGTTTGAGCTATTATTAGCCAATCGTCCAGATACGCGAGAATGCGCACACCTCTCTCTCTCAGGGGTTTTAAAGCCCCCTCCACTACTTTGGTGAATACACGGGGCGACAGAGAGAGCCCGAATGGGAGGACTTTGTACTGGTATGCTCGCCCCTCGAACGCAAAGCGGAGAAACGGCCTGTGCCGGGGGAGAATCGATACATGAAAGTACGCGTCCTTCAGGTCGATAGATGCGAACCAATCGTTTGGACGAATGCATGGAAATATGCGTTTGGGCGTCAGCATTTTGAACGGCATTCTGTGAAGTGCACGGTTCAGCGAACGCAGGTCCAGGATCGGTCGCAAGCCGCCGCTTTTCTTGGGTACAATAAAGTAAGGGCTGTAAAACCCCGACCTCATCTTGGCTGGAGGGACCGGCTGGATCGCGTCTTTCGCCAATAAGACAGCGATCTCCGCATGGAGGACGTGCGCATCGGCAGCTCTCACCGTAGTGAAACGAACGCCGGAGAATTTGGGGGGACGCCGGGCAAATTGGATCGCGTAGCCGAGACGAATCGTGCGTAAAAGCCAACGCGACGGGCTGGGAAGCTGTTCCCACGCCCCCAGACACCGTGCGAGAGGAACTAAAGGCACGATCGGTGTACCCGCGGCGGGCGCAACGGAGGTGATCGCCGGTGTGTGCGTATTGGCCACACCGACAGTAGTGTTGTGCATGATAACACTCACCTGAGTCCGCTGCTGGGTGGGTGAGTAAGGGAGGCTCTGCTGAAGACACCTCACGCCACTCGATGCACCCTCTGGCGAAGGGGGAGGAAGACGATGGGTTATGAGCCCGTGATGGTCTTCTCTCCCCTGAGAAGTCAGAGAGCGCGAAGGGGTTATGAGCCCGTGCGTTGCTCTCGAACTCCTCTGATGAGTCGGAGAACGAGGGGGGGTTATAAGCCCGCTCGTGTCTCCGGCGCTCATCTGAAGACCTAGAGATGGAAGTGGAATTCGCTCTTTTTGTGGAATTGTGGGTGCCGACTGAAAAGTCGGCGGAACAGAAAAATGAAACCAAGGATTCCCCAACCGGCCCTCCTCCGGTGGGGGGAGTGGTGCCTTCACCATCTCCCGAAGAGCGATCCCCTCCATCTCTAGGTCGCCCGTCTCAGGGCCGCTTCGATCTCCTCTTTCCACCCTTCGGAGCGGGCTGAGCGGGCGGGGCGGGCTGCTGGCGACCGGTTCCTCGCTTCTTAGAAGAGCCCCGGGGAGGAACGGAGGCGGCCGCCGCAGGACGCCCTCGGCGAGGAGCAGGCTGAGGCGCCGACGTGGACGGGGCAGGCGCAGGACGCTTCCGACGCGGCATGATTTGAGCTATGGCCTCAGTCTGCTTCTTGGCCGCGGAGAATTGCTGGGCAAACTCCTCGACCGTCTCGCCGAACAGGCCGGTCTGGGAAACCGGAGCATTCAGGAGCCGGGTTTTATCTGCATCCTTCATGTCCGCCAGACACAGCCAGAGATGGCGTTCCTGGACTACCAGGGTAGACATCGCACGCCCGACGGCAGTTCAGAGAACTCCGCCGAGTCGTGACCTCCCGCGTGCAGGTCCCTCAGAGCCTTAGCCTGATGAACCTGCAGCAATGCCATGGCATGCAGGGCTGAAGCTGCCTCCCCACAAGCTTTGTAAGCAGCACCGGTCAGCGCCGAAGACTGCTTACAAGCCCGTGAGGGGAGAGTAGGCTGGTCCCGCCAGGAGGAAGCGACACCGGCCGGACACAACTGCATCGCGACCGGCCGCTCCACTGACGGGATACCAGTATACCCCCTGGCATCTCCACCCTCGAGAGAGGTGAGGGGTGAAGGCTGAAACGGCCGGTTCCGGGCGGAAAACGGGGTTTTCCACGACCGCGTCAGCTCTTCATGCACCTCGGGGAAGAAGGGCACCGGGGGCGAGGACTGAGAAGCCCTGGCACCCCCGAAGTACCAATCATCGAGGCGGGACAGTTCAGGTGGGGGAGGTTCAGTCCACTCCAAGCCGACCGCCGCCGCCGCCCGAGCGAGCATGGCTGCCATCTCGGGGTCGAACGCAGGACCCGCAACCCGACCCGAAGGCGGGAGCGGATCTGGATCGACGTCCGAGGCTGACAACCCCCCCTCCGACGTTACGGTGGACATCGCGTCCGGTGGAGGCTCGACAGAGCGCGAGGACACCGTAGAACACGGGCCGCTCGTCTCCATCGGGACCTCCGCTGGCAACGGATCAGGGCGCTGGGAGCTGCTGGACGAACCAGCAGACCGACCCAGCACCGTTATACGGAGATCATCCTTCGCAAGTCTGGTAGCTGCGCCCTTAGCAGCACCAGACTTGGAAGGCGGGTGCCGTTCCCGGAGAAACGACACCCGTCTCCGCAAATCCGCCATAGTCATGCCCTCACAAGTGGAGCATGAACTATCACGCAACGCTGCCTCTGCGTGCTGGAGCCCCAGACACGAAACACAGCGCTCGTGGCCATCCCGGGGAGCGATGAACACACCGCATCCAGAAACGGAACACGGGCGGAATGCCATCTTTAAAAAGACGCACCCGACCGTGACACGAATGAGTGACTGTCTTTAAAAAGACACAAAGCTCAAACGTGCTGCTCTTTTAGGGAAATCACTCTTTTTGTGCGAGCTGGTGAAACACACAGGGAGAGGCAAACGCACTCACTCAACTCAAATCTTAAAAGAGACAGAGAGAGAGAGAGAGAGAGAAAGGGTGGAGAAAACACTGCGAGCCTCCGCTGAGGTGTCTTTGCCCAACCAACTTCAGCAAGCTGAGATCTTTTTCCTCCAAGAACAGGGATCTACGAAGATCAGTATACGCTTCTCGAGAGCAGATGTCTGCCGGCTTCGAAGCAAAAAGCTAATTTGGTATTGTGCACCTGCGGCTTATATACGCACCTGGCGGGGCGGCGCCGGCATTATGCAAATACCTGCATGCCAAGTTCATTGGCGTTTCTTATAGTTCTCGAAGTAGATAGGTCACCCGCGGAGCGGTTCCCAATTCGTCGGTCACGACGTGACGTCGTAGTGACCGACTGAAAGGGAACCATGAGGGAAAGGGGGAATGGTAAGAAGGCGCAAGCAGATAGCTGGATAGCTTCTTCACGTGAGTTTTATTTGCAAAACTTTTGTTGTCCAATTAAACATCTGTGGCCATACTCTAAAGAAAACTAACATTTTAAAATAAAAAAAGATAAAGATAATGAAAAAGAAAAAGTAATTCAATTATCAGAATTTGCCATAGTTCTTTTAACTAGGAACAAAGCCCATGTTGCTACTTTACAGCAAACAGCCATTCGGCTAACTCTCTAGCCCCCAACCTCTCTCTTCAAAGGCTGCACTGTCTTATATAGAGAGGTTTCCCACGTCTAATTACCAGACCGCACCATCTGCATACCCCATTTTACCCACCAGTAAATTAATAAATGTATGCAGAAGGGGGAGAAACTCACCTTACATTATAACAGAATATTTATAAAGCATACAATTAACACATTTACATCAAACTAAAGATATAAATATAATTTATAACAGTAAAGAAAAACGGCCCGAAACATTAACAATTAATAGTCCCGTCCGGAACTTTAAATGTACATTCATACGGGCACACGACCCCTTAGTAGGACGCACAGCACACCCGGAAACGGACGGCTACAACACACACACGCCACGGAGGCTGCGACAGGACAACCCAAACATAATACAAATCAATAAATGGTAATGTAAAACTAAACGAGTGTGTTTTGTCATTAATGTCCGAAAAGTTTTAAAGTTATTTGTATTGAAGTGCGTTGTGATATTTGCGATTATGTGCACCTAACCACAACTATACACCACCGCATCTCCCTGCGTAAGTTGAATGGGATGTATGTAAATGCATGATGATCACAACTCTGTAAATCTGAATGTGAACATATACAATATTAATGACCCCTCGGGCACATCATAAACATAAAACTTAACAAGGATGACGATATCACATAAAGGGGACGATGTCACATAACGTCTCATCGTCACACCCCCCCCCCCACAAGACCGTCACTCTTCAGAGTGGCGGGACAAAAAGTCAGCTATAACATTTTGGGCCCCGGCTCTATATTTGATTTCAAACTTAAATGGCTGGAGAGATAAAGCCCAGCGGGTAATCCTCGCATTGCTGTCTGCAAAGCTCTGTGATCAGTCTCTAGAGTGAACTATTTTCCAATAAGATAGTATCTCAATGTGTCCAAAGCCCACTTAATAGCCAGAGCTTCTTTCTCGACAGTGGAGTATTTAGTCTCTTGGGGAAACAGCTTGCGACTTATGTATTGTACAGGTTTAGAGTCCTTACCTTCGCCCTGTAGGAGAACTGCCCCAAGACCCACTCCCGAAGCATCAGTTTGTACCGTAAAAGGGAGATCGAAGTTTGGGCTTTGCAGAACGGGTGTTTGACACAGACAGCCCTTTAAATCCTCAAAGGCTTCCTGACATTCAGGGGTCCAATCACTTTCTGTGGTTTGTCCTTTCGAGTAAGGTCCGTCAACACCGCCGCTCGGCTGGAAAGGTTAGGTATAAAGCGCCTATACCAACCAAGTAGGCCCAAGAAAGATCTCACTCTCTTTTTTGTTGTTGGAGGGGGACAGGAACGTACTGCTTCAACCTTGTGAACTTGGGGTCTGATGACACCTCCTCCCAGCACATATCCCAGATAAGAAACTTCTGATCTTGCCAAGTTACACTTTTTTGCATTAACCACTAGTCCAGCAGCCTTTATACGTTGGAACACCTCAGCCAAGTGCCCTAAATGCTCTTCCCAGGATGCACTATTTATCACTACATCATCAATATAGGCAGCAGCAAAATCTGCAGTCTCTGAAAGAACTTGATCCATAAGCCGCTGGAAAGTCGCTGCGGCTCCATGCAGCCCAAAAGGCATGACCTTGAAATGATATAATCCAGATGGGGCTCGGAAAGCAGTCAGGTCTTTGGCAGCGTCTGACAGCGGGACCTGCCAATAACCCTTACACAGATCTAATGTGCTTAAGAATTTTGCCTTTCCAAGCCGTTCCACCAACTCGTCAACTCAAGGCATGGGGTACGGGTCGAAAGCCGAGATGGCATTTAGCTTAGAAAAGTCAACACAGAACCTTAAGCTCCCATCCTTCTTGGGTACAAGAACCACTGGGCTGCACCACACGCTTTTTGATGGTTCAATCACCCCAAGATCTAACATGACTTGAACTTCCCTTTTTAAGTCGGAGATGAGGCGAGCTGGGACTCGGCAGAATGACTGACGTATGGGCCCTGGCGACAGAAGTCGAATGCCATGTTGAGTCACGTCCGTCCTTCCTGGTTTATCACTGAAGAGACCTGTTGGTATTATCGCCTCAATTTGCTGCCTCTGTTGAGTTGACAGATGATTAAGATTGGGTAAGGTGTTGTGGTCTTGGCTAGTTGGAAAGTATTGTTCGTCCTCTTCTTCCTCACTGTCCACTGACCGAGCCCACATTTGCTCTGATACAGAACAGCTTCGGTCCTGCCATGGTCTGAGTAGATTAACATGAAATACCTGAGTCTTTCTACGATGATCTGGTAGACTGATTTCATAATTGGTTTCTCCCACCTTCTTCAGGACCTCGTAAGGTCCCTGCCATTTTGAAAGAAGTCCAGTGTCAGATGTGGGTAGGAGGAGCAAAACCTTTTGGCCTGGTTTAAGAACTCTTTTCCTTGAAGATCTGTCATACCACATTTTCTGCTGACGCTGAGCTGTGAGCATGTTGTCTCTGACGAGTTCAGCCAAGGAATCCATTTTCTGTCTCATTTTAAGAATGTATGATACAATGTTGGTTTGCTCTTGTGGATTGTCCCCCTCCCATGCCTCTTTAAGGACATCCAAAGGCCCACAAACTTGGCGACCATAAAGCAGTTCAAATGGTGAAAAGCCTGTAGAGGCCTGAGGGACCTCTCTATATGCAAACAACAGGTACGGTAGCCACTGATCCCAATCTGAACCTGTGTCTGAGACAAACTTGCGCAGCATAGACTTCAGGGTGTGGTTGAAACGTTCAACCATGCCATCAGTCTGGGGGTGATACGGGGTGGTCTGGATAGGGTGAATGCCTAGCATGGAGTAAACTTCCTTGATCTGTTTAGAAGTAAAGTTTGTGCCTTGGTCTGTCAATATTTCTCTAGGTATTCCTACCCGTGAGAACAGCTGTGTGAGTGCATTTACAATTTGCCTTGTCTTAACCTTTTTGAGAGGGAAAGCCTCAGGGTATCGTGTTGCATAATCACATACAACTAATATGTAGCGATTCCCTGTTCTGCTCCTCTCTAGGGGACCTACGACATCCATAGCTATACGTGTAAATGGCACATCAATGATAGGGAGGCTAACCAAGGGGGCCCTGTCTCCCTTTTTGATAGGGGCTGTCAGCTGACATTCAGGACATGACTTGCAAAACTCCATAACATCCATATATAGCCTTGGCCAATAAAATCTGTTGGATATCCTAGCCAGTGTCTTTTGTTGGCCTAAATGACCTGCCCAAGGAGTGGAGTGACCCATATTCAGAATCATAGATCTCAGGGGAGTAGGCACTACTAACTGCTGTCCAGCATTACCTTGCCGATACAACCTTTCGTCTTTCAGCACGAACTGGTCCCTGTCTGTCACACTACTCAAGACATCCTTTTTACCTACTTTTGCAAACAATGGCTGCAGAGTAGCATCCTGCTTTTGCAGCTCCACCATATTATGTGGTATTATTTCTACATCTTCTGCCCTAGGTTTGGAAAGACGTTCAACCATTGTTGTGCCTTTAACTTTCTGTTGCCGCTTCTCTCTTCTTGTTTTCTTTTCTTTGGGACTCTCTGCAAAAGGTAAAGGATCCAGAAGCTGTTTTGACTGTGCCCTTGTAACTACTCTTACTTCAGCTACCTCTTTGTCATCACGTAGCAAGTGAGCTAGCACAGGAACATCTCTACCCAACACAACAGAATAGGGAGCTTTATCAACAACACCAACAGTCAAACAGTAGGTTTGTCCTTCAATCTGAATGTTCAGATCAACTGTGGGATATTCCCTTTCATCACCACCCTGCAAGTAAGCTTACGATGGGCCTGTATGGGCATAGCCTAAGGGCCCCGCACAGGTTTGCTCACTGGCGAAATGTTGGCCCCTTAGCGCTGGCCCTGCATGGGCAGCCCTTACTTAGCCCCCAGGAAGCCCTCACATAGAGAAATCCCCAGAGTTAAATAAACACTGCTGGATGTATATATTGTCCCATCTTACAGAGTGTTAAAAAGTAACAATGAAGCAGAATTAAAAGCGCTGTTATCCTCTCTCACCATCTCTGTCTGAAACCTAAAATTGCATTTTTACATCTTATTGGTAGAGTCATTTTCTTACTTTAGGTTGAGATTTTGTTTCATTTAAAGTCACCACTATTGTGATCAGTGTTTGATTTAGTTAAACTTGACTCATGACTCTTGCCTTGTTCAGTCTTTTGATTGCTATAACTTTGTGTGTTTAAGACATGTTTGTTATAGCAGAATGCGATACTTTGGTGGTGGTCAGTTCAGTAAATAAAGTCTAAATATCATCATATAAAAACGTATGTATTAATTTATTGTTTGCACACTTATGAGAAGCATCTTTCTCTGACAATGTGATACTATAGTATGAGATCCAGCTCTCTCTTAGCTGTTTGTCTTTCTGAAGAATTTTGAAACACTGACACTTTAAATTAACTGCTCAACAATGTCGACACACAAATATCAAGAATCAGAGTATGAATCACAATGATGGTGACAATAAAATGAAAAGCTTCATGCTGCAATGCATGCTGGGTATCAACAAATTACAAATCTCATCCAGGACTCCCAGAATGCACTGCGGCATGAATAAATAATGATCTTTTTTACCATTTTCTTTGTCACCATTGTTGAGATTCATACTCTGATTCTTGATGTCTGTGCATCTACATCGTTCAGCGGTTAATGTTTATGTGCAAACTATCAAAATTTTTCAGAATAATAAACTGCTATGAGAGTTCTGGACCTAACAGTGTAGTATTTCATTATTAACAGAAAATGATGCTTCTGATAAGGGGGGAAAACTATATTAATAAATCTGTTCATTAAATGATTATGTTTGATGTTGTTTATGTATCAACCATCAATATTCAATTACTATAGCCTTTTCTTTGCTATAGCATGTGTTTTAAACACACTTAGATATAGCAGCCAGAAAACACTAACAAGCCAATGGTCAAGAGCAGTGTTTGGAATAACGCCGTTTAAAAGAACGGCGTTACGTAACGACGTTCTTTTTTCAGTAACGGGCTAATCTAATTAATTACTTTTCCCGCCGTTACAACACCGTTAACGTTACCGGACGTTAAATGCGGTGCGTTACTATGCACTGACTTAACCTGTGTGATCCAAACGCAACCCTGGCTCACACAGCTAGTGAGGAGGTAGGTTAATAACGAGATAAGCGATTATGATTGGCTAAAGCAGAGTAATGTGTTTCATGGTAGCCAATCAGAGCCAGTGTTGTTATACACATGCCAGCGCACGCGCCTGCGGCGACACACACACACACACAGGGCGAATTCCAATTGAAAGTGATGATCACTATGCCCTATTCCCTTCGAAGATCAAATCTCTTGATGTATAAACTCTAGATAAAGTTGCGCAATGTTGTCTGATAGTGTGGCTAATTAAAATACACTTGGTGATAAAATACAGCGTCTTTTTCTGTTTATTTGGATTTTACATCCCCTTCGCGAAGTGCCCTTCAAGGGCGCACAAACGGCATTTGAAATTTACCCACACACACCGAACAGCTAAACAGAGATTCGCGGCAGCAGAAGAGATGGCGAGTCAGGAGGAGCAATCCGATGAAAAGTTGGCATTTTCAAGGTGGAGATATAAGCACTACTTCAAATTCATTATGGTCAAAGCAAGAACGTGCATGTAATGTGTACATTATGTCCGGGAGCGAAGACTTTGTCGACATCCGTTGTAAGCAACTCTAATTTAATGAATCATATTGTTAAACTGTTTACTTTTTTAATGAAGAAAACGAAATACAGCAGCCTATGTCTTCCAGACTATTTATCTCAGTTTGATTTATTTAATTGCTACAGTTATTGCAAACACACTTTATATTATTTAACTGTTTACTTTAAAAGAAAATACCTGAAGTACAGAATGTCTACCAGACCAGTTGTCTGACATTGGGAGTTTGATTTATTTAATTAAGAATACGACTACAGAGCAAACACACTTTTTGTTGTTTAAAAGTTAACTTTTTGTGAACAAAACACTTGGAAGTACAGGTTGTTTACTTGACCAGTTGTCTCAGGTTGAGAGAGTTTTATTTAATTTAGTTTGCTGAAGTTAAATGCACTTTATATGGTGTAACTGTTTACTTTTCTTACAAAGATAATACTTGAAGTGTAGGATAAAACTCTTGCTGTCTGTTGACGTGCAATAAATATGGAAAGTTATGTATGAACACCTGTCTGTTCTACTCATTTCAACTGACATGTGAAAACTGCTAAAAAAATACAAATTCTTTGACATATAGCAACTTTTTTTAACCGTAACGCAAATAGTTACTTTCCCTGGTAACGAGTTACTTTTATTAAAGAGTAATTCAGTTACTAACTCAGTTACTTTTTGGAACAAGTAGTGAGTAACTATAACTAATTACTTTTTTTAAGTAACGTTCCCAACACTGGTCAAGAGTCAAAGTCCAACTAAAACAACCACTGATCACAATAATGGTGACTTTAAATGAAACAGCCAACATCTTAACATAAGTTAAGAAAATGACTCTACAAGTAAGATGTGAAATGCAATTTTAGGTTTCAGACAGAGATGTTGAGAAAGAGGATAACACAGCTTTTAATTCTGCTTCAGTGTTACTTTTTAACACTCTGTAAGATGGGACAATATATAAATCCAGCAGTGTTCATTTAACTCTGGGGATTTTTCTGTATGAGGGCTTTCTGGGGGCTAAGTGAGGGCTGCCCACGCAGGGCCAGCGCTAAAGGGCCAACGTTTTGCCAATGAGCAAACCTGCGCGGGGCCCTTACACTAGCCCTAAGTGGGCCCATAAAGGGCCATCGTAGGCTTACTTGCAGGGCATGAATGCACTGAACCTTTAAACTACCCTTATAGGATGCATGTACACTATCCAAGCATTCCTGTCTGACCAATGTTTGACTGCAGCCTGTATCTACCAGCACTTTGAACGTTCCGCTTCCTATTTTCACTGAAACTACAGTGTCAATGTTGTGTTTTGCTTCAATATATGGGTCTAGAGGTCTAGGAGTATAGCAAAGGTGTGGGCTACTGACCTGTATTGGGCAATCTGCCTTCTTGTGCCCCTGCTGGCCACATGCATGGCACAGAAGTGGAGGTCTGACCTTAGGCTGCCTATCAGAGGTTTGTTGGTGATTGGCGGTATTATAAACTTTAGCCTGAAGGGTATATGTGAAATTTGGGCTTTTGGGTATGTTATGACCACTTCCGTAACCCACCCCAGACTTACCTGGCAAGCTGCTGGACTTGCCTTGAGAGTATCCCAGTTGATAGGGAAACCGTCGTGCTGAAATGAATGTTTCTGCCAGCTCCGCAGCTTGCTTAGAGGAAGATGGGTTATGCTCCTTAATCCACGTCCTGATCTCAGGGTTAAGGACTTTGAGGAATTGTTCCAAAATGATAACATCGCCAATTTCCTCCTTAGATCGATGTCCTGGTGTCATCCATTTGTCATAAAGATCCTTTAACCTTGCTTGAAGTTCTCTGGGTGTTTCACCCTCCTGAACAAAGTTAAATCGAAATCTCTGTCTATTTGTCTCTGAGTTGATTTCGTATTTAAGTAACACAGCTTTTTTCACTAGGTCGTAATTCAGAGTGTCAGCAATGTCCATAGCAACATAGGCCACTCGTGCCTTACCTGTGAGGAGTGGTATTAAGTGCAATGCCCAGTCTTGTCTGGGCCACCTCCAAGCCAGAGCAATCCGTTCAAAGGTGGTCAAGTAATGTTCAATGTCCTCATCCTCTTGTAGTGGTAACATTTTTGGACCTTGCCATCCCATGTATGGAGATCCTTGCCACTGTCCCGATGATGAAGCTTGTACAGAAGGCTGTGCAGAATTGGTGCCTTGGGCTGCTTGAGCCCCACCCTGGGAGTGATGGACTATGCGATGAAATGGATGTGTACCAGCAGATGTTATTGAAGCATCTTGAGCTGCGCTACCCCCCATCTGATCCTGGCTCCGCAGTTGGACCTCATTCTGCAATTGCGTAAACTGATGTTGTAAAGTTCGCCACCTGTGCTCTTGCCGTTGGGCTTCCCTTTGCAGATGATCTTCTCTAGCTTGCTGTGACTGCATAAAGGAATGTAACATCCTGGACAGCTGCTGTATGGCCTCACCATTGCCTTCTTGTGGAGACATGCTAGCTGCCCCATGATCTGGAATTTCTTCATGAACGTCATCAGACGCTTTCACCGACGTCTGTTTCTTGGGACCCATCCTGGATTGCTGCTGCGCCCCCTACTGGAATGGAGTAACCGCTGCCACCATGTGTGGTAATGTAACCATGAGGGAAAGGGGGAATGGTAAGAAGGCGCAAGCAGATAGCAGGATAGCTTCTTCACGTGAGTTTTATTTGCAAACCTTTTGTAGTCCAATTAAACATCTGTGGCCATACTCTAAAGAAAACTAACATTTTAAAATAAAAAAAGATAAAGATAATGAAAAAGAAAAAGTAATTCAATTATCAGAATTTACCATAGTTCTTTTAACTAGGAACAAAGCCCATGTTGCTACTTTACAGCAAACAGCCATTCGGCTAACTCTCTAGCCCCCAACCTGTCTCTTCAAAGGCTGCACTGTCTTATATAGAGAGGTTTCCCACGTCTAATTACCAGACCGCACCATCTGCATACCCCATTTTACCCACCAGTAAATTAATAAATGTATGCAGAAGGGGGAGAAACTCACCTTACATTATAACAGAATATTTATAAAGCATACAATTAACACATTTACATCAAACTAAAGATATAAATATAATTTATAACAGTAAAGAAAAACGGCCCGAAACATTAACAATTAATAGTCCCGTCCGGAACTTTAAATGTACATTCATACGGGCACACGACCCCTTAGTAGGACGCACAGCACACCCGGAAACGGACGGCTACAACACACACACGCCACGGAGGCTGCGACAGGACAACCCAAACATAATACAAATCAATAAATGGTAATGTAAAACTAAACGAGTGTGTTTTGTCATTAATGTCCAAAAAGTTTTAAAGTTATTTGTATTGAAGTGCGTTGTGATATTTGCGATTATGTGCACCTAACCACAACTATACACCACCGCATCTCCGTGCGTAAGTTGAATGGGATGTATGTAAATGCATGATGATCACAACTCTGTAAATCTGAATGTGAACATATACAATATTAATGACCCCTCGGGCACATCATAAACATAAAACTTAACAAGGATGACGATATCACATAAAGGGGACGATGTCACATAACGTCTCATCATCACAGCGTGTTGTTAAGATTGGCGTGGTTTAATTGGTCGCGCGAGCGTTTGGGCGGAAGTTTGATACCGCGGCTCCGCTTCTGGCTCCACGGACGATTCCTTCTGTGCATGCCCTGGCTCCAAACTGACGTTTTTACGTAACATGGCGGCGACCGTGGACGGACATTTTTGGCTTCAATTCATTACAATGGAGGGAGGCGACGTCACGTCGTCCATCTTTTTTTACAGTCTATGGTTGAAAGTCACTCCACTTCCTAGGAGAAGTCCAAGTTATCGGAGAGGGAACATCAGCCTTTTTCCTGTGGTTTTTGAGATGGAGGTTCTCAAACTTTAATTTGAAAAAGCTGATAACTGAGAAAGTTGGGGTGCATATTTTGGACATGATTTATAGCCGCATTGATAGTGGCAAATAAAACTTTGGGATTATTAGCATTCTCTAAAATAGTCTGTGAATAAAATTTATGTTTGATGCCTTCTGAAATGTAACCAGAGATTCTCTAAACACGTCGTAATGCACTTGAATTTTATTTTTTCTCCATCTCCTCTCCGCCTGCCTAGACTGTCGTCTCAGCGAGCTAATAATAATAATTCATTACATTTATATAGCGCTTTTCTACAGCACTCAAAGGGCTTTACATATGAAAGGGGATTCTCCTCAACCACCAATAATGTGCAGCATCCACCTGGATGATACGACGGGAGCCATATTGTGCCAGTTGATATAGCCAATTAGTATTAGGGATGATTAGTAGGCCAACGGGCAAGTTAGACCAGGATGCCGGGCACACCACTACACTTTTTCAAAAGACATCCTGGGATTTTTAATGAACACAGAGAGTCAGGACCTCGGTTTAACGTCTCATCCGAAGGACGGTACTTTTTTGACAGTATAGTATCCCCTTCACTATACTGGGATGTTAGGACCCACACAAACCACAGGGTGAGCACCCCCTGCTGGTCTCACTAACACCTCTACCAGCAGCAACCTGATTTTCCCAGGTGGTCTCCCATTTAAGTACTGACCGGGCTCAGCCCTGCTTAGCTTCAGTGAGCAAGCTGTCTTTGGCCATAGAGTGATATGGCTGCATTTCATCATTTACCCATGGCAAGGAAGTATGTCTAGTATGTCTAACTGTGAGAGAAGAAATAACATAAAGAATCTCAGAGCAGATGGATTTGAAATGCAGCAGATGTTCATCAACACTTATAGAGCAGAGTACCATTTCAGAGCATGTAGCTGCAACTGGTCGCAGGGTTTACTTTTCTAGTCCATTTTTGTCTGAGGCCTCATTAAAGGCTTAACAATATACAGATTAAAAAACACTGACTGTGATCTGAGAAGGGCACTTTATCAACATTTAAGTCTTGAATGGACAGGTTATGACATAAAACCAGATCTAACATATGACTCTGTCTATGAGTTTGCCCATTTACCCATTGTAACAAAGGCAAATGGTAAATGGACTGCATTTATATAGCACTTTTAACAGACCCATGGCTATCCAAAGCACCTTACAAGTTCCCTCACATTCACCCATTTAATCATTCATACACCAGTGGCGGTGTCAGCCATGCAAGGCACCATCCAGCTCATCACGAGCAGCTTGGGTTAGGTGTCTTGCTCAAGGACACCTCGACACTTGGTCAGGTGGAGCCGGGGACTGAACCACCAACCTTCCGGTTTAGAAATGAAAATAGAAATGAAGTTCAGTAGGACTTTTCAGTTTATTTGGAAACAAACCCTATTCAAAAACTTAACTTGTATAAACTAAGAAACTGATACACAACAGAGCTGCTCATGTGGCTCATGTTACCATATAACTTTATGTCCAAAAAGTGTGAATATGTTTTTCCACTTCATAGTTTTGTACTGATGAGAGGGATGCAGACCTGTAAGAGAGTTATAAACTGCTGTAAGCATAAATTGTCCACAAAAATACCCTTACATACATAACTGATGGGTAAATATCACTGATAGCACTACATTCAGATAAACTATCATGTACATAAACTAAACTATCATGTACATAAACTAAGAACTTAGAACATCTCAGATAAACATCTGCAGTGATTCGTTTTATAAAAAGCTGTTTTCAGCGTAACTCCTCCAGCACAAATAAGCGGTTCGGTGGGCAATGGAGCGGGGGCATTACCCTTCTAAGGCTGTCAGAACCTTAGATTCGACCTCCCATCTGAGCTCCCAAAGTCGAGACAACGCATTGGGTTTAATGTTTGTAGAATCCGAGCGGTAAGAGAGAGTAAAATCGAAACAGCCGAAAAAAGAGCCCGCCGAGCCTGCCTGGAGATAAGTCTTTTATCGGCCTTTGTCTTAATGTGTTCGAGGTTCTCATGGTCGGTCCAAACGATAAAAGGTACACCCGAGCCTTCTAACCAGTGACGCCATTCCTCCAATGCAAGTTTGACTGCCAAAACTCCCTGTTGCCAATGTCATAATTACTTTCCGCAGGAGATAAACAATGTGAGAAAAACGTGCAGGGATAACCCTTTTCGTCTGAGGAAGTGTGCTGGGAAAGAACTGCTCCTACTCCCACCTCTGACGCTTCGGCCTCCACTATGAACTGACATGAGTGATAAGGGGTGACAAGAATGGGAGCTGAAACAAAGCAGCTCTTGAGTTTGGGAAACCTGAACCACCTGAACTTAGTACTAGGGGAGGTCAAGGCGGTCAGAGGAGTGGCTAGTTGGCTGAAATTGCAAATGAAACGGCGGTAAAAATTGACAAACCCCAGAAATCTCTGCAGGGCCTTGCGAGAATCTGGGGATGGCTAATCCACCACAGCCTTAATCTTATCAGGATCCATCCTGTGCTGATACAATAACTGAACATTAAGCAGTCGCAGGAAATATTCAAAGGATTATTCAACACTTTGTCAAAACATACAAAACAGGACAAACTCAGAGTCCAGTTGGTAATAGTCATTTTTTAAAAAGGTCTCAACAGAAACTTGAATGGACAAAAGCTGGGAATGGTTGTAAGCATAGAGGAGGTAGGACTATGTTGAAAAAAGTTATTAGAAATAACATAATTACGTAAACATACATAGACAACGCAACAGGTAGATGGCATGCCACATACACCGGCATTTGTGACTTGAGCTCAGGGACGGATTATCCATAGACGGGATTGGGCAAGTGCCCTGGGGCACCAGGCAATAGGGGGCACCAAGGGCTACAGACTGTGACCAGAATGTTCGTGCATGTGCGGGACCCCGTGACAAAAATACTGAATACACGATCGGGTTTTAACTGCTCATTTGCATGCCGCATCAATTGTTTAATGTCACCATGCACTCAGTTGAATCTACCGATGGGTCTACACATCCCGGATAAGGTCAACACATCTCACTCAGAACCGCAAGAATATGTGCCTGCACGGGTTTAAAATAAGACATTGCAGAGATAAGAGATCAAGAGAGCGGGAGAACCTTTAGCCTACATTACAATAAAAAACATTATAGTTGAGAATAGAGGTCTACATTAGTAGGGATGGGTACCGAAACCCGGTATTAAACTTGCCCCGGGGCTAAATTATTAAAGACCGTAGTATCAGTAAGATCTGACGCTATCGGTTCTGCTTTCGGTCCTGGAGAAAAAGATAAAAATAAATGTTCTATGTATTCTTGAATAATACTGTTTTCGTGCACATTTTGTCTCACCAAACATTTCTAATTTGAGATAATATTAAGATGTTTGTCTGTGATATCTGCGAGATCTCTCATGCGCGCCGCGGAGGCTGTCTGTCACACTCACACACACACACAACGACGAGCGGCGCATGCATACGCATAACAGCAGGAAAACTCCCGCTTAATAACAAGACTGACAATGGCGGATAGAGCAAAACGTTCAAAAGTGCGGTTATACTTTACTAGAGTTGATGCAGACAACGCTCGTTGTCATACAGGTAGTGCAACAAGATGTTTGCATGTAAGGGCGGAAACACAAGCAATCTGTCAAAGCATCTTTTAAAAGTGCATTACGTGCAGACAGAAACTGTGTCCCAATTCAAGGGCTGCGACCTTCTAAGCATTCAACCTTAAAAGGTGAGCACTCGGTCTGTCAAGGTGGCAGCCTGAGAAGTCCGCGAAGAGAACTGAAATGAGACGGTCTAATCCTCGGAGGACCCATAATTTGCGCCCACCGCGCCTGTCAGGCATGTACTGTATGCTAACATCATGTTGAATCAACGTTGTTCACGTCATTTAAAATAAATGTACAATATCCCTAATTGGTTACCTTACGTTAAAATTCTGTTGACTTCTTTTGGGAGAAATGACGTTATGCATTCAACATATTTTCTACTCGTTTTAAATTCCCAAATAAAGAAAATTCAGTATGTAAACATTTATTTGGCTAAATGCACAGCACTTCAAGTTAGTTTACAAAATAGCCTACAGATAAATATCCTATTTAAAGTATTATTTTCTGCAGCTTTCACGCTGGTGCATTAACAAATATATGTATATTATTTAGAAATGATATCCAAAAATGTATTTGTAATTATGAAATGCAGACACATAATTAACTTAATCATGTGAACATAGGTTCATGATCAAATGTTAACATTGGCCAAAGTACCGATAAGAATACCCAGGGGCGCCGTAAGGGGGGGAAAAGTTAGGACGATTCTAAGGGCCCATGAACTTTTGAGGGCCCCAGCCAAGGACTGTGCCGTAAACGCAACCCCCTTAAGCTGAGCCCTCTTAGCTCCGCCCCGTCTTTACTCTTTGCGTGTTAGCACCGTCTTCAATCCACGGTCTCACAGTGCGCGTGAACTTCAGAAGAGAACAAGGTGTGTGTATTTACTGCTATTTGCTATGATATCTGCATATGTGCACTTCCTTACTATAAATGCAGTTTACACAATGTGACGCTGAAGCAATACAATGCAGTTTTCTTTCCACTGTAAAGTCTTCGCTCTGTTCACCTCAGTTTAAAAATAAACAAGGTGATTTACGTTCCCTGTTTTATGTTATGATTCTAACGCGAAGTCAGCCCTTATAAGCTGTTTTAAT
This sequence comes from Paramisgurnus dabryanus, assembly GCF_030506205.2. Taxonomy (NCBI): domain Eukaryota; kingdom Metazoa; phylum Chordata; class Actinopteri; order Cypriniformes; family Cobitidae; genus Paramisgurnus; species Paramisgurnus dabryanus. The sequence goes on from NC_133351.1 coordinate 32,814,564, forward strand.
TAACGTAGCCCGTATAAGCTAATTAACATAAACTAGAAATGCGATCGGTTAAACACTCCAATGTTTTGTAACGCAATATGCCAAGGAAGTATTTTTATGCAGTCGTGAATCGAGTTGATTGTGATAAAACTGAAATGCAACTAAGGCTAAACTAGTCCAGTTATGTATATTAAAGCTTCTCACCTTGCAACAGGTTTAAGAAATCAATGGAAATCTGTCGTAATCTGTTATAGTTCTCATTCATTTCATTTTAGAGCCCCGTTGATTAATAAACAGTCTGAAGACTCATTTAATAACAGTATAGCTGTTTTCTCAAGTTCACAGTTTCAATGATCTGTCGTTATTTTTGCTTTACTGAAGCTGCTGGTGTGTGAAACTTGTTCTTTACCTTATAAATAATGCTTATTATTATAATACAAGCTTTTGTCAAGCATTGTTGACCCAGTCTTATTTGAGGCATAATGTAAATGTATAGAAAAGATGCATTGTTGTTGTTCGCCATTTTTAAATGTTACAATGTTATTGGTGTGTGTAACAGCTCAAGTATACAGTATGTCACTGAGACTGCCTGTGAAAATCAGACTAAAGTCTCAAATCTTATTGTGAGATAAAAAGCATCACAGTTTAATTTCAAGCATTAATTTCACTATGATTTCAATCACTGACATGACATTACTCATGTCAATATTAAAGATATCAAGTTTATATTTTCACAAAATGTTCTTTACATTATGTAGGATGAATTTATGTGGGAAACAGTAAATCACAAAGAAATACTTCAGCTGGGTTTTCACAGGCATGGTCACATTTATCTTTAAAGGGACACTTCACCCATTTGCATTAAGCTTTGTATAGTTAGAACCCCAGTCATGTTTTTGAATGGTCACGCATCATTCCCTCTATTTCCCCTGAGACAGGAGAAATACAGATTTCAGTGTTGCACTTCCTTCTTTCAATGATGTAAAAATCATCATTTTGCATCATTGAAAGAAGGAAGTCCTATATCTTTGTAGAGGGGCTGAGACTACAAACACTCCTTTTTTCAGTCAAATAAGCACCAAATTCGAAATTAATGTTACATTTCGACTACAAATATGACACACTTTTAATAAAGGTTGGATTGTATGTTTGGTGCGAAATGGGTATAGTGGGGGCCTGACCCCCTGTTCTTTCATAGGGCCCAAAATTGCTAGCGGCGCCCCTGAGAATACCGTTAAAGTACCGGACCGTTAAGCAGTATCAGTAAGAGTAGTAATACCGTTAAAATCTTAACGATACCCATCCCTATACATTAGTGCCCAGTTTAGGAAAACTGGAGAGAAGACAAGACGTGCAAAGGATACAAGATCGTATATTGCCATGCCACTTATCTCATTACAATATGCTATCTGGATATAACTTATTGTATATGTATATATCTTATGCCTAGAATTAGTTAAGGGGATAATGCTTCTTCGGTCGATAACTTCCTATTCTGACAGTTCCATCAATTGTGCAGTATGCTAGTGCAGCAACTGCATAAAGTTGTCTATTTAGTATTATTCAGTATTTTGGGAAAATGTAAATAACTGCATTGCAGGCTGATTTAAGGTGTGCCCTAAATGTTCTGCTGGTGCTCCTAAAATGTTTGGTCAGGGGCTACAGTGCTCCTAATAACAAAAAAAAAAATAGTCTGGAGCCCTAAACAACTAGAGTTTTAAAATATATATATATATTTTTTGGGCGACACTTCACTGTTCTCCTGCTTGAGGTAATTAAACTTTGGAATTATTAGCGTTCTCTCTTTTTGTTTTTAACTGCTAATAGGTGTCCAATCATTTGACAGATAAATAACTGATTGCTGAGTACTGTACACCTAGTTGAAGTAGCTGTTTAGTAGGATTATATTAGTAGGATATTTTGGTTTGCATACCATTGCATGAATAACTGCCTGACACACAATATTTATGATAATAAAATTATTAATTAGTTATAAACTAGTTGCTATGAATACAGGTGCTATCAGTAGTGTTGTAGTTCTCGAGACCGGTCTCGGTCTCAAGACCACTTTTTAAAGGTCTTGGTCTCGTCTTGGAATCTTGGCATTTTTTGTCTTGGTCTCAGACAAAGAGGACTCTGAATTTTATTTCAAAACCGGTCAAGACCACAACTGATGGCACACTGCAAAAAAAATTTTTGTCTTGTTTTCAGTAAAAATATCTAAAAATTCTTAAATTAAGATGCTTTTTCTTGATGAACAAAACGACCCAAGAAAATAAGTCTAGTTTTTAGAGCAAAAATATCAAATTTAAGTGATTTTGTGCATAAAGCAAGCAAAAAAATCTGCCAATGGGGTAAACAAATTTTTCTTGAATTTTTCTTGAATTTAGTGTTTAAGAAAAAGGTTCAAGATTTTTTTGCTTACCTCATTGGCAGATTTTTTTTCCTTGTTTTATTCACAAAATCACCTAAATTTGATATTTTTGGTCTAAAAAGTAGACTTTTTTTCTTGGCTAGTTTTGCTCATCAAGAAAAAGCATCTTAATTTAAAAAAAATTAGATATTTTTACTGAAAACAAGACAAAAATACTAAGATATTTTTTCTTGAAAATCATTTTTTGCAGTGCACATCACAAATTTATTTTTTATCATTAATTTTATGCAGTTTATTCAGGTTTGGCATATGATGTTGGCATTGTTTAAGCATTGTTTAAGTTTCTCTCAATGACAATTTTTCTCATTTTAATACTAAAAACAACTGCATTGTGATAAGTGGATGGCAAGCCATGATAAGACAGTACAGAATAAATGGTTAAGTTGATTTCAGCTCTTTAGTGTTTGTTCACTTTTATTTGCTTATAGACAAAGATAAATTCCCACATATCTGCACACACACGCACGCACGCGCACGCACGCATGCACTCACGCACACACAAAGACAAGACGTGCCTTATCATATGCATATTCCACATTTTATCATAAGTGTTTTAATGCAGGGACTTGCAATGGTCTTGGACTTGACTTGGTCTCGGCCTGTCTTGGTCTTGGTCTTGACTCGGTCTCGACCCTTTAAAGTCTTGGTCTTGTCTCGGTCTTGGCCTGTCTTGGTCATGACTTGGTCTTGGTTTAGGTGGTCTTGACCACAACACTAGCTATCAGTTGTCTTCTTATGAATGACTTGTTTGTCAGTGTTGCTAATGCAAAGTAGGCCCTCTGTTACCAGTTGCACATAAGGAAGTAATTCCTTTGGTTTCTCTAAAGTTTGCTATGGATGCCTTCATTACACCGTGGCTGGATTTTCAATGCCTAAAAGTAGTCCAAAATGCAGCAGTTAGATTTAAGAAGGGATGCACACATTTCGATCATTTCATGCTCCTATAGAGTCCTATAATTTAGTTGCTTATTAAATGTAGAGCAGAGTTTAAAAATCATTGACTTTTAGGGTTTAGCTTTGTCTATTTACAAACATGCATACATATAAATATGAACAGCACATATGCAAAACCTGCTTAGTGCATCTGGCATGATTTCTTATTAATTAGCATTTTTATGGGTCTCGGTATTATCTACGAGAGTGATATTACTGTGCAAAATTCTTGGGCCACCAGTAAGCTGATCACCCTGTTTTGCATTTTGTATAACTCACTGTACAGTCATTTACATCACCATACCTAGGCAAAAGAGATGGAAAGCATGAGTTGTCACCTGCCAAGCCAAATACACGTCAGTTATCGGCAGACAATTATTTGTGCTGCCTTTACATTAATATGAACAGTCATTAACCAGAAAATTCCACAGCAATTTACAGTACAGTGCTGTTAACTTTCCATGCAGTGAGACCTAGGTTTCAGTCATGTTTGGCTTCTCTGTGTCCCTTTGTTCTGAATATTATCAATGACTCTTTTTGTACTGGGGTTGTACCAATTGCTTTTAAAACCACAGCAATTACCCCAGTCCCTAAAAAGTCAAATATTGACTATGAGAACTTCACTAATTTCCATCTCATATTTAATCTCCCCCTTTTTTTTTTGCTAAACTTATGGAACGAGTGGTTTCTTCTCAGTTTCTTTTTCATTTAACTGAGAACAATCTCTTTGAGCCTCTGCAATCAGGCTTTCGTAAATTACATAGTACAGAAACAGCTCTGGTTAGGGTCACCAATGATCAGTGCCGCCTTTAACACTGTTGATCACTCAATTTTAATTACTCGTCTTGAAACTGTTTTTGGTGTTTCAAACACTGTTCTTAATTGGCCTTACCTTTGTGATTGGAAGCAGTTCGTTGCCATGGGTGGATTTAGATCTGAGGTTAATGTTGTGCAGTCTGGTGTCCCCCATGGGTCAATTTTGGGCCCTCTTCTTTTTAATATGTAATATATAATACTTTGAGATTTCTTGTTCTAAATTTTCACTTCTATGCAGATGATACCCAGATCTACATTCATTTTAGATGTAATGAAATTGTGCCTGTTAATTTTCTTTCTAAGTGTATTTCTGATGAAAGAATGGATGACAGATCATTTTCTTTGTCTTAAGAGTGAAAAGACTCTTTGCTTGTTCACCCCAAAAACTACGCAAAGTTGAGCTGGTCACTCTAATGCTTGATGGTTCAAATGTGAAGTTTCAAGCAAAATTGAAGAATCTATGAGTAATTTTTAATGCCAATGTTACGTTAATGCCTAATATTCTGAATACTGTTAAGTTTAATTCTTCCATTTCAGGAATATTGCTAAATTGCGTCAAATACTGCTATTTACAATTGCTGAGAGATTGATTTACACTTTTATGTTTTCCCGTATCGAGTACTTTAATACCTTGTTAGCTGGTGTGTCTACCTTAAACAGAATACAGGTTTGGCAAAATTCGGCTGCCAGAATCCTTACTAGAACTGATGTACGAGACCATATTACTCCTGATTTGGAGTCTTCCCTTTAGGTTTAGGGTGAACTTCAAAATTTGGACACTGCATGGTTTGGCGCCTCAATTGATCAAGCTTTTAATTCAATTCAATTTTATTTATATAGCCCTTTTCACAATTGTTTAATTGTTTCGAAGCAAATTTACATTAATAGATGCTGGCAAAATACAAAAAAAATCAGAAAAACATAAACAGCGGAATACAGCGGTTAAGATTAACCATACTAGCGAGCATGGATGGTTAAAATGTAACCTATGTAAGAGGGTGCTAAGTTAAGCCAATGTGAGTAGACTCACCAGGGGTTGAAAAAAAACTCCTAGGAGAAAAACCCTGTGGGCGAAAAGTCCTAGGAGGGAAAAAAAACCCTCGGGAGAGAGCCAGACATAGCTGATTCTTGAGGATATATTATATAATTAACTCCATATACTCCAAAACGTCATACAGTATTCGTTCTTTGGTAACTGGTCTTTTAACTGTTCCCGTAACTTGTTTAAGATTAAAGGGTAACAAGGGTTTTTCTTCATTAGCTTTTAATTGACTTATTGTCTTTTATGTTTATTTTACAATCACAAAACCTGCCATTGTGTCCGCGGATGCCAAACTTTTCAGCTGGGCACCACTCTGCTGCAAACTCATGATGACAAACTACTTCCTGTAACTTTGACTAGACATTGTTTGTCTATTGTGGTCTTGCCAATTTAAAGTCACCTCTGAGATTTAAGGAAATCAGAAATTATGCCAAATGGTGTATGCAAGGATGACTAAGCCAAGTCCCCTACAGCTTTACACATAAAAATATGCTTTTTACATGAAGAATTCAAAGGACAAACATTTTCTTCCAATTCGTCAATTGTCCCGATTTAAAAGTGTCAATAGCAGTTGATCTGAAAAACAACAAGCAGGTAAATGATGATTAGTGATTTGTTTTCTTTTTAAGAATGACTTATTCCGAATACAATGTATTATTATAATACACTCACCTAAAGGATTATTAGGAACACCTGTTCAATTTCTCATTAATGCAATTATCTAATCAACCAATAACATGGCAGTTGCTTCAATGCATTTAGGGGTGTGGTCCTGGTCAAGACAATCTCCTGAACTCCAAACTGAATCTCAGAATGGGAAAGAAAGGTAATTATAGCAATTTTGAGTGTGGCATGGTTGTTGGTGCCAGACGGGCCGGTCTGAGTATTTCAAAATCTGCTCAGTTACTGGAATTTTCACGCACAAAAAAAAGGAAAAACATCCAGTATGCGGCAGTCCTGTGGGCGAAAATGCCTTGTTGATGCTAGAGGTCAGAGGATAATGGGCCGAATGATTCAAGCTGATAGAAGAGCAACTCTGACTGAAATAACCACTCTGACCATGTCCATCCCTTTATGACCACCATGTATCCATCCTCTGATGGCTACTTCCAGCAGGATAATGCACCATGTCACAAAGCTCGAATCATTTCAAATTGGTTTCTTGAACATGACAATGAGTTCACTGTACTAAAATGGCCTCCACAGTCACCAGATCTCAACCAAATAGAGCATCTTTGGGATGTGGTGGAACGGGAGCTTCGTGCCCTGGATGTGCATCCCACAAATCTCCATCAACTGAAAGATGCTATCTTTCACAATGGGGCGGCAGTGGCCTAGTGGTTCATGTAGGTTGTACAAACCGGAAGGTTGGTGGTTCAATCCCCGGCTCCACCAGACCAAGTGTCGAGGTGTCCTTGAACAAGACACCTAACCCCAGCTGCTCCCGACGAGCTGGCTAGCGCCTTGCATGGCTGACACCGCCGTCGGTGTATGAATGTGTGAGTGAATGGGTGAATGTGAGGCTAATTGTAAAGCGCTTTGGATGGCCATAGGTCAGTTAAAAGCGCTATATAAATGCAGTCCATTTACCATCCTACTGTATCAATATGGACCAACATTTCTAAAGAATGCAGTTCTGAAGGCGAAAGGGGGTCAAACACAGTATTAGTATGGTGTTCCTAATAATCCTTTAGGTGAGTATATAGTGTATGCATATGATAACTAATAACAAACATTACTGATGTGCCATTTTTGTACTCAATATCTTTGTCCTTTAATGTACTCTTTAAACCCAAGCATTAAACACTTTATGCATTAACTACTTGGTACATTCATTAGTATGTCGATAGTAACTACATGGAAACAGTAAATAAAGTGCTGCATTTTACACAGTTATTATATAGGACCTACCACCTAAGATATAGCATAGTTTACATATGCCACTGTTATATTAACTAGTAAAACCATAAAATAAGATGCATTGTTGTCTATAACTTATATTGTACATTCATTTGTAAGTAATATTTTTTGTTAGTTACAGTATATCTACACTATAAGTATGTATCTGGTATTACCCAGTACTTATCTAGAGTTACATAATAAATACTAAGTATGTACCACTGGTAAGTACAGTAATTATACCATTTAATTACCATAGCTACTCAAAAGTAAGTACCACACATTTGTCTGTAAGTACAACATATTTACCATATATGTACAAGGTAAGTACACATACTGTAAAATAAAGTGCTACCAATAAGGGTTTTATGATTTTAGAAATTAATATTTTTAAAGATTAAGACTACTTTAATTTGATAATTGTGATGTCAGAAATACATGAATACATAAATAGTGGATGAATATGATAAGCTCACACACTTTGGGCTCTATCTTGCACCCAGCGCAATTGACTTTGTCAGTGACGCATGTATCATTCGTATTTTGCCCCGGCGCACAGCGGGTTTTTCCCGTCACAGAAGCACGTCGGCAAACTAGGGAATGAACTTGCGCTCCCTGGGTGGTTCAGCGCAAAAAAAGAGGCGTGTTCCGGCGCAAACCATCCCTGATGCTATTTTGCAGTTTCAAAAAACAATTGCGCCACTGACCAGAAAAAAAAGTTTAAAGTCAGTGGCGCGTTGCGCGTTGTTCATTATGCTATTTTAGGGGCGCATGCTTGACCATAATGTATAGCGTGCACAACGCGCATACACTTTGCTTATGTAATCTACACAGATGCAACAGTTATTTTTGCAAATCATAAATTGTTACACTTAAAAATATTAATACACGAGATAAGGGGAATCATAGTGGTGAGCATTGTGGTGATAGTTTTTATTTATTCTCATGCAAATAACGATTAAAATATTTTCATAACTTTGTTGTGTGGCTGTATTACGTTTATTTTATGTAAATAATAATTAAAATGTTTTCATAAGAAACCTTAATGTATATGAACTTGATTTGTAAGAGTACTTTGGGGTTGGACCTTGCTTGCGTTTCTTGGGTCCGATTTCAAAGCCCCCAAACCCTTTCAGCGGTGAGGGTGGACGCAGCGATGTCCTCTGCTGGCGTCTGTGTAGAGGCAGATCCACCTCCCGTTACACGGCGTGCCCGATTTATGCTGGCGCAACGATGGGGATGCCAGCTGATGAGACAATTGTGGCTATTTCCTCTCACGCCTGTTTAACCTACGCTGATTTGGGCGGGTTTCTCCTATCCCCATACAAAACAACTTCTCTGTCTTTGACGTGGGTCTCCTCGGCTGTGAACCGCTCCTGGCGTATGCCTGGTAAATCCGTCATAATAATAGCAACCCGCCATGGAACTTGCGCCCTTGCATTTAAAGGGAATGTTGGATAGCGTTCTGATTGGTTTATTTGACGTTACGCCCAAACCACACCTTTGAATAATGAACCTACTTCAGACCAACCTCTTATTGATTTGCGCCCGGCGCAAGAGTTATTTCTCACGCCGGGAAAATAGCAACAGCGCCCAAGATCCGCCCACAAACTCACTTGCGCGTTGTGCTTCGCACTTGCGTTTCAGATCGTTAAAATAGGGCCGTTTATGTCATGTATTTTATAAAATAACAAAATATAGAATTTTGATTCTTAAAGCTGTAGTCTACGATGTTGAAAATCGGTCGAGAAAGCCTGAGACGGTTAGTAAGTTTTAAAAAACTCCCCTTTTTAAAAAAAAAAATCCCGCCACTCTGTGCTACCTGATCCCTCCCACCGGGAAACAACCTGAAAAACGTTACTCAGTCAAGCTGTGATCAACGGTAGTAAACATTGGAACAGAGATTTACAGAGCAGTAAACACATAAATCCTTGAAGGAATGAACACTTACAATTATGACTGAGTGACAATATTTACTTTCACAACAACGTTTGGCATACGCTTCTCCTCCTGAGCCTCGTTTCCCCTGGTCAAAAGTGCTACCTAGCGCACATTAATTGCACAATAATTATTAGTTAGTATCTCTGAGGTTTTGAGTAATTGTTATAGCAGCACACAGCACATCTTGTTCAAATTCCGATCGTCTCGAACAGAAACCCGCTAGGCCCATTGAAATTCAAGCACTTATAATTATATAATTACTTTGACTGATATTTATTAAGATATTTATGTAACACCGCACACCATAAAAGTATAAATAAATGCGTACCTGCTCAACAAAAAGTCTGCAGTGTCAGCGTCGGTTTTCAGTCCCATATCTCCTTGAAGCTTCCTCCAATGGTCAATGGAGGACCCTATATTAATTCGACTTTGAGTCCGGCGTTTTTAAGTCTCCGTTTATATCTCTGCTCTTTCTTCTACAGACTTTCTCTTTCTTCCAAGCATGGGCATCTTGCTGCTGTCGGTTTGTTTTTTCTCCATTTGTGAGCTGTTGCTACTTTGCTTGCTACCATACACTGTCAGAAATTTCATGTTGTGGGTGGGGTGCGATGGGGTGGAGACGCGAGCGCAAGGTGGAGTTTAAATTGGAGTGGGGATTGGATGAGAGCAGTCGACAAATGTAAGCTGTCCGGCCAGACAGCTTACATTGGTCAACTTCTCTGCCGCTGTACACCCAATAGAGTGAATGGATTTTTTTTTCATTCTTTTTTCTCTTCATATTGTTAGGATTTTACCGTAGAACCATAACCAGCATATAAACAAGGTTATTAATAATGAACAATCTTTGAAATCGTAGACCATAGCTTTAATGAGATTTTATTTAAGAGCATCCACCATCCTTTGATAATTCTTACAACAACAAAAACTCTAAAAAGTCTAAAGAAGAACAGCATGCAACATCTGTTAAAAAGACACTAGTCATGATGCAGTAACCTAATCATGTAGCAACTCCAGTCTAGTAGGTTTAGTTTGTAGATTATTGATCAGTTGATGTGTCATTATTTGGTTATTTTGTTAAGCAAAGAAAGTTGAGCTTTTCCTGACAGTCTCTAGGTGTCCAGGTGTTTGTGTTTGTGTCCAGGGATCCACAGCGTTGGTTTCTGGGAGGACATTGGGGCTCTTCAGCTTCAGACCAGGCCTTGTACTCAAGATCATCTCCGCTGACCCAGAACCATTGCCCTGCTAGAAAGCGCAGACCAATCCAAACATATTGTGTTTGAGCTTCTGTTGTTCGATTTAGAGCGTAATCCATGCTTGTGTTTGAGCTCAGAGATGCCAGATCATCATAATGATCTCTGCAGTAATCTAGTGCTGTCTCCCAGGTCTCAGTCTGCTGAACCACAACAATCAACAATACGTTCATACAGAAGAATGCATGACTATTAGAACATGTTTCATTAATCAGTTGTACAAGGTCTTTGTCAAACAAAGGACATGTATCACTTGTGTTTAGGTCTGGTGTATCTTCAGTCACCTTAAGTAATTCTGTAATTTCATATTCTAACATAGAATATTCTGTCAGTAGGTTAAATTGTTCATTGCTCCAGAGTCCCACCCAGGCATCAGATGTTTCAGCCTCTGCATCTTCTAAAAACTGCTGTTCCTCCTCAGTCCCATTGATGAAGGTGGACAGGTCATGAAAGTAATTTCTGCAGAATTGTTGCGCATCATCCCATGTCTTCTCCAGATGTATAAAGTAATGTTGTTTCATGATGCAGAAGGTGAGTCCATAGAGCTGTGTGATCAGGATAAAAGTGAGTGTAGTCTTCATCTTTAAGCAGGAAAGTAAAGATAAGATGATCATTTGAAGGTGATGACAGAACTCTCCGTTATGACACAGACTCTCTCTTACTCAAACTGACAAACAACCAATAATAAAAGAGCGAGTGACAATAACAAATCCAATCACATCACAACATTGAGGACAACAAACAAATGTCCTGTGTTCGTAACCAATCAAATAAACTTGGATTAAATAAAGTGGCTGGATAAATCTGTCAAACGTTTTTGCATGCTTTCCAAGTTTGTTTAGCACAGTGGATCCTGATTTGGTTCTTATCTGAAACCTAAACAAACAATATTTGTTTTTTCCTTTCCTCTTTTTCACTGCAGTGACATGCATATCACTTTCACTTTCACATTCACTATAATCTTAATAAGATCATACTGGAGAGAGTGTGTAAACTGAAAAAAAGAGTAATGCCGCTGCTTAAGCTAAGTTAAGTGTTAATGGAGAATGGCTTTGCACCTGAGATGGATTGAGTATTGCCTTAGCACCTGACATAGCATTCCTAGCATGGGTGCCAGCCGATCTTAGCCCCCGCCCACAACATTTTGAGGACGGGAAGATCAGTTTGGGGTTTCTCCGTTGAGGAGCTACTATGCGAAACCCAAAGCTGGTCGACAAATCAAATTGTCAGGGCGGGCTTTCCCTTACGAAAATTAACCATGGTTATTTTGTAGTTACTATGGTTTTACTACAGTAACCATGGTTTTTTGGTTTTAACTGTAGTAAAACCATGGTTAATTTTCATAAGGGTTATACAATGATGGACAGATGATCAACAGTAACGTAATCAACCCCGTCACCAAAGAGCGCGTGTGTTGAATCTGTTTACAACGAAATGGCTGCCGCTGTAGAATTCAAATGTGTGGATTCTGACATTGAGTCTGTTTTAAAAGATATCGACAGAGCATTGATTTTAAAAGAGGAACAGAGAAACGCGAGCAAGGCATTTGTTGATCAGAAAGATGTTTTTGCCATCCATCCTACGGGATTCGGCAAAAGTTGATCGCACTTATGAAGGACTTAAAGAAGCAACTGAAATGGGTATTACGGCTATGCAACTCGGCGTGCACGGCTTCTTTTTGGAACCCTGGAAATGTTGTAAACATAGTAGGTGTTGATGTACGTTCGCTAACTCAGACTTGGAATAATCACAATGTTAATGTCATTGTAGCGAAATAACTAGCAGTTCGGTCAGGCTGCAAAAGACGTCATTTCAACATACGTCTCACAAACACCGTTGCTTTGATTGGTCATAGGTCTATCCAATTGAGTGCAGAGGCATTTTTCAGTTGAGACACGCCTCATAATCATAGCCCAATGGAGCGGTATCAGACTCAAATTCTGACTAGAATTGAGTATGACAACGTCAGGCTATAGCATCCCAACATGCACCTTGCTGTTTAAAAGACTACAAATTAAAATTAAACATTGACATGAAAAACAGGTCAAAAATGCAAATTAAACTGATGCCAAACACAAAAGCCATTTAACAAAAGGAAAGTTTTATTCAGCAAACTTGCAATCAATAATACAAATGTAATTTCAAAAAGATTCTGTTTGTGAATGTAGATCTAGCTGTCCGGCCCTTTTGCATCCCATATGTTGGATTTGACTACTGTATAGCACATGGATGGATAAGAAATTACTCCCAAATTTAATAAAAAACTTTTATGTTTTTTTCAGGTTGGACTGTGTTTAAGATAGTACAGAAATTGAATTAAATTATTAAATGTAAAATAATACTGCAAAAAAATATGTGATTTAAAGTTATATTAACATATGGGGCTCTATTTTAACGATCTGAAACGCAAGTGCGAAGCGCAACGCGCAAGTGAGTTTGTGGGCGGATCTTGGGCGCTGTTGCTATTTTCCCGGCGTGAGAAATAACTCTTGCGCCGGGCGCAAATCAATAAGGGGTTGGTCTGAAGTAGGTTCATTATTCATAGGTGTGGTTTGGGCGTAACGTCAAATAAACCAATCAGAACGCTAGCCAACATTCCCTTTAAACGCAAGGGCGCAAGTTCCATGGCGGGATGCTATTATTATGACGGATTTACCAGGCGCACGCCAGGAGCGGTTCACAGCCGAGGAGACCGACGTCCTTGTACGGGGGAATCCCACGCTTGCCAGCATAAATCGGGCACGCCGTGTAACGGGAGGTGGATCTGCCTCAGGACTTGACGCCAGCAGAGGACATGGCTGCGTCCACCCTCACCGCTGAAAGGGTTTGGGGGCTTTGAAATCGGACCCAAGAAACGCAAGCAAGGTCCAACCCCAAAGTACTCTTACAAATCAAGTTCATATACATTAAGGTTTCTTATGAAAACATTTTAACTATTATTTACATAAAATAAACGTAATACAGCCACACAACAAAGTTATGAAAATATTTTAATCGTTATTTGCATGAGAATAAATAAAAACTATCACCACAATGCTCACCACTATGATTCCCCTTATCTCGTGTATTAATATTTTTAAGTGTAACAATTTATGATTTGCAAAAATAACTTTTGCATCTGTGTAGATTAGATAAGCAAAGTGTATGCGCGTTGTGCACGTTATACATTATGGTCAAGCATGCGCCCTTAAAATAGCATAATGAACAACGCGCAACGCGCCACTGACTTTAGACTAGTTTTTTTTGGTTAGTAGCGCAATTGTTTTTTGAAACTGCAAAATAGCATAAGAGATGGTTTGCGCCGCAACACGCCTCCTTTTTGCGCTGAACCGCCCAGGGAGCGCAAGTTCATTCCCTAGTTTGCTGACGTGCATCTGTGGAGGGAAAAACCCCGCTGTGCGCCGGCGCAAAATACGAATGATACATGCGTCACTGACAAAGTCAATTGCGCTGGGTGCAAGATAGGGCCCATGTTGTTTTTTTGTTATTTTAAAGACCCACACATTTTTTAAGACCAATTATATTGGACCCACTCACGTTTTCTCTAATTAAAGGTATTGCGGAGGATTTTCTATTTCCGGGTGGATCATCAACACTATTGGTCCTCCTAGTTGTCAATCAGGAGTGTTGTGCAATTGCATTTTTTAAAAACGTGGAGAAGGCGGTTCTTTTCTAAAATTCGAGAAAATCCTCCGCTATACCTTTAAGCGCATCAATGTCTGTTCACTTGTCAGAGTGCCATCAATGAAATCCAATCCACTTGAGGAATGAACTAAAAAATAAACTCAGTTTTACGTTTCAGCTACAGCCTTGCTTTCCGTACTTCTGCTTCCTCAAATCCATTTCACTTGCCTTATTTAACCATATTTAACTTACTTTCGTGTTTTCACTACCACGTCACACCAAGGTAAAAAAAACTTTTAGGCTATAAAAGCAATTGTTTAATAAAAAGGCACCAGAATACAAGAAAATGTAATTTACTCTATAAAAAAATCTGGGGACCTACCAGATTTTCGACATGCTCAGGTTGCATCAGCCTCAGCCCCAGAACATTTAAATGGGGGGGGGGGCTCCTGCAGTGTCAGTGCCGGGGGGCGTTTAGCAATCACATTGGTATATTTTAATTTAAATCAATTAAGTCCTGGACTTTGTTTTCTCTCGCCTGTTCCTAGACACGCTTTACTTCCGATAGATATTTATAATATAATGTAACCACCCAAGCGCTTTGGAAGGACGGAAGAAACAGTTTGACTCGTTTAACACATTTTTAGAGGCGACATGGACAGGCCACTAAGTTTTAATCAATCAAATAAATATGAAACTACATACATTTTTTTATTACAGTATGTAGACAGTAGATGCGAACCACAAGCCTGCAGTCCAGTTGTTTGACACCCCTATTTTAGAACATCATAAAATACAGCTTTTGGAGCATATACTGTACAACCACCTACTAGGATGCAGTGTGGAGCATTGACGATTAAGGGAATAATAAATACAAAATAAATAATTTATTTTTACTAGTCCAGTACCTTTTTTTGAAATCATGTTTTGTCATTCCATGTTTGTAGTTCTGTGTAGTTCTGTTTCTGGTTCTCGTGTTGATTGATTCCTACAGAAGGTGTTTCTTGTCATTTTGTCCCCCCCCCCAGTATAGCCATGTGTTTCATTTGTCTTTTGTCTGGATGTAAGTGTTGTTTTTTGTGTTTGTTTCCACCATCTACAAAACTTTGTTTTTGTTTCAACCTGTCTTGTTTTGAGTATATTTAATAAAGCACTGCACTTGGATCCACTCCCTCTGCCTGCCGCCAACATTACAGAAAGAATAACTTGTTTGATTAAGTCCATTGACTTCCATAGTAGGAAAAAGAATACTATTAAAGGAATTGGGCTCATGATCGGTTTGGTTTCAAACATGAAATGTCTTGCTTTGTGGTTATCAAAAAAAGACTCAATAAATAAAATTGATTAGTGGCTAATTAGGTGCAAAATCAAGTATTTTGTTTGTTATCATACACCTAAACAACAAGCTAAGAAAAATACAATTGAAATAGGAGCTGGGATCAGGCTACTGCCTGCCTGTGTGATGTACCAATGTCGGCAATGTGTGCTGCTTCCTGTTGCACGGACTCCACAGAGGGACGGAGGGCATCGAAACTTGACAAATCTTCTGATCTGATATTTTTCTTTTGAATTTAATAAAACTAACAAGCCTGTTTTGAAAATGTAAAAAGTAGAAAGTACAGATATTTGTGTAAAAAATAAGTAAAAGCAAAAAAGTTGTCAGAAAGATAAACACTGAAGTAAAGCTTTAACTAAAAAACTAGAAAAATCAGTAACATACGTATATAAAAATAAGTACAGTTACAACATATTTGTACATGTTTAGGTTTAGTAATTACACCTTAATGACAATGGAAAGGTTATTAATCAGTAACTGAAATGCTTTATATACAAACGTGAAAAGGTTATTAATTATTAGAGTAAATTACATCTTTATCTAGATCTGAACAGACTATCAAACTATATATAAAAAAAGAAGTTTCAGGTTGGGGCTATTTTTGAGATTTCCTGGATTTGGCCTTTCCAATTTCAAAAGTTTCAGATACCCACATGCAAAGGTGTAATTATAAAGCTTGGTATCATTTTACAGGAAACTCTTTGAAATTACATAAAACACTGTTAAAAGTGCTAAAGATGGTTGTATGTTGTCAATCCTCTAATAAACACAAAAATAAAGAGGTGCTTTTTTAAAAAATTTCTGAAGTCTGTATTTGAAAGTGTATAACTCTGGCCCTGAGTGCTCCAGCAAATGTCAGCTTTTAGAGGGTCACATCCTCCTGTCGACCCTCATGGCTATGGGTGTCTCTGACACAGCGCTTCTATGGTTCAAGTCGTACCTTTCAGGCAGGTAATTTTGGGTATCCTGGAGAGGTGACGTCTCCCAACCCCAACGTCTCAATACCGGGGTGCCTCAAGGCTCTGTCCTTGGACCACTGCTCTTTTCGATATACATGACATCCCTAGGCTCTGTCATTCAAAACATGGTTTTTCCTACCACTGCTATGCGGACGACACTCAACTCCACTTGTCATTCCACCCTGATGATCCCACGGTTTCTGCCCGCATCTCGGCATGCCTGGGGGACATCTCACTCTGGATGAAGGATCACCATCTCAAGCTTAACCTTGCGAAGACAGAACTGCTTGTCATATCATCTGAACCAAAAATTTTGCACCACCTTTCCATTCAGCTAGGTTCCTCGACCATCTCGCCTTCCAGGACCGCCAAAAACCTGGGAGTGGTCATTGATGATAATAAGCTTAGCTTCACGGAGCATGTGGCCACCACCACTCGCTCTTGTAGATTCATTCTCTACAATATTAGGAAAATTAGACCTTTCCTAAATGAGCACGCTACGCAGGTCCTAGTCCAAGCTTTTGTCCTGTCCAGGCTGGACTACTGCAATATGCTACTGGCTGGACTTCCAGCCTGCATGACCAAACCCCTACAGATGATTCAGAACACAGCGGCAAGAGTGGTCTTCAATGAGCCAAAGAGGGCGCACGTCACTCCTCTCTTTGTCAAGTTACACTGGATTCCTATAGCAGCTCGCATCAAATTTAAAGCTCTGCTCCTGGCCTTTAAAACCACCACTGGGTCAGCACCCCATTACCTTCACTTACTTATAGAGCCTTATGTACCCTCTCAATCCCTGTGCTCTACCACATAGCTATGACTTGTGGTGCCATCTCAAAAAGAGAAGAAAACACTAGCGCGAGCTTTTCCACAACTGTGGAATGATCTGCCGGTCCTGACTCGATCTGCTGACTCTGTAGCCATCTTCAAGACTCGCTTAAAAACCCATCTCTTTCGCCATTACCTCAATTCCTAATATAGGACTTACTATCCTTCTTTATTTTTCCTTTCTCTTGACTATTGATTTATGAGACTGTTTCCAGTGCACTTATGTATTGCTGTTCTTGTGTTGCTATAATTGCTTCTATTGTTTACCTCATTTGTAAGTCGCTTTGGACAAAAGTGTCTGCTAAATGAATAAATGTAAATGTAGAGGAAAAAGGAAATGGTCTCTATCATGATGTATGCAAACTGGAGACATTTCTGGTTGTTACCAGCAGATGGCAGTAAAAGCACACAAAAAGAAATGAGTCTTGTAGAAAGCGTAAGTTATTTTTATTTAACTGGCAAATAACTTTCTTCATTTTGAATATCATAACAGTAGGTTGTTGTGTTTTTCACATACAATAAATAGCAAGGGATCATTTATGCACATAACCAAAGAAATGTTGTAAGTGGGCTATGGAACCTAAGGTAAAAGATGATGAAACATCTGTTCACACCCAGGTTTCACTTGTAAGTTTAGACCATTTAGAAAAGACCAAGTCTAAATAACTTTCTTACAGTAAAAAAAACATTATATTAAAGGAATATTTCTTTGAAAGTCATTTTGGACCCAGGCCGGCAGAGTGTTTTAAATATTCAAGATTAGCCTATTTTGTTATGTTATTATATATAATTTATTTTTTACATTTTAGATTTGCGTTGAGGTTTTGACTCACTTACATCTAATAGGTTTTATGTTGGTACATGGTTGGTCCCTGTCTGTAAACCCTGCCCCACTCCTAATCCTGATTGTAAGAAAATGTGTGTTTATTTTTTACTCCATTTCAGCATTGTTGTTCTATTCTATTCATCTATTTTTTTGTGAGAAATGGTGAACCTGTACACAGAAGTTGGTATCTCCAATTCACCTAACCAGCATGTTTTTGTACTGTGGGAGGAAACCGGAGTATGCAGAGTAAACCCATGCTGACACAGAAAGAATCTGCAAACTCCACACAGAAAGGCCGATGGGCGTTTCGAGTTATTTATATTAATAACTATTTGGTGCCCATTGTCAGAATAATTATAATTTAAATGCAGTGACTACAATATTGCTGATCATAATTATTGCAAGGGGGGCACTTTTCAATAATTTTGGTAAAGGGACTGGGGTTCAAGACCCTAGAGCACCCAACTCTTAACATGTCTGCTATGAACTGTTATTGCACTGCTCCTTTATAATATGCAAAGTAAAAATCACAACACAACAATCACAGAATTTACACAATTTAATATACAATATTCCTTAATGCAAAACTCCAGCATAGTGTACATCAGGGCTATTCAAATCTTACCCTGGAGGGCCGGAGCACTGCAGAGTTTAGCTCCAACCCTGATTAAACACACCTGAGCAAGCAAATCAAGGTCTTCATGATCACTAGTCAATCACAGGTGGGTAAGTTTGATTAGGGTTGGAGCTAAACTCTGCAGTGCTCCCGCCCTCCAGGGTAAGATTTGAATAGCCCTGGTGTACATGATACGACAGAAGGTTTGTGAACAGCACCTTTTTTAATAAATTGGCTTGAGGTTTTTTTAGTAAATGTAATGGTACATGCTATACCTATCACAAAATGTGTCATTCAATGGTCATTATCTGGTGTGGCATTAAGATTTGCTTCTACAGAATGTACGGGAATAGCAAAACCCATTCACTAGAAGGTGAAGTTGTCATCTTTGTTACAAGGGTTATCTCAGTAACTATAAAGATTTAGAGCAAAAGTCAAATTGTTCTGTGAATGCTTGTCTTCTGCAGGCTCATGGAAGGTCTGGATCCTCTTCCAGCATCTCAGGCTATAGGCAGGAACCACAGAAGACCATCGTAGTGCAGAAAAAAACATAAATCACATAAATCCTTGTCGTCTGTAGCAGTGGTTTGGTATGGTGTTGTCAAACCCCTTTAGTTCACTGTTGGTAGATGTCACTTATGTGACCATATATCGTTTATAAACTACAATATCTGTTAGCCAAAGCAATTACCTAATATATTATGTTATAATATTCATTTTGCTTTTTCATGAATTTTGTGTTTTTATAACTTTTCAATGTTCACATTTTGTTAAAAATCCATCTGTTGGTTTTAATTCTCAGATTTCATTAGTTGAAAAAAGTGCTCCAAGAGTGCCGAAGCTGAGTCTAACGTCGGCCTTCCACCAGGCTGCCAGTCTGTACCAAGAAGCTCTAAAAGACATTATATATATTAAAACATAAAGTATGTAATGCTTTTTGCCATCATAGAAACTACCAGGAGAGACTAGAGACATGCTCATTTTGGTGACCCAATATCACAAAATGTGTAAAAAAAATTATTGTTATAGATAAAAAACTGAAATGTGTCTTAATGAAAGTCCATCCAAATCCAGGCTAACCCTTAAAGGTGCAGTGTGATGTTGGTGCTGATTTGAATGTAATTTTGACACACCCACCAAACAAGACTACGGCTGAATGCGAAATCGCATACTTACTGTGTAGGTACTAAACTTCACTGAGTACCTACTTAACGTGCGCTAAGACAGTACGTTCGTTCACGTTAAGTATGGACAGCATCCGCCATGTTGACGTTATCATGCAACATATGACGTAGTAGACTTGTTCGAGTTCATCACAATACCGCGAGAGCGACTCAAAATCAGACTTCTCCGTATGATTTCTGGAATCGCTCTCACGGTACTGTGATGTCATCCACCTGTTGGTTCTTACCAAGGTTACTATAGTTTTGCTTTTTTAAATGAGTTTTTATTTTAGTATCGTTTTCAATTTTGCTTTAAATTTAAGTTTAGTTTTAGTTTGTTTCATGAATGGTTTTGTTAGTTTAGTTTTTATTTTGCAAAAACATTTCTATTTAGTTTTTATTTTATTTAGTTTCAGTTATAGTTTTAGTAATTATAGTTTAGCAGCTAACAGCAGCTAGACTGTTTTACATATTATCAGTTAACTGAGGTTGCTGTCAGCCTCAGCTAACCTCACCATCATAAAGCGCCATCTACAAGTAAAGACTCCTTAAAAGTTTGTAAACATTGCAACCTCTCCGGGTGGGCGGGGATTAGTTGGAGGCAAAAAGAGTCGCGGACGCAATGCTGACAAGCGTAAGCTAGCACATTTTAGGAGGGATTTATTAAACATACCTGTAGATGCAGAAGAAGGTTCGGAACTGTCCGAATATGTAAAGTTACTGACTCTGCGTGACAGCTATTTTTGTAAATTAACTCTGTAACAGTTAGTTCTTGTATCTTGTTCTCCTTGGAAACATTTAAACCAGGTTTTGGATATTTCCTACATATGAAGTATTTTCGGCTGGTTTGGGGAATTTTGTCAAGGCTTGTTGTCTAATGTAACCTATTGCTGGGCTATCTATGATTAGCAATGGGGATTATTTTAGGAGATCATTCAAAGGATGGCACACACATCTATCGCTGTATGTTTTTTTAACATTTAAGCTAGCTAGTGCACTGACGGTTGACTTATCACCTATAAAACAGAAACTTTCTGATTTGTACTAGATAAGACCAACACACTAATACATATGGATAGATTATTTTACCTGATATGAAGTGTGCACTTCAAACACGAGCATTATTTGTGATCGTCTCCGTCCATTCAACCACAATTGTCTTCTTTATTTCTGTGAAGGAATGTCTGCCGGGGTCCGGTATAACTTTAGTTTTGAACGAAAAGTGCTGTTACTCTATTTTGGCAGCCAAAAACACAAGACGACGACATTTTAAAGTCAAAACCTCAAACTTTTAGTGCGCCTGCTATGAGTTCGTATGTTTTGCCTCCAGCTAGAGCGGTGACGTCACAGTGACGTAGGCGATTAAGGGGTCTATTATAAGCCTGTTCAGATTTTCCGCCATGGGATGAGAGCTTATTAATTACGAAAACGAATACTTATTTTTGATAATTATTATTTTATTTCAGTTAGTTTTTAAATAACTGTTGCTCGTTTCGTTTAGTTTTTCATTTATTATGAATTTTTTATTTTATTTCAGTTAACGAAAATGTTTTTTAGCTGATAGTTTTAGTCTTAGTTTCAGTTTTCGTTTACGAAAATAACCTTGGTTCTTACAGCGGTGCATGAACTCGAACAAACCTAATAACAGACATGACAACGTATGTGTATGAGGGACAGGTGCACTAACACCTGATTGCATCAGTAACTTGACAACTCTACTAAGGTCTCTGTCGGTGTTACAGATATATTACACATTATTTGTTAGGGGACAAAAATAAGTAAAACAAGCAGACTGTAATTTAATATCTATTGTCAGATGACAGCTGTGCTTGAATACAAACTAGACAATGCAGGCCATGTGATTATAAACCTTTTAGTGAAGCAATCTCTTGTATTTACTTTAAACAACAGGAAACATTAATAAAAATGAATGAATAAAACCATCACAATAACTGAAAACGTATAGAAGTGAATTTTTCATATTGACTACTGAATGTTGTATACAGTCAATGTCTACGAGCCACATCGGCAAATAAATATAACAGCACATCACTTTTATTTTAGTAGCCTATATTACTTGCTTTTAATAACAAAAGTCCAGCTGATTTAATGTGGTTATCTTTTTTTTAAGGTAAGTACAATAAAAATAGCAACTTATTCCCTATTTACCAGGAAACTCCTACATTTGCGGACATATTTGAAGTGGTGCTTTGCAATTTATTAACTGTAAACACAAGTATTTTAGCCAAATATAATTGATGCAATGGCAAACCAGAATGAAACAACAGCAGATATCAGCTCCCGCTAAAGCAAAAGACGACTACATGCGTAGGCTACTGCGCAGGTGTAGAACGCGCGGCCGTCTGCAGGAGGTTTGCTGGAACGCGATCCTGAGGTGAAATTAAAAGAGGTTTTAAAAACTTTCTACACTGTGGAGTACGGCTGCGAGTGATGTCAGCAGGATCCGCATGCTGGATAAGGTGACTGGTTTTGTTAATACATGACTCACGCATTTCAAACAATGTTTTTTCAAGAAAGTTGCTAGCTAACGGTAGCAGGTTAGCTAGCACATAGGTTAGCCTAAAGTTATTAACGTAACTGGCTCAGAAAACTCTGTTTCTGTCAAGGCACAGTGAAGAAACATTTACTGAAGGCTTTCATTTATGTTTTTTATATGTAATGCAGAACAGCATTTGTGAGACGACATCAACTCATCATCCGAGTGGACAAGAACACCAACAGAGAAAGCCAAGCCGCAAAAACAATGAAAAATTGTCATGACTTTTTATTTTAAATAAAAGTTATGTGATAATAAACATTAAGTGTTGGCTTAATTATAGTGTTTTAAAGATGTTTTGAAATAAGTTGTTTTAAAATAAAAATAACAATATTCTGTATGTTTATGGTATTTACCCTATAGCATTTATAACAAGAGGTGAACAAAGCACCACTTTAGTTTACAGCCCGCAAATATGAGAGTTACCTGGTACATACACAGAACAAGCGGGGAATAAGCCCCACTTTAATTTACAGCCCGCAAATATAAGAGTTACTTGGTACATACACAGAACAATCGGGGAATAAGCCCCACTTTAGTTTACAGCCCGCAAATATGTGAGTTACCTGGTACATACACAGAACAATCAGGGAATAAGCCAAACTTTAATTTACAGCCCGCAAATATAAGAGTTACCTGGTAACTCATGTATACATATACAGATCAAAGAGGTACAAGTTGCTATTATCTTTATTGTGTGTTATATTTTATTTGCCGACGTGGCTTGTAGACATCAACTGTAAGCTATACAAAACACTTCATCAGGTAAGTAGCAAATATGAAAAAAAAAAAACATATTACACATAGACCATATTACCCATAGACGTAAGTCATACATACCACGTAATATTACAATAGGTACCCTGTAGTTATGAAATACTTAGAGAATAATTTTCCATATATTCTTACCCCCTCATTACCCCAAACTTAAAATATTGTTCCCTTTTAACTACAAGTACGTACTGTAGAGGTACTCTGTTGTTACAAATAGGTATGCTGTAAATTCGGTTTAATTACGCGGTACTTTGCGGGTCGTAAAATAAAGTGTTACCACAAAACTTTATTCAAATGTATTTTTCTAACAAACCATCACATATTTACTGTCATCTCAACACAGGTGTGACAATTCTGCAGCTTTATTTTCATGAATCAGCTGAGCACTTTGTGGTATATCCAGGGTCTGTGCGTGAAGTCTGGGTGCTGAGGAACAGCCCTGTGTGTGTATCGAAATCACCCGATTGGCTGGTCTCTGGTCGATTGCTTTGCTTTCCTGTGGCATCATGGGAAAGCTGGGATAGAAGTTTCCATCCGATGCTTGCTTCAGAATCTGGGCGGACTAAGTAGGGCATCCGGGGATTTCTCGCCTACTGATTTTATGGATACTGAGGATTCGGACGTACTACTCTGTTCACGTGCTGTTTCCCCTTCTACATTTTCAGTAAGTAGGCGGTTTCAGACGACACTTAAGTACACGTGCCTCTGAATCTCGCGAGAAATAGTCCAAAATCCCGCTAATTCTCGCCTACCCTTTTAGGTATACTGAGGTTTCGGACATACTATTCGTTCGCCTACTGCTTTTTGCCTACTATATAGTATGGCAGTATGCGGTTTCGGATTCAGCCTACGTATCTCAAACCCTGTTACAGACAGGTGCACACCGTTTCAGTATATTTAATATTTATGCATAAACCACCGAACTATATAAATGATCAATGGTATAGACATATATTTTAATTTTACAGCACTTTTAAGAATGTCTTTTTGAATGTAGTAAGGATATGAACTATAACTCAAGTATGTTTGGGGTTTTAAATGCACTTGATTATTTGATAACAGATAATAAACATTATAAAGAGAGTAAGGAAAGCGGATATAATTTCACTTAATACTGCGTCTCCTCCTCTTTCCTAGCTGGAAACCTAGGAAGGTGGAGCTAAGACGCGTGGAAAGGAAGCAAGGAAAGGAAAGGAAACGAGGATGCACAAATAAGAATTGAGAAGCACCCAGAATTTCCAACCCGGATCCAACACACCAGTGTCTGTAATTAATAATCAACCCTGAACACCTTGATTAGATGCTTCAGCTGTCTTTGATAACTTGCATTACTATTTTTAAAAAGTAACTTAAATATTAATGTGTACATTTATAAAGTAATGCGTTACTTTACTCGTTACTACAGAAAAGTAATATTATTATGTAATGCACGTTACTTGTAATGCGTTACCCCCAACACTGAATATTTGTACAGACTTCAACATTAGAAAATAAAAAACATAGATTTTAAACCATTAATAAGAGTATGTATACTGTAATAAGGCTCTTATACAGAAAGTTAGTTAAATAATAATGACTTTGCATGTCATAATTACCAGATATACACCTAATATTCAATGTTTGTGTTCTTTAGGGTAAAAATGACCACTATTTATCTTTTCAACTTGACTTGTACAGTGACCAAAATAAGTCTTTTACCACAGAAAAAGTGACTTTTATTTGTGATACTTGATGGTAGGCTATAAATAATTGATTAAATTTCCCCATGTGATGGGTTTTCCAGATGCCTGAACAGCCTATGTGGCCCACGGTCGCAGTTTACCCACCCCTGCATCAGAGGAGTGCTACCATATAGCTATAATGTGTGCTGCTTAGAACATTGCAAAGGTAATGTAGCATCTACTAACCTTTAAAAGCACAAAAAGTTGAGCTTTTCCTGACAGTCTCTGAAAGTCCAGGACTTTGTGTTTGTGTCCAGGGCTCCACAGCGTTGGTTTCTGGCAGGACATTGGGGCTCTTTAGCTTCAGACCAGGCCTTGTACTCAAGATCATCTCCATTCACCCAAAACCACTGCCCTGCTAGAAAGCGCAAACCAATCCAAACATATTGTGTTTGAGCTTCTGTGGTTTTGCTTAAAGCGTAATTCATGCTTCTGTTTGAGCTCAGAGATGACAGATCAACATAATGATCTCTGCAGTAATCTAGTGCTGTCTCCCAAGTCTCAGTCTGCTGAACCACAACAATCTCAAATACTCTCATACAGAAAAAGGTGAATGTATTTGTGCAATCTTTATGATACAGTTTCAGATTATTGTTATTATCATTGTTGTTGTCATTGTTATTGTTGCCGTTGTTACTGTTGTTGCTGTTGTTACTGTCATTGCTGTTGTTACCGTCATTGCCATTGTTACTGTCGTTGCTGTTGTTGTTGCCATTGCCATCGTTGTTGCCATTGTTACTGTTTTGTATTGTTACTGTATTGTGGTCATTGCCGTTGATATGGTCATTGCCATTGTTATAGTCATTGCCGTTGTTGTGGTCGTTGCCGTTGTTGTGGTCGTTGCCGTTGTTGTGGTCGTTCCTGTGGTCATTGCCATTGTTATAGTCATTGCCGTTGTTGTGGTCGTTGCCATTGTTACTGTTTTGTATTGTTACTGTATTGTGGTCATTGCCGTTGATATGGTCATTGCCATTGTTATAGTCATTGCCGTTGTTGTGGTCGTTGCCGTTGTTGTGGTCGTTGCCGTTGTTGTGGTCGTTCCTGTGGTCATTGCCATTGTTATAGTCATTGCCGTTGTTGTGGTCGTTGCCGTTGTTGTGGTCGTTGCCGTTGTTGTGGTCGTTGCCGTTGTTGTGGTCGTTGCCGTTGTTGTGGTCGTTGCCATTGTTATGGTCATTGCCGTTGTTGTGGTCGTTGCCGTTGTTGTGGTCATTAACGTTGTTGTGGTCATTGCCATTGTTATAGTCATTGCCGTTGTTGTGGTCGTTGCCATTGTTATGGTCATTGCCGTTGTTATGGTCATTGCCGTTGTTGTGGTCATTGCCGTTGTTGTGGTCATTGCCGTTGTTGTGGTCATTGCCGTTGTTGTGGTCGTTGCCGTTGTTGTGGTCGTTGCCGTTGTTGTGGTCGTTGCCGTTGTTGTGGTCGTTGCCATTGTTGTGGTCGTTGCCGTTGTTATGGTCATTGCCGTTGTTGTGGTCATTGCCTTTGTTGCCGTTGTTAATGTGATTGCCGTTGTTACTGTTGTTGTTGCCATTGTTGTTGCTATTGCCATTGTTGTTGCCATTGTTAATGTTTTGTATTGTTACTGTATTGTGGTCGTTGCCGTTGTTATGGTCATTGACGTTGTTATAGTCATTGCCGTTGTTGTGGTCGTTGCTGTTGTTATGGTCGTTGCCGTTGTTATGTTTGTCGTCATTGTTATTGTTGTCGCCATTGTTATTGTTTTTATCTTTTATGTAGACACAGTCATCTTTTTCTGGTTGATTATCACCCCAGCTTATTTGTTCTGCAACTTCACCTCCTGTCCACTTCCAGATTCCTGATTCTTTGTAGAGCCCAATCCAGCTGTCTGAAGTTTGAACAGTTGCATCTTCTAAAAACTGCTGTTCTTCAGTCTCACTGGGGAAGGTTGACAGGTCATGAAAGTTTTTTCTGCAGTATTGTTGCGCATCATCCCATGTATTTTCCAGATTTATAAAGAAATGTTGTTTCATGGCACATAAGGTGAGTCCATAAAGCTGTCCAATAAGGATTACAGTTATTGTAGTTTTCATCTTTACCAGTGAAGAGGTTTCGTGAGTTTACAATGATTAAGACGAGAACAGAACTCTACATGATGACACAGACTCTCTCTTACTTAAACTGACATACAACCAATAATAAAAAAGTGTGACAGAGTGAATGCAACCGAGTCCAATCACAACGCACAAATGAAGATGGGTGCTTGTAACCAATCAGAAAGCTTTAAAGAGTGTATGCACTGCATTTAAATAAATTAAAATGTTTCTATCAAAACAACTGTGGGCAGGAAAATCTGAATGAAGATTTTTTGCATGGCTTCCCCAGTTTGTTTTGCACAGTGGACTCTGGTTTGGTTCTCATTTGAAACTTCAACAAATACTATTTTTGTCTGCTTTTTTTTCATTCAAGAGTCAATTAATCGAGCATCTCAGTTCTTTAAAGTATGTGATTTTTAAACTGAAATGGGAAACCTGCAGTAGCTGGCCTCTATTGTTTTCAAAGACATGCCTTCTCACCTATATGAACGACAAGAGAAGCAATTTATCAGGATAAATGTAACCATGTTTGGTTACACAATGCTGATACTCTCTCCTGAATGCAGAGGAGTCTAAGATTGGGGCATTACTGGAGCTAGTTATTTTTGTTATGTATATTTCTCTTACAACATTACATCGATTACCCTCAGAAGGCCTTTATTTTTCCCCTAGAGCCATGTGGATTACTTTTGCGAAGAATGGAAATAATTATTTGCACTTGGAAAAAGCAGACCCCATATTTACCTATTATAAAGATTGGAAGAGACATTTTAAAAAAATATGTGTTCGTATGAAAATGGATGGATATATGTGACTCTGATGTGTAAATCATGGTATAATTTTGTGGTCTGTGTTGATTCTGATGCTTATTTGCATTCCTCTTTTTGCTCCAGACAGGTTTAAAATGACAAAGTATCAGCGTAGTATATTTCTAAAAGTAGTTCAATAGACATACAGTGGTAATGCAACACTGAAAAAAACAACTTGTAAAATTTACTTTAAAAAATCCTCGTAACAATTTGCACGAACTTTTTTTAAGTAAAATGTACTGCTTTTTTATAAGTAAAACTTACCTACTAAAATCAAATAAAATTTACTTAAAATTGCATGATAAAACATATGTTAAATAATTAATTAAATGTTACTTAATTATTTTATTTAGAAGTTAGATTTATTTTAATCGTCTAGGTAAAGTCTATTAGGTTTTTTTTGAAAATTGAAGCATTGCTGTCCTAATAATATTAAATAAATCGTATTTTCTGTTCGTCATTTTCTTTAACATATGTCTATGGACCTAGTTATTTTTGGTGTTATAAATGGCATTATAACACAAAATTCATGACTGACAACAAGTCAATCATTGAATAAACTTGTTTCTGAACAGAAACGCACACAAACTGTGTTTCTGACATGCTTTATCAGCACTGTGGAGGGAATTACAATACAACGTTCTGAACAGGCTTCATGTAAAGAAACACTGATCACATAAACGGTGACTTCACAAAATTATTATTTACAACAAAACAACATCAATATATAAGAGCTTAAACTAGGGCTGGGTGGTATGACGGTATATTCCGTTACCGCGGAATAAAATGTCAGACGTAACAGATTTTTCTATTCCGTCTATTCCGCGGAATGCAAATAAGTGGGCGTGGCTAACGCTGCCCTCACGCTTGTTACCCCGGATTTCCACCGACTGCGGAGCGGCTGCAGATCAGCTCCGCTGCGTTACGGCTCCGCACTCCGCCGTCCGCCAATACCCACCAGATCCGTATTTGTTGCAGAGCGGCTGCGTGCTGAAGTGACGAGGACCCATGAGGTCTCGCAAATTCACGTGATGATCGCGCGATACCTAGTTCTGTCTCTGCCCATTATGCCGTTGAATTATGACGTTTTTACAAACCAGCCCAGATCACAACACGAGATCTCGTGTAGACAGATTAGTACATCAAATCCATCCAAAATTCAAAAAATAAGAAGGCTGCTAAAACATTTATTTATGCTCTATCTTTAATGTATTTATTTGAAACTCCCCCTGGCTCTGTTCTTGTCTATTATTTGTTGTTTCTGTATTAATGACTTTATTTGTGTGTGTTTGTAATGTTTGTATTGCAAATATTTAATAAAAAAAAACACGAGTTCTCGCGTATTCAGGTATGATCCCGCGATAAAGTCATGGCTCCGCCCTGCGGAGCTGTCCGGCATCCGTCAAAAATAGAAGCTCTGCGTATTTGTGCCGGAGGGCTGCGGATGGCCGGAGCTGTGACGGATTCGGAGCGCAGTCAGTGGAAATACACACATTGACTTGAATGGAAACCGATTGACTCCGTCGCCGTTCCGCAACGGATCCGCAGCCGTTCCGCAGTCGGTGGAAATCCGGGGTTAGACTTAGTGTGACGGAGAAACAAGTAAAATAATTCGAGTTATAAATTCGAGAATAAAACGAGTTATTTCTGTAATTTTTTGCAGCGAGACTCTCGCTCGCTCTCTTTCTCTCTCTCTCTCTCTCTCTCTCTCTCTCTCTCTCTCTTTCTCTCTCTCTCTCACTCTTGCTCTCTCTCCCTCTCACTGTCTGTGCTCGTGCAGCAGCCGGCCGGTCTCTCGAGTGCAGAGGTCTCTAGGCACACGCAAGGAGCTGCGACGCCTAATAAAAGGTTCTTCTCAAACATAATGCTAAAAGTTGTAATGTTTTAACTTTAAGCAAGCTAAGACAAAACTCGCGTTTATATCAGTGACACGTGCGCTGCTGGAGCGATGTAGTTTGACGCGCCATTTGCTTAAACAAACATATTTGATCGGAAAGACGAGAAAGAGACGCAAATGTTAAGGTCTAATAGTAAGTAAAGGGCGTCAAGACCTTAAAACAGACTTCATGATCATCACATCATAGCACCTGTCATATTTATAATATCTAAAGCTTCGTCTCTCATATAAGCTAGGTATTCATCCTGTCTGTAGGTTTTTGCATATATTTATACCATGTTCATTTTACATATTGCCTATTTTTAATGTAATGTATGCATCTGCTAAAGTTTTTGATTAAAATTTACTTAATTATTTTAGGACAATGTGCAGTGACTATAAAACAGTTAAATAATACAAGAAAATATCTAATAAGACTTACTATTCCCACACAGTTCATTTTTTTATATGAATTAATTGTGCATTTATCATCATTTTACTTAGGAAAATCTAGTTCTCAATAAATGTTAATATTATTATGTAGAAATTATGAGAGTTAATCTAATAAATATTACTACACTAAAAAGTTCGTTTTTTCAGTGAATGTTGCAATAACTTTGTTTTATTGTTAAAGTTATAACATTTTCGCGTCGGTTTAGGGTTAGATTACGCAAAATTGAACAGTGTACGCGAAATTAAACAGTTGTCACCTGGCGTTGGGGTTAGAGTTAGGTACGCCAAATTAAACAGATGTCACCTGGCGTTGGGGTTAGAGTTAGGTTTGGGTAGGGATGTCATTATGTAAATCTAACCCTAAACCGACGCGAAAATGGTAAGAAAATAGGAAAGAGAATGCAACGGACTTAATAGTATTGAAGTCCCCAGTTCGTCAAAAAATGACGCGAAAGGTATACCCTCCGCGTCAACATATTGACGCATGGTCAAGTGTCGTCAAATATTGACGCCATGGGGTGAGACTGGGTTGGATTAACACATAAGGAAACCATAGCAACGTTCTGCCGTCTCGGTTACCATTTACTGCTTTGACCAAAGTAATGACTACAGCGACCAAAGACTCGTTATGCATGATATGTAAACCACAGTCTAAAGAGACATTGTGTGTTGTATCTGCTGTGAGAGTGCTTTACAGAGCGCATTGTTGGCATGTCCACATATTTTTTGGCCTTTATCATTTTGGAGCTTAACCGTTTTTGGTCTTTGAGGGAGTTATTTCAGTAGTTAAATGTGGTTGTAACTCATAAATTACTGAACTGAAGTGTGTATGTAGCGAACAGAATTTAACATGAACAGATGATGTGACATCTGATTTTAGCTGCAGTGTGTATGAGGCCTTAGACTTTTTTCTGAAGCATGAATGGCTTGTAAACCTTATGCAAATTGTGGTTACTCCAGACAAACAATAAAAACATGTAACACTTATATTTGCATTTCATTTCCATGTATGGCTCTTTCTCATGAAAGGTCACCTTTGTGTTCCCATATCATCCAGTATAATTAATTATATTAAATAAGTATTTGGCATTTAATGTGTTGTCCCTATACTAACACACCTTCTGTGTTATTATTCATTGTGCCGTCCACCACGGTCCTGCGACATTTGATCAGAAATGTCTTGTCTGCAAGTGTTCATTTATCACAAAATAGAGTAACACAAATAATAGAGTAACACAAATAACCAACTCAACCAACTAAATTTCAGTAATTGTAACTGCGTTACTTGAAAAAAAATAATACCTTGTTACAGGTTCATTACCGCTAAAAGTAGTGGAATTACAGTAATGGAATTATTGTTTAATCCATTACTCCCGTCACTGTTTTTAACACAACTTGTGTTGGCCCTTTCATTTATTTTAACATGAAATAACTCCTTAAATGGCATGACACACACAATGTGTAAAAAATTAACACATCATTTTTTGCAGTGCAGGTGAAATTGTAGAATGAAATTTGAGTATAATTTCACTTTGAACATAAGTTGCACATTTCACCCCGTCAGCTGGGACGAAAGTAACACTACAGTTCAAGATAGATTTTTGTGATACTTTTATTTTTATTAAGTATATATCTGAATATTACCTTGTTATTATATAACTACAAACATATGTGACCCGTGCTAGCAAAATGAGTCGGAATAAGCAAATTCTCACAAATTTGTAATATATATTTAAAAAACATCAAAACGATGTATGATTTGTCGGAAACTGATAAAAAAACTAGAGCTACACCTGTTTGAAGTTAATAGAGTCAGCAAAGTTTTGAGAAAAATCGAGTTTAAGTTTAAGATTCAAGAGCAAAATCATTGCATCCATACCTTAAAATCACTGGTAAAACTAATAGATGTGGCACACACAAAGTCAAAATCAATATCTATAGGAAAAATATATTTTAACTTTTTTCTTTCTTTTTTTGTTTGATATCGAGACAGACAGCTTTAAGATCTACTGTAATGCAAGGATCTAATATAATCTTAAAGCCAAAAATCTATTTTTCCTCAATAGTTAACCAAACATTTACTTAAAACGTAACAAATTAGGAGCCCGACCGATAAAGGATTTTGAAGGCCGATACCGATACAAATGTTTGTTGGTTTTTAAAGCCGATATAAACGCGCAACAAAACATTAACAGATTTCCATAACATTCGTTATTTGTAGTTATTTATGAGTTTTAACTAAAATAATATAATATTTACTAGGTAATTCCACTTCACTCTCTGCTTATTTAACAGCAGCAAAACTGGACATGATAGTCACAAATTTTGTCATGCTTATTTGAGTAAAGAAAACTGATTGGGATGTTCTTTTAATTGTTATTCAAGCAATGTATGTCTCGTGACCAACTCACCATGAACTCACTTAACCGTTGTTCTCTCTTTCCGACACTGGCTGGATCAGCAGGTTGCAGGATAAAAAAACAGCAGATTGCTGGATGTGTGACGCGTTATACACGAGTGTTGCCAACACGGAGGTTGTAGAGTGCCCTCTGGTGGACAAACTATACAACGGCAACACACGGTTGAAGGCTGTATCGTCCGGGGGGGGGGGGGGGGTTTATATTCATTTATCGGCCATTATAAATGCCGATACCGATAGTTTGGAAAATGCCTCATACCGGCCAATAATAATAGCCTCAGTTGCACTATCTGGCCTGTGCGAGCCAGGGCTTCAAACGGGCCTCGCGGAGCCAATAGCCTCAGACCTCCAGCTGTGTAGCCAAAATCACGACGCGTTTGCATTGTCAAGCCAATAGCGCCGCAGCGCTTCAGAAAACCCCGCCCTTAATACGCCTACCTGGATGTAACGTCACACAACTCCGCCTGTTTTACCGTGAGGAAGTCACTTCAATCTGACAGGAGACGGGAGTGAGATCGCATCATCATACAACAAACATAATGAAAATAACTGAGGCGGCTGTTTGCACGGTGAAAGCCAAGATGAGAAGATAGAGATGTTTGCTCTATCCGCGGTGTTACTCTTGAAGTTTATGTTGGCTACACACGAGCGATCTCACGACGAGACATTATCAGATCAATAAGCAATAGTAAACTTTATGAAGTAGGATAATTACAAATAAAGCGTTCATCTACCTAATGTGCCATTATACTATATACACAATATTTTAAAGAATATAACGAGTCATAGTTTTACATTTATATAAAATAATCTTATTTTAAAATATGCACGTGTGTCTAAATATTTAACGTTAAGTTTGTAATTATAGTTCTATGGCGATGTAAACATACTTACACATTATAAGAGGTGTGATATCTTTAATCATGAAAACGTTAATAGTTGAGCATCACATGAAACACAAGGTAACTGTCTAATAGCTATTTCAATAATGTGTCAATCAATAAATACTTGTCTATAAAGAACTGCCTCGAATAGCTGAATAAGACTGAAAATCACTTTAGCTTGCATTTTAAAAATAAAACGTTTGAGAAATCATTAGAAAATGTACTCGTTAAGAATCAACTCTGAATATACACAAGTATTTAAAAAGCTATGTTACAGTGGTTAAGTTAATGAGGGTTATATTTACCATTTTGTTGCATACCATTTCTGTGTTTCAGATGTGATCCTTATTAAGCAATCATTTTCAATAAACTGACAAGCAGCCGTTGTAATAATAGCGCGGTACTTTATTTACATATGAAGTTTATATCAGTGCACAAACAGGTGTATTTAAAGACATCTCCTCCGGACGGATTTCAACATCCATGGCTCCTGTCGTCTCATCATCATCATCATCATCTCTTTCATCTGTTGCTGTGTCATCATCTCTCATATACAAAATAAAAACTCCTGGATGACAAATTGAAAGCTTTACGTTGGCATTTTCCTGTAAAACGGACACAAAAGAAAGCAGCACATCATGTGATGTTTTGTATAAAGGGTTTGTAAATACACATACAGTATACCCACATAAGTTTGCTACATTCATATAAGAGTCAAATTAATCTCCAAAATACCAGAAAGCATGGCTATGACTAATATAATAAAACCATGGTTACTTTTTCTAAGGGCTGACTAAAAAATTCAGCAGAGATGACAATATGACACAAAAAACACCACAAACACCCATGTAAGACACTTATGCAATCGTTAATTGTATCGTATTTTAAGTGTTTTGTATGCAAACGTTATGTAGTATGTTAACTCACCGACTGTAGATACCTTCGTGACTCGAGTGATCGCTTCTTTAATACATGGACGATGAAATGATGATCCAACACACATCTTTAATTTCTCAGCACTGTTGCACTTTAAACACTTTGTTCTGTGCCGGAAACTTTATAAACTTCTCCCGAACCGGTAGCGGTGTGCGCCGGATCCTTAGCGTGGCGAATTCGGCGTTGTAACGCGTCTTTGTTTTTTTTACATATGCAGATCATTTTCTTCAGTCCGAAGTACAAACATAGCAGGCGTCTTCCGTTAAACAGTAAATTACTGGTGATCCCGATTATTAAGTTTTAAATCTGCAGATAGATGGTTGTGCATCTTGCCAGAGACTCAGATAAACTCCGCCTTTGACCTTTACCAGCCCGCTCTGGCCCAAGGAATTCGGCGGGCCAAAAAAATCCGGGCCTTAAGCCCCAACGAAGAACCAGTGAAGCACGATCATGCCCCGGAAGTGACAATGCAAACGCCACAGGCCTCGGCAGGCACTGGCACGCCCGCTTGAAGCCCGATAGTGCAAACACGGCTAATGAATATATCGGTCTGGCTTTACAAATTATATCTGTGTGATTTGTAACAGATATTTTTAAAACTTTAATTCTATGTAGATGCAGTGCACTATTGTTGGTCCTTAACCAATTTTCATTAACCAATCAGATTGCCGTATTATACAATGCCGTATATACAACCTATTATTTCACTCTAATTTGCGGGTTAAAAAAGATTAGGGTTTGAGTTAAGGGTAAGTTGGGGTTTCTCTGAGTAAAGCGCTGATCCAGGACCAACAAAAAATGTTGATCCTTTTGGGCTTCCAGGACCACCTTTTTAGGATCACCAAACCGCGGATGACTACAGGTGAAGGCTGCATCTTTTAAGTTTATGATAAACATTGCATCTACTTTGACATAGGGCCTATGATGTCATATGGTGGTGTAGTAGTGGTGTCCCATTTCTTAGTAGAATATTTTAATCCTTTCGCCTTTTAACTCTGTTTCAAGGGGTGAGGGCATATCTTTAGTAATATTTAGGGTATGGGACTTTCTCAAACTATTATTTCACACTTATTTGAGGGGTAAAACTGGTTAGGGTATAAGTTAAGGGGAATTTGGGGTTTCATTCAAACATTGATCCAGGCCCAACAAAAAAGGTTGATCCAGGATCACATCTTTATAAATCATGGCGACCTTATAATTATGGGGGGTGGCTTGGTTGGGGGAGGAATGGTTAGTTAGGGGACCCCCCCCCCCCATAATCTTTGACATAATTTGTCTTTATTTCGGGTTTTGCATCTGTATATTAAATAAGCAGTGTTGTAAAAATTGTGCTTTTGGACATTTATTTATTAGCTTTTGGGGAACTTGTAGAAAGACCTAAAATCCATCTCTGTCAAGAGCTACAGTACTTAACTCATGTTGTTTCAAAGCAGTTTAACAAAGATAGTGCCTTATTGGGCTTCTCTCATTATATTTTTCTTCTTTATCTATGAATATATGTATAAACATGCAGTCACACTAAATTATTCCCTATAGAAATTGCCTCTAGCTCAAAATTAGAAGGTGTGCATTCCGACTCATACTGCTAGCATGGTTAAAATGTTTTGTCCTTTATCTTTGCAATAAACATTTTATTACATTTTCATTTTAAATTTCAGTTTCATTAAATGTTTCTAAAGCAAACCGACAGTATAAACTTGAATTGTTGAAAATAAAACATGTTTAACAGTATGAACAATAAATTAAATGAGCACAAAATTAACACTTGAAACTCCTGACATTTAAACCTGATTTACTTGTATACTGAAAAACTCTGAGCAAACTTCAAGATGTGTAACAGCAATAACTAACCTAGATTGATTAGTACTGTAACACATGAAACCAGGAACACAACTTGAAATTAGAAAAAAAACGTCAGTAATTTACTTTTCATGATCAAAAAAAGCTTTGGATCTGCTAATTCTTCATCATTACATTTAGCCCCCAGGGGTCCAAAAACGCGGCGCGGCGTTTGACATCATTTGAAACTGTGAAGGGTCCTCTTTAATTTGTGTACATTCACAATAATGACAGATCTTTGCGTTTTTGTCAAATAAAGAAAATAAACAGGGTGCGCATTCAGATGTTTTGGCGGAGACAGCTGTCTCTCAAAACATGTTACAAAAATCAATTGAAACTCCGCAAATACTCGTCACACAAACATGATACACATATCCAAAGAAAGCCTGAAATGTCTACTTTTAAACAAGCTAATTATAATCGAAAACAAATATTGCCTGTTTATATAATCTGGTTTTAAGTAAAGAGAGCAGGGCTTAAAATCGTTTCACTCCGAGCAGAATCGATATTTTAACGTTTCCGTTTTTGCGTTCCTCATTGAACATTTACGTTCCGAAAACGGTTTACTTAGAAAAAATACCGGTTAATAACGTTATTTTAATTCAGGCTATACTTTAACAAATGCATGCATACAGACTAATTTTCACACAAAAACTAAAACTAAACTTCAACATTTCATTAATTGTTAAAACCACAAAAGAAATACCTGCATTCATTTTAAGTATAAACAGCTGAAAAAAACAACCCGTTTTCAACCATGTCTTTTACTGGTTGAAACCGCAGCATGCTCTGCTGGATGTTTATGTTAAATGTGCCTCTGTAAGTTACCTCAGTGATTCCCGGCTACTGTACTTCTCCCCTCACATCCTTCAATATTGCAGACAGACTTGTTAAGACTAACGAATAATAACGAAAAGGAATTTCTTGGTGGCGACCCATCTAAAAAGTAATTGACAGTGGTATAAGTCCCCTGGCTTTTTTGAGTTACAGTTTCCATCTTAATATTTCCAAGCAAGTTTTAACTTAAACATACCTCTGAACATTTGATGGGTAGCTTTGTGGTTATTTAAGACAAATGCTATCGGGCCGGAGACTCGATGACTGCTGCGCGGGCATTTCACTCACGCTATGTGTCAAAGTCACTCACGCTTGATGCGTCAAAGTCACATGTTGTACTGTTCAAATCATGATTGGTCACTGATAAGTACAATATTAAAGAAAACGATAAAATAACGTTATTAACCGGTTAATGGTCATTTTAAATAAACGTTTCTGTTCAGAACGATTAAAATTAATTTCGTTTTAGTTTTCGTTTTTGTTCCTGTTAAAATTTCGTTCGTTTCCGGTTTTCGTTTTCGTTCCTTGAACCGGTTCAGAGCCCTGAAAGAGAGTACTGTTTTTCCTGGCTGACTTCATAATCTTCAATGCGGTCACGCCGACAGGCGGTACTGCTGTTGACATGGTAATGAACATACGAGCAGCTCAAACATGAACAAACCAAAGAAGTAAAGTTTGATCAGATTTAAAGGCTTTACCGCATGTTTGGATTATAAACTTTATACACACACGTGAGGAAGATCTTCATTTATGTCTGGAAATTAAGGAAGAGAAGTGTTTATCTTTAACGTTAACGTTACACAAGAAGAAGAACAATGGAGGACGCACTGGAGGAGGATATATACTTGAAGTAAGTAACTGTTAATTTATCTTCATTTATATTTGCTATCATGTAATATGCGTATGGCTTGTACAGTTCAGCCTACATAAGCGACCTCAGCAGACTGCATGCTTCGGATTGAAAAACCTTCACATTGTGTACAAACAAGGACGCATGAACTCAATGGCGGACAACTGTTACAAGCTGTACAGTGTTAAACACAGTTATTCACTTAGGCCTCATTTACACTGAAAATCTTGATGCCCAATTCTGATTTGATGCCTATATCCGATTTTTTTTACTGTGCGTTTACACGTTCTTTCAATTGTGACCCATATCCGATTCATGCGTTTACACTTGACATACATCTGAAACATTGCGCATGTGTAATAGTGTTCTTGCGCCACATATAAAGAAGGATAAATAAAACACAACAAAAATTCTTCTGTGTATTTTTTTAATGATTTGCTTAAAGCCGCATCACATTTAAAACCCTGCGTTCTTGATTTCTTAATTATATTTATGTATGAGATTTTTAATGTGTGAATTAATCGCAATTCCAACACAATCTTTCAAACACTTTAAGGTCAGTAAAATGTTCTATGATTGGTTGTTAATAATCTGTTCAATGATTGGTTAAAGCCTACGCAGCTACTGCTCACAAAAAGATAAAGGGCGTATTTCAATAGAAAATAGTCATCCCTATTCCCTTCGAAGATCAGAACACTTGATGTATAAACTCTAGAGAAAGATGCACAATTGTCTCATAGTGTGGCCAATTCAAATACACTTGGCGCATAGAGCAATGAAATACACACGTCAGTTTCTCTTTATTTGGATCGAATCGACTGTGTGTGACATCCCCTTCCTGTAGTGCCCTTCAAGGGCGCTTAAACGCCAATTGGAATTCACCTCGCTTTCCTCATGAACTTGACTGCGCGTCCCATCTCAAAGGCCGATAAAACAGCTGGAGTACTAGTAAAAACATCAGTAAACATATAGGTTTCAGCAATTCTTCTGAAGCAATGTTACCATATTAGCTTTCTCTGGTAAAATAAACTGCCTTCAAAGCAAGTGTAATTGCGGCATTCACGCGCTTCTCTGATCTCATTTTCCAAATTGTTATTTTAAGTAAGAATGTAAAAATAACACTGAGACTTACGTTCTTACAAATATGTGTTGTATTTGTATTATAAGGGATGTGCAGGTAGAGATTTGTTCACCCTCTGAACTTATTAAACACACCGCATATTTTAAACGAAAATATATTTGGCAAAGACGTTCATTACTAGATTACTTTTGTTTTTAAAGTAATTATTAAATATTTCCATTTCTTGAATAAAAATATATTTTTTAAATGTTTGTTAATTATTATTCTTAACGAAAAACTCAAAATGTACAATAATCATGTGCCGTACTAGTGTCATTATCCTTTTTTCCAACCGCAGGGAAGTACTAAATTGTCGCAGTTTTAATGATGTACAGAACGTAATGCCTCAGAAAATCCGATCTGCCCATTTACACTGCAGTCGCATAGGCACATATCTGATTTATATCTGATTTATTTCCACATATGAATGAGGCCTGAAACGGATCTCAAAATATCCGAATGTATGCGTTTTTTCGTGTTTACACTGCCATAGAACAGATCCGATCTGTGTCACATATAAGCAAAAAATCGGAATTGGGTCACATTTCACTGACAGTGTAAAAGAGGCCTTATATCCTTCATGGTAATATGATATAATATGATATTGTTTACATGCTTATTTACAAATGAGTACGCATGACCTCCCGTAATGGCGGATAACTGTTACATGTTGTACAGTGTTAGACACAGTTATTCACTTTCGTATCCTTCATGGCAACTTTGAGTAAGGCTGCACTGTGGGATCTGCTGTAATATGATTCCATATATTGTTTACATGCAACGCAATTCCATACATTGTGCTTTACACGCGAGTGAGGTGACACCGTTTTTTATGAGCGCCATGTTGTTTACACGGAGAGGTGAGCTCGCGCACATGAACGCCATATGTGATGTGTTTTTAAAGTTCATACGCGCTTACAGAAATGCGTTTAATACAGAAGCTAGAAAATAAGGGGATGGGCATCTGAAAGCTTTTTATAAAACTAATCACTGCAGATGTTTATCTGAGATGTTCTGAATTTAGTTTATGTACATGATAGTTTATCTGAATGTAGTGATATCAGTGATATTTACCCATCAGTTATGTATGTAAGGGTATTTTTGTGGACAATTTATGCCAACAGCTGTTTATAACTCTCTTACAGGTCTGAATCCCTCTCATCAGAACAAAACTATGAAGTGGAAAAACATATTCACACTTTTTGGACCTATGTTATATGGTAACATGAGCCACATGAAGTTTACAGCTCTGTTGTTTATCAGTTTCTTAATTTATACAAGTTAAGTTTTTGAATAGGGTTTGTTTCCAAATAAACTGAAAATGTCCTACTGACCTTCATTTCTATTTTGATTATATTGTTAACTTCTTAATAAACCTCAAACAAACATGTATACATTTATTTGTCCTCACATTCTTTACTGTAGTTCCCTCTTACATTCCTGCCTCATTATACAGCTCATTATGCAGCTCATTATGAAAGTCTTTTGTTTGCTAGCTGTCAATCAATCCTTCTCGCATACGGCCCCTCTAAACAAAAAGTGTCTTACAATTTCTAAATCAATATATTGTTTTATGTGAATGAGTAGGCAGGATGATTTTCACATAATTTTAAAGAAAAACTCTAGACTACTAGATTCTGTTTACCGTGATGTGACGTATTTCCTCTCCGGTCCGAGACTTCCATTTTAATTGCCAGCCGGTAGAGGGGCGTAGTGGGAGCACGCATAAAACATGATATAAACAGTTAATATTTACTACACCTGCTATGTATGAACCAGTGTGAGGATGAAATTAAGAAGTGGCCTGATATATGAAGATGTATTCAATCATTTCGTGTTATTGATCGGAGGTGATGGGTCTTCAATGCGCAAATATAAAAGCACAGAGACAAACCAGTATCTTTACAATGGGAAAGTCAGTCAAGTGTTTGTACGTGGAATTTACCAAGACTTCGTGTTTTTAACTTTTCAGGGGATGGTTTAAAATGTCACAACTGGCCCTCTGGTGTGAGCCATTTTTTAAACGGCAATTTTTAATGGACTTGTTTATTGCGACACAGTCAGCAGTATCTTTCTCATTCACAAATGAGCTTATGAATTTATTTGCTTACTTTTTGATTTAAAACATAACAAAAGTACACCCAAACACATTACGAACTATTATAAACATTAACTAAGCAGATTATGTCGTATATATTCTGTACTGTAATTGCATTTTTGTAATAATATACTGTATAGTCGCAGAATAAATATATCAGCTAAATCAGCATATCTTTATCAGCATAATATTAGTTGTTTTAAAACAATTATTGTATTTATTGTTTACTGGTAGTTTCTATGAAAAGTTTTACTGATGGATTTGTAAATACAGATCATGATTGCATGTGCGCATAGCTCTTGTGCATTGGGTTAAAACAAATGTTTTGTAGAGATTTACTGCGTTTGTATTAGCTATTATGGCAACCCCTAACTGCACAAATTATGTCGGTCGTCTTGGATTTCATAATAAACATTAAACAGCCAGTCAAAACAGCTCACCGGAAGTCATAAACCGGAAAGCTCAAAGATGGCGGTGCCCGCATTTACTTAAAGAAACAGGTGGATAATATTTTAGCCCAGTTTGTGCTGAACGCAGTGTTATGAGACACTTGCCATTAATATGTTTAATGCAACTGAAAAAAGACCAAATGTAAGAGCATGTCAGAACCTCTGACAGTGTCCCAAAATGGTCGGACCCCAGAGGGTTAATAGTGTGTAAAGAATTTTTAAACAAAAATCTATTGATATTACCAGAAATTACTCAAATGTTGAGTGCAAACTCAATGAAGGGGCTGTAATAGAATAAAATGAAAATATGTCTTGAATAGTCAGCAGTAACCTTTTTTGAACAAAATATTTATTTAACCTACTTTTTTTATTACCAATGGCTGAAATTGTTTTTTGAGAGTAGACACTATTCACCGAATGATGCAAAAGTGCGTGCAGTAAATTGTTCCATCAAATAGCATAAAGATTTCTTAAATCTGGTTAGTAAGTGTTCCTGAATGTGTTTGTTCCTAAAACAATTTAACCGTCAAATCATAAATGTCCTAAAACCCCTCAGAATTCTTGATGATATTCCTGAAATGTCTTTGTCTTTAGATTTTTATCCAGTATTTACAATAGACGAAATTTCAGTTCATTTTAAACTGGACTGACATCAACATCTGGCACCAGTACAGTACAAAAGTTCTACCTTTTTATCATTGGGATGGTACCATTTAGGTACCGATATCAGGGTTTTTTCTCTTTTGCACAGTAATGAAAAGGTATATGGTAAATAGTTTATTGCAGATTTACAACTCATTTGTAAGCCAAAAAGAAAGTTGTTTCTGCAGAGTCCTAAAGACACTGCATTTCTTCTTGTCTACCTGACAAGATACATATATAAGTAATTTCCTATGCAAACATTCTGAATTTGGTTTTCACGTCAACTATGAGAGAATGTAAATTTTCTTTTTGTTGATCTTAATACCTTGTCATACATTATGGCTGACAAAAAGGCCTTTTTAAAACAAACATACTCTACCCTGCACCAGCATCCTTTCTACGAGCCGTACAGCCCTGATCTCATACAGATTAGATTCCTGCGCGCACTAGGAACAGGATTATTAAAAGACCACATTAAGTATCAGCTTAAAACCTGCCTTGATGATCCTACATCCACAGATGAGGTTCTCATCACAGCTATGAACGAAGCTGCGAGTCTTGAGTGGGAACAACAGCAAAAGTTCAAGAAAAATGCCAACATTAAAGAAACAAAATTCACTGAGGTTACAACAGCACTACATCAAAGTCAAGAGAGAACGAGTCATGCTGTTGGGGGAAAAGAACAATCCATACACACACAAGTAA
This sequence comes from Paramisgurnus dabryanus, assembly GCF_030506205.2. Lineage (NCBI taxonomy): Eukaryota > Metazoa > Chordata > Actinopteri > Cypriniformes > Cobitidae > Paramisgurnus > Paramisgurnus dabryanus. The sequence continues at coordinate 32,857,239 of NC_133351.1, forward strand.
AAGCTTTGAAAACCCCACAGACCATGGAGAAGAAAGACTCTGAGCTCTATGAGGTCGTCCACCTACAGAAAGAGGACACTCAGCGAGCAGTATGGCAGTAACAACTCACACAACATCCTTACCAGGGTCAGAACATCAACGTAAAATCCTGTTTGACATCATTAAGCAGCTGGAAGCTCAGGAAGCAGCAAAGCGAAGGAAAGCCCTCTGCAGCATATCAGATCCATAACTACAATTCTGCTGACCACCAAGCACAATGCACAGTTATTGAATTTGATTGGAGAGAAATGTTTGGTGAACTGTTTCTTTGATGGTGTAGCGATGAAAGCGCTATGGGATACCGGCTCACAAGTCTGTCTCATGAATGAGAAGTGGAGAAAAGAACACCTCCCACACACAACAATAAGCAGCCTTGAAGGTCCTGGAACACTTACTGGTCGAGCAGTGAATCAAAAAGTGATCCCGTTCGAAAGCTGGGCCGAAGTGACATTCAAGCTGGCAACAGACAAAGCCACACCATTGGAATTGGAGGTACCGGTAATGGTATGTGGTGACGATGAGGTGGCCGAGGAGCCCATCATTGGATACAATGTCATCGAGTACTTGCTGAACAATGGTATAGAGCGACCTACTAATGTAAAGACCAAAGCCATGAGTACAGCACTATCCTGTGATTGCAAGAAAGCAGAGGTTTTGCTGAACTTGGTGAGAGGCCAAGACCAAAGGTTCAGCAATGGAATAGCGAAAGTAGGACAGTCAGTAACGGAAATTCCAGCCAAACAGGTCAGAGCAGTCAAATGTTGGATTTAAATAGGGCCCTTTGTTATCTGATCAAGATGCTCTTTTTGTAACAGATGAGTGTGCAAGGTGGCCAGATGGATTGAAGGCACACACCACCCAAATCCTGTTCTCTAAAGACAGTGAACGAGTCAGCCAACCTACAGAAAGCATAAATACAAGTTAACAGTTCAAAAAGAAAACCTATGGGACTCTCCTGTATGCATTGATCACCTAACACCTGAACAGCAGCAGAAAGTGAAGCAGCTTCTAAGAGAGGAGAGTGGCGCTTTTTCTCGTGATGACAGTGATCTAGGCTGTATTCCATCCCTCCAGCTAAAAATTAGACTCAATGAACCCACATTTGTGAAGCACACATACATGTATGTCCCTAAGCCACTGTGCCAAGAGGTTAAAGAATAACTGGAGCATCTGTTGAACAAGGGGTGGATTACTAAATCCAAGTCACCATATTCTACACCGGTGGTCTGCGTGCGTTAGAAAGACGGAACTCTCTGCCTCTGCTGTAACTATCGGGAGTTGAATAAGAAATCCATTCCAAATAGACACCCTATTCCCCGCATACAGGACATGCTCGACAGCTTGGCAGGCAACACCTGGTTCTCAGTCCTTGATCAAGGCACAGCCTATCACCAGGGGTTTGTAGAGGAATCCAGCCGGCTTCTCACTGCGTTCATAACACCGTCGGGGTTATATGAATGGGTAAGGGTCACCTTCGGATAATCAAAAGCACCTGCCGAATTCCAAAGGAGCATGGAGTAGTGCCTGAGGGAATTGCATGATGAGGTATGTCAACCATATTTAGATGATAACTTAGTACATTCAAAAACATTTGAGGATCATCTTTGGGATATTAGAAAAGTGCTGCAGTGTTATCAGAATCATGGTGTCAAGCTAATGCCTCGAAAATGTGAAGTGTTCCGAAATAGGTACGATTCCTAGGGATGCTCGTGACAAAATATGGGTACACAAAGGACCCGGTTGACATTGCTCCTGTCCAACCACTGAAGGAAAGGACCCCAAAAACAGTTGGTGATGAGAGAAAGTTATTAGGATTTCTCTCCTACTACCGGTCATAAATCAAGAACTTTTCCCGGAAGGCCGCACCCCTTTATCTGCTGCTTGCTGAAAAGAAGACACCACAGGAGAAAGGACAGATGAGGCGGAAAGGTAAGGTGAAAAACAGCCAAGGACAGTTTGCGTCGTCAAATCCAGTCACGTGGACAGATGAACATCAAAAAGTCCTATGTGAGTTAATTGACTACTTATCTAATCCATCGTTGCTGGGATATCCAAATCTGGATGAACCCTTTGTACTTTATTGCGACGCTTCAAAGAAAGGCCTTGGTGCGGTGCTCTATCAAAGGCAAAGAGGCAAATTAGTGGTAATAGCATACAGGTCGAGAGACCTGGCCCCTCCTGAGAAAAATTACCATCTTCACTTAGGAAAGTTGGAGTTTCTGGCCATTAAGTGGGCTATGTGAGCGGTTTAGGGACTATGTCTTCCATGCACAATCATTTACCGTGTATACTGACAATAACCCTCTCACATATGTGAACAGTCACAGAAAGTAGGGACACAAGTCGGATCTGGGGCATTTTAAGTTATTCACATATTCTGAAAGTGCAGCTTCTAAGCTTTCCAACAATGTTCAACACATAGAAATCTGATAAGATTTGGGGAAGTTGTGGCCATTTGAATGTAACACATTAAAAAAACATAAAGCAGAGAAAATAGACTTTTAAAGTTGGACCTTTCTCCTGCTGGGAGAGACAATAGGGCTCATTAACATCTCATTTAGCTAAGCCATACCCCCTGTAAAGCCTTTTGAGATACAGATGTTCTAGCATCATATGTAGTCTTTTGTGACAGAAGTACGGATGACAACATGCAAAAATAAACAGGACTTTTACCTTTGTGTTGATCACAAGTCGAATCCAATCTGTTTCAGATGTGTGAATCATCCAATGACCATTTTTGTCCACAAATGCGTATAATCCATGAAATATAGATATATAGTCTATTATTTACATCAGATTTCGCATGAACGTCTGGTAATAGAATAGAATATACAATCTGAGGACTACATGTAAGGGTATATGAGATTACACTACGGTAATTTACATTCTGTTAAACACATGAACCCTCCTTCAAAGTTTATATTTAAAAGTAGGGAGGTAGTATAATAGATAATCCAAACAGCGCCGTCGAAAACGTGATGTGCTTTAGGGATGTAACCAATCGCTCACTCGTTCCGCCATCAGCCAATGACTTAATGGAAAATATAGATAGACAAAACATGTAGCCAATTAAATAACAATTCAATGATCTCTGTGTGACTTTTTTGTGTGTGTTTGACTTCATGCTTCGTTGTAAGAACTGACAGACAGATGACATCAAAGTACCGCAAGAGCGAGTCGAAATTAAAGAGCTCTCGCGGTACTTTGACGTCATCCGACTGTGGCGCCGCATAAAGTCATTGATGCGTCTGATGTATGACGCAGCAGTGGTTAGGCCAGAAATGTTCAAGTGGGTGGGCCTTTATTAAACAGGGTGGGCAACGGATAAAAACAGTTCCCCAAATTACAGTCAAAATGCAAGGCACCACGTTTTAAAAAGCCAAACCACCTTATAAATAACTGCAACAACATAATAAACATTAAGAAAATGTTTGAACTCACATTTACATGTAACCTACTACATTATAGTCTGAGACGACGGGGCTTCATAAAGATTGAGATGATCTCAAAACAGTTCCACAAATTACAGTCAAAATGCAAGGCAGCACGTTTTAAAAAGCCATACCACCTTTTAAATAACTGCAACAACTGTCACGGCTAGTCCGTGTCATGTTTTGTGTCTGTTCCGATTGTCGTCACCTGGACTCTTGTTAATTAATTACCTGCCTCATCACACCTGTGTATCATTAGTCTGTTTGTATATATACCCCTGCCTGTTGTATGTGCACTTGCCGGTAGATTGTCATTGTCATTGCAATCATGTCTGTTCCCTGTTTTGGATGTTCCTGTGTTTTGTTACCTGTTACCTCCTCGTGTTATTATTTCAGTTTTATCATTAAATGTTATTTATTTTCCGAACTCAGCATTTGTGTCCTCACTTCACCTCCGTGTCGTGACAGATTCTACCGGCAATCATTGGACGCAGCGAGTTCGGGGAGGGCTGCTTCCCCAAGTATTTCGTTGCGGGGGAGTAGTGACATTGGGGCGTGCTCTGCCCCGATGTCTCTTGGGACTCACCTGGAGGGATCACTCGCTCCTGCAGGAGGGGGATCGGCCCAGGCGATCTTCGCTCGGTTGAGTCGCCGTCTCTGGTCCCTCGGAGGTCCACCGCCGTGCCCGTCTTGGGAGCCCGGAACGGAGACCACGCCCGATCGTTTCCCCGGGGTGGTCATCGCCGTGAGGGAGCCCGTTTCCCGCGTTGGTGGGACGCGACTTCCGGGGGCATCGGATCCCCGGCGATTCCCAGTTGGGGGTATTCGTCTGCCTCGGTTCTCATGAGGGTCGCTCCGGTTCGGCCGGCGCACTGCTTTGTGGTTTCATCCCGGCAGCCGCCGGTATCGTCAGGTTCTCCAAGCCCTCCATCCCTCCCCTGGATCCACCCTACCAGACTTTGTTTGTTTTTTGTTTTTGTAGTGAGTGTCTAGTAGCCACTCTTAGAGGGAGGGGTTATGTCACGGCTAGTCCGTGTCATGTTTTGTGTCTGTTCCGATTGTCGTCACCTGGACTCTTGTTAATTAATTACCTGCCTCATCACACCTGTGTATCATTAGTCTGTTTGTATATATACCCCTGCCTGTTGTATGTGCACTTGCTGGTAGATTGTCATTGTCATTGCAACCATGTCTGTTCCCTGTTTTGGATGTTCCTGTGTTTTGTTACCTGTTACCTCCTCGTGTTATTATTTCAGTTTTATCATTAAATGTTATTTATTTTCCGAACTCAGCATTTGTGTCCTCACTTCACCTACGTGTCGTGACAACAACATAATTACCATTAAGAAAATGTTTGAACTCACATTTACATGTAACCTACTACATTATAGTCTGAGAAGACGGGGCTTCTGCAAAAAGATTGAGATTATCTTGTCATAATTAAGTGTATCTGCCAGTTCACGTTCAAAAGATAGCAGAGATAAATTGTTCAGATGAGCAGTGATCATCGAGGACCGCATTGATGTTTTTCGATTTGTTGTGGAGAATAGTCTCTCAACACTGCATGATGTCATTTTCAAAGTAATAAGTGCTTGTATAGTTTTGTTCACGTTTGGAAAGATGTCCTCAGGAGTATTATCCAAAACTTCCATAAGTGATGCAAAACCCTGACCGGCATCCGCTTTCCGTTTTAACTGCTGAATAAACACTGTAAGCTCAGCATCACCAATGTCTATTTTGTAATGTTTACATGCAGCTGTTATTGATTCCCTGTCTCCAAAAGTGCTTTATCCAGGTGAAAATACAAAAGCAGCACGCATGAAACCATATACGTCGTCATGGAATCGGCTGTTAAGCTCCATTATTTGTCTATCCAACACCTCGTTCCACAAATGCCTCAGATCATCATCAGTTTTAATGCTATCACTTTTTCCAAGAGAGCTTGTAATTACAGAGGCAGATAATTTAGATGGAAGTTTCCTTTCACGGGAGGCAGCGAGGTCCCATTTGTGTATGTCGTGTTTTACCATCAGGTCTTGAGTTAATTTCAGTACTTTCTCAAAATCCTGTTGTGTATTGTCCCTGAAATTGTCTTAATTTGATTTCAGACCCTCAATCGAATGAATGCAGTCTGTGACAGATACGGCTGGTGATTGCAGTCCTTTTGTTGCAAAATCGCTCATTTCAAAAAGTTTTCCAAACATTACAAGAAGAAACAGGAATTTCTTAGTTTGCATTTGTTGCAAAAGAGAGTCAGCTTCTAGTTTAGTTAGACCACTGCTGGTTTCAGAATACTCGGCAAATGTTTCCAATATTGCGTCTAGCAGGGTCAAGACCTTCGTCACAGAGCCTGACTTAGAGCCCCACCTTGTGTCCACTGATCGTTCCAACTCTAAGCACTGCCGTCCTGGATTCAGCTCTTTTTGAATGCTCATAAATCGTGCATGACGATTGCTTCCATTCATGAAGCCATGAAGAGAATTTAGTGTTTCAAAGAATGTATTTATGTGTCTAGATACTTTTGCAACACTGCTTAAAACAATATTAAGGCGATGTGAAGAACAATTTACATAAACAGCAAGAGGAAAAGTGCGTTTAAGTATGCTCTGTACTCCTCCCTTTGCACCCGACATAACGGAGGCACCGTCAAAACAAAATCCCACACACAAATCTGGGTCGAGGTTAAGTGGTGCCAACACTTGAAGTATTTTCTCTGAAATCGCACCAGCAGTCATGTCACATGTGTACAAAAAATCCAATGGCCCTTTCTTTAAGAAGTCCTTCATGCAAATATCGAATGCAAACTGCAACAAGCTCTTTTTTAGATTGATCTTTATATTCGTCTGCCATAATATGTTGTTGGTGTTGCATGTAACTCGGCCCTTATTTTGCGCAGAAGCAAGGAGGCAGCTGATTCCAGTAAATAATTTTGGATATCTGAACTCATCATCGTTGCATTTTTAGGCAGTTGATTAAAACGCTTTTGAATTTCCGGATCATAGTTTGAAAGCAAACGGAACAATTCCATAAAATTCCCCCTGTTTAATGCTTCCTCACTTTCCCTGTGACCACGCAACGAAATATTTTGTTTGGCACAAGAAAGTACAATATCAAGCACACCTTTTATGTGTTGCCGATTTCTTTCCACAAACGACTCGTTTACTTTGTCTTTATTTAGCTGATCGAACACTGTACCTCTGCTATCTGGCTGATGACACTGTCTGTACTGTATGTGTGGTAGATTGAAATATTAATTAATCTGTGAAGCAGTGAAAACAAAACAATTGACATGTGTATTTACATAGAAATATTAATTAATCTGTGAAGCAGTGAAAACAAAACAATTGACATGTGTATTTACATAGAAATATTCATTAATCTAATCTGTGAAGCAGTGAAAATACGTTATATATGGTGTGGATATGTTTATAATTCATACTGTTATCTATTGAAATGTGTTACCTTGAAATTATTAATAAGTAATATAAATAAGTATCTGTTTACAAGTCGTCATTCTGTGAAGTGTAACTGTTTAAGTTTATAACTGTTTATAAAATATAATGATGTAATTTGTTTGTTATTTTAGTTCATCTATGTCCTATTAGATTTATGAGTTGGGTACAATAAGGCGTTCGATCGATTACTTTTGCCTGCTCGATCGCAGGGGGCGATCGATTGCTTTTGCCTGATTCACTTCACTGGGAGAGAACTCGCGGGGTTTCTTCATTACACATAAAGTTCGCAGTGGGGAAACTTCAGCATCTTTATGAGTTTTCTTCTCCCTCTTTTCAGGTATTAACTCAAGTAATAAAATGTTACAATCGAATAAAATGATGTTAGAACAAGGTTTAAAAGTATATAAATGTTAAGATGATACTGATTGTGTTTTGGGGAAAATGTTTAAATGTGTACTAGTTTAGAGATGCACGAGGGCAAGCGTGAAATGGCGTAAGGCCCAGATAACAACACGAGGCCATATATCGAGAGTTTAGTGTATTTTTACGTATTACATTTAATGTTTATTTCTGTTAATTTAGTATTGACTGGTTAATTTACTGAGAAATATGTAAATATATTGAAGAATGTGAAAAGTGCATTCAGATGAGAGTTTATTTGAAAAGTACATGTTATTTTGAATTGTCTGTATCAGATATTTCTAAAAAGCTGTATTAATTCATGCATCATTGATTATAAATAACTAAAACTGTATTTGATTGACAGTTTATGTAAACATGTGTAAAAGGAAAAGACAATTGATGCTGTTTTGTAAAGTTTGTCAATTGCTATGAAAATAATTACACATAAAGTTCGCAGTGGGGAAACTTCAGCATCTTTATGAGTTTTCTTCTCCCTCTTTTCAGAGGCATTACATTTGGAGGCACCGCTGGGATCTACTCTTCAGAGGGTGGTCGTCACTTACCTGGCAGACAACTTCTGATGCAGTACATCCCCTAAAACAACCCAGATCAACAGTGGGGTGGAAAAAGTTCCTGAAGTAAAGGCAAGAAAGAGAGAAAGAACCGTAAACCTGAGGCCAAAGAGATCATCAGGTGAAACAGATAAGTTCATTCAGTCTCAAGTAAGCCACTACTCAGTGAAAAGGTCCACTCTAATGTAAAAATGGAGACAACCGTGCTAGAGGAAATGCAAGTTGAAGTCATCGGCATGTTAAATCCCCTATCCAAAGACAAACTTCTCAGTGTTTGTGAGTTCCTGAACATATCAGACCAAGAGAATGTCCCATCTAAATCACGCATGTCTCTGATCTCTTACATTCTGCAACATCTTGAAGAGGGCATAGCAGAGCTAGAAGATGAGGGCATGTCTGTACTGTTAAGCGTGAGGGATAAAATAACGGAACTGAGTACAGTTACTGAAAATGAGTCAGCAGAACAAGGCAAACTCACAGAAAAAGATAAATTGCAAAAGGAGTTAGATGAACTAAAGTTCGCAATGAAACAAAAATTGAGTGAAATTCAACAATTGAACGAATTTGGCACAAAACCAAGCGTTATCCAGCCTCAACCACAGATTGCTACACCCTTAGTAAATGCCCAACATTTAAGCTCACCATGGCGCAAAGATTTTAAAATTTCTGGACAAATCGGCGAGCCAGGTCAAAAAGAGAAATTGACCTTTTCAAGTTTGGCACACCAGATTGAGAACGGTCTGAGCAGAGGCTACCCAGAATGTGAGATTTGTGATGCAGTCATTCGTGCCATTTCTCCTGGTTTACAGTTGCGAAGCTATTTAGAAGGAAAGCCAAATCTAACACTACCTACGCTCAGACGAATTCTGCGTTCCCACTTCCAAGAAAGAAGTGCAACCGAACTTTACAAGCAGCTTACCTCTGAATGCCAAGGAAACAAAGAGACGCCTCAGAATTTCCTAATGCGCGCTCTAGATCTGCGTCAGAAAATATTGTTTGCGTCTCAAGAGGCAGAATCAGGCCTTAAATATGACCCAGCATTAGTTCAGAGCATGTTCTTACATACTGTACTCACCGGTCTCCAAAGTGACAGCATTAAGGTAGATCTGCAGCCTCTTCTTCTTGACACGAAAACCACAGATGAGGCTCTGTTGGAGAGATTAAACATTGCTTGTGCTAATGAGACAGAAAGGCAAAAGAAAAAGAAAACCAATGTACAGCACACAAACACTGTTGTTCATTCAGTTACGTCCAGTGATGAAACCACTGATAAGAAATCCAGTGTGACTTCAAGTGCACCAAAACCATCCTCCAGTGTGTTGTCAGAACTTAAAGAACTGAGAACTGATGTAGCATCACTAAAAACACTCAGTGCTGAAATAGCTCACATTCGAGAATCATTGCAGCAACCAGCCTTTGCCTCACCACAATGCACCGCTCCTACACAGAGAGCCTTTGACCGAGAAATGGTTCAATGTCCAGTGCAACCATATTGGGCATCACCGGGTGCCAACCCAACAAATCTGAGCACTCAATTCCAACCCCAGTATATGCCTCGACAATATTATGCACCGAATAGTCGTCCCCAAGCAAGAAAGTGCTTCAGTTGTCAGCAGCAAAGAACAGAGGACCGTTGCATGCATTGCTTCAGATGTGGCAGTAGTGAGCACTTCCAAGCAGGATGCAGGATTCGTGGTATCAAGCCTTCCAGAGAGACTTCTTTAAATGGAGAGAGGTTACTTCCGCAGGACAGGGAGTAACCAGACCCACTGACCCGTCCCAAATATGTGCAGCCTGTGGAAAAACGGAGAACCAAATGAAACAGTGTTCACGATGTAAAAAGGTACTTTATTGTTGTAAAAACTGCCAAACTCACCATTGGACTGAACACAAGCGAACTTGTATCAACTTACAGAGTTCAGTGTCAAATTCCTGCATTACCATGAGTGTTCACACTAACTGCAAAACCCAAGTGAATCAGTATTCCCCTGTGACATCATTAGTTGGAAGGCAATGTCTCATTGAGTGTTACCTGCACGGCCAACCAGCTCAAGCACTATGGGACACAGGCTCTCAGGTATGTGTCATTGATGAACTGTGGAAAGAGAAATACTTACCAGAAGTCCCGTTGAGAGATGTTTCCAATATCCTGGAGGCTCCAAATACGTTGAACCTTGTGGCTGCCAATGGCATTGAGCTGCCCTATATCGGGTATTTTGAAGTGAAATTCAGATTATCATCACAGACATCACACCAAACTGAACTTGTCATTCCTATGCTTGTAGCTAGGGGTCAGAACCTCTCACACCCTATAATAGGTTTCAATGTGATAGAACAAATTGTGAACTTCATTGAGCAAAAACAACCAAACACTGTCAACAAAACGTTGGAGAAAACTGTGAAAGATGCATTCCCCAGCTTAAAAAGGAGCAAAGTTCAGACATTCATCCAACTGGTGAGTGCAGAGAATTCATGTGAATACATAGTGAAAACTACAAAAGTGCATGTTAACATTCCCAAACATAGTACTGTGCAGGTCTCATGTCGAGTGTACATGCAGCCAGTTAAAGAGGATAGCACACTCATTTTTGAACCTGATGTAAACCCCCAGTGGCCAGAGGGGCTTGAATTCACAGACAGTTTAGTGAGGCTGAGAAAAGGAGCTCCAACAAATATCGTGATTGAGGTGTACAATGGCACAGATCATGATGTAACTCTCATGGGCCAGACCCCGATGGGTACATTACAGCTCGTCAAGAATGTATTCCCTGCTAGCATGTTTAATGTGCCCACAAACCCTACCTCTGTCAGGGTATGTAATATCCAGACTGCAGATACTTGTCACAATAACATCAGTCCCGATGAATGGGTACCACCCGTCGATGTCAGCCACCTGAATAAACACCAGAGACAGGTAGTACAGCAAATGTTAAAGGAAGAGTGCCATTCATTCTCTAAGTCAGACAATGACATTGGGTGCATCCAAAACTTGCAATTGAGTATCTCCCTTAAAGATGATGAACCAGTCAGTCGTACTTACATGTCAGTACCAAAGCCTCTTTATCGGGAGATGAAAGAGTATTTACATGACCTCATAGCCCAAGGCTGGATTGAAAAATCCAACGCTTCATACTCCTCTCCAATCGTGTGTGTGAGGAAGAAAGATGGAAGTCTCCGTTTATGTATCGATTATCGGGACCTGAACCGAAAGACTCACCCAGATAGGCAGCCAATTCCAAGGGTACAAGATATTATGGACAGCCTTGGTGGTAATTCTTGGTTTTCGTCATTAGATCAGGGGAAGGCCTACCACCAGGGGTTCATGTCAAAGGAGAGTAAACATCTAACAGCATTTGTTACACCTTGGGGCCTATATGAATGGGTCCGCGTACCTTTTGGCTTGATGAATGGGCCCGCAGCCTTCCAGCGATGTATGGAAGAGTGTTTAGAAGGCTTGCGAGATGAGATTTGCATCCCCTACCTGGATGACACCTTGGTGTTTAGTAAGACCTTTGAGAACCATGTCCAGGATGTAAGAAAAGTACTGCAACGACTTAGGCAACACGGCATCAAACTTAAGCCAAGTAAGTGTGAGCTTTTCAAACCTGAAGTACGTTACCTGGGTAGAATAGTCTCAGCAGAGGGAAGTAAAGTTGATCCTGCTGACACAGAAGCTGTCCGATCCCTGAAAGACAAACAACCAAAGAATGTTGGTGAGCTAAGAAGAATGCTTGGTCTACTTAGCTACTACAGACAGTACATTAAAGATTTCTCTTGCATTGCTAGTCCTTTATATGACCTGTTAAAGAGTACTCCAGAAAATACTGCTCACCTGAAAGAAAGCAAGAAACGATTAAAGACAAAGTGCATGAAAACTGCTGTTCCCTCGAGTAAGCCCATTACTTGGACTGAACAACACCAAAGCACTCTTGACCAACTGATTGACTGTTTGCTTCAGCCTCCTGTATTAGCTTTCCCAGACTTTTCACAGCCTTTTATACTGCATACCGACGCATCAGCTCAAGGTCTAGGTGCGGTATTATACCAGAAACAACGTGAGAAACTTCGTGTGATTGCCTATGGATCCCGGACTTTATCAGCTGCTGAGAAAAACTACCACTTGCACTCAGGCAAGCTAGAATTCCTCGCTTTAAAGTGGTCAGTCACCGAAAAATTTCGTGATTATTTATATTATGCCCCAACTTTCACCGTATATAGTGATAACAACCCCCTTACATATGTCCTGTCAACTGCCAAATTGAATGCCACAGGTTGCAGGTGGGTCGCTGAATTGGCAGATTTCCACTTTACAATCAAATATCGGCCCGGCCGTGAAAATATTGATGCTGATACACTGTCCCGATTACCCCTTGACATTGGCACAATGATGAAAGAGTGTTCTGAGGAGTTGTCATCTGATGTAATAGGTGCAACGATTCAAGCTGTAGAAGCTCAAGAAGGTCCCAGCATCCCCTGGTCAGTGTCAACCAACTGTTCATCTCTTGAAGCCCGTCCAGCAGCCCCAACAATAACTCCATTGTCGGTGAAGGAGATCAAAGAGGCGCAAACTAATGACCAGAGTATTAGTCCTGTGTATGATTGCAAACTGTCCAACACCAAACCGCAAGTGAAACATCTCAAATCATACAGCCTAAAAACCAAATGCCTGTTTCGGGAATGGGGAAAGCTTACTATTAACAAGGATGGAATCCTCTGCCGAATCACTTCCACACGCACACAAGTGGTCCTCCCTGAAAAATTTAAAGGAACAGTCTTGCGAGAGCTTCACGATGAAATGGGCCACCAGGGGACAGATCGCACTCTTTCACTCATCCGTGAACGTTTCTTCTGGCCATATATGCAAGCAGACATTGAGCATTATGTCACCAAAACATGTAGATGCCTGAAGCAGAAAAAGCCCTGTCATGAGACAAGAGCCCCATTAACAAGTATTGTTACGACCCAGCCCTTTGAACTGATCTCAATTGACTTTCTCCACTTAGACCGCTGCAAAGGAGGTTTTGAGTATATACTTGTGGTCGTAGATCATTTCACCCGATTCGCCCAAGCATACGCCACTACTTCCAAGTCAGGGAAAACAGCTGCAGATCGGATTTTTAATGACTTTGCCTTAAAATTTGGTTTCCCTTCTCGCATCCATCATGATCAAGGTGGAGAGTTTGAGAATCAGTTGTTTGAACAGCTTCAAAAGTACTGTGGCATCATCGGCTCCAGAACGACCCCATACCATCCGCAAGGCAATGGCCAAGCCGAGCGTTTTAACAGGACATTGTTACAAATGCTGAGAACGCTCACAGAAAGTCAAAAGTCGAACTGGAAAGACTCCTTGAATAAGCTACTGTATGCTTATAATTGTACCCGCTCAGAAGTAACAGGATTTTCTCCTTTCTACCTGTTATATGGAAGGTCTCCAAGACTGCCGGTCGACATGTTGTTTGGCTTGAATGCAGAAATGTCTACCTGTAATCAGAAAGAATATGTGGAGAAATGGAAACGCGGAATGGAAGAGGCATATGAAATTGCCAGAGAGTGTGCTAAAAAATCTGCTGATAGGAGCAAAAGGAATTTTGATGGTAAGGTAAGAAGTACTACACTGCAGCCAGGTGATCGTGTTCTGGTAAAGAACTTAACACCACGAGGGGGCCCTGGAAAACTTCGAAATTTCTGGGAAGATAACATTCATGTAGTTGTGAGACAGATGGGTGGTGAGCTCCCAGTTTATGAAGTAAAGCCAGAAAAGGGAAAGGGACGATCCAGAGTTCTTCATCGTAACTTACTAATGCCTTGTGATCACCTACCTCTTGAAAATGCTCCACCTGCAAAAGTCAGACCCAAATGTGCATTGGAAAAGCCTCAAAGCAGCCATGTGGAATCTGATGATGAGAGTGAAGATGAATTCAATTTCCATTATGTACAACCACAAGTACCTCAACCAAACTGTGTAGTTGAACCTGAAAGTCTCGAATCACTACCTACCATAGAGCCTAATGAGCAGCAAAATTGGGTCCTGGAACAAGTTCCTGATGCGATGTCGTCTGAGGAGAGTGACCAAGAGGATCAAGAGCAACCTGCGGGGACAGACCAAGAGACAGAAGAGTTAAACTTACCTGTTGATGAACAAGTCTCTGCTCCCATGTCATCCCCTGAAAGTGACCAAGAGAGTCAAAGAGAGGAAACTAACCAGCTACCTAGAAGGCAAAGATACCCACCAAGATTACTTACCTATGATGAACTGGGTACACCGATTTATAATGTCAGGCAACTAAATGGGATCTTGCAAACGCCACAACCAAACTTACCATACGTGTCTGCTTATGGACTGTCGACATGGTTGCCACCTTTTCAGCAATACTGTGTCCAGATGCCTTTTGTGTATGGAGTCCATTAAATGGGAACCATGGACTGTTAAATTTGCTATTTGCATTATAGACTGTTACAGTCTGGCATTTTGAACTGATGGACTGTTCTGTTTTGGAAATATTGCCTTGAACATTCTTTGAACTTTTAAAGTTTGAAAAGTATGGACTGTTTTGTCTAAGGACAATTGCCTTTAACAGTATTGTGACTTTGAAATTTTGAGAAAACAATGGACTGTGTGCCTTATGAACCAGTCTTGAGAGACTGTTGAACATTGAAACTCAAAGAAACTATGGACTGTTGTTCTTTACCTCTTTCAAGTTTGCACTTTAAAATACTTAGGCACTATTTACTTGCTTCAGAAAGTGAACAAGTTTGGGACAATCTATGGACTGTTAAAACGGAAAACCGTTAAAAGAACTCTTGAAAACATTTTTCGTGAGTGAAAGACTTTTGTTGAAAGAGAAATATAATGTCGAGACGACATTTATTCTGTCGGGGAGTGTGTGGTAGATTGAAATATTAATTAATCTGTGAAGCAGTGAAAACAAAACAATTGACATGTGTATTTACATAGAAATATTAATTAATCTGTGAAGCAGTGAAAACAAAACAATTGACATGTGTATTTACATAGAAATATTCATTAATCTAATCTGTGAAGCAGTGAAAATACGTTATATATGGTGTGGATATGTTTATAATTCATACTGTTATCTATTGAAATGTGTTACCTTGAAATTATTAATAAGTAATATAAATAAGTATCTGTTTACAAGTCGTCATTCTGTGAAGTGTAACTGTTTAAGTTTATAACTGTTTATAAAATATAATGATGTAATTTGTTTGTTATTTTAGTTCATCTATGTCCTATTAGATTTATGAGTTGGGTACAATAAGGCGTTCGATCGATTACTTTTGCCTGCTCGATCGCAGGGGGCGATCGATTGCTTTTGCCTGATTCACTTCACTGGGAGAGAACTCGCGGGGTTTCTTCATTACACATAAAGTTCGCAGTGGGGAAACTTCAGCATCTTTATGAGTTTTCTTCTCCCTCTTTTCAGGTATTAACTCAAGTAATAAAATGTTACAATCGAATAAAATGATGTTAGAACAAGGTTTAAAAGTATATAAATGTTAAGATGATACTGATTGTGTTTTGGGGAAAATGTTTAAATGTGTACTAGTTTAGAGATGCACGAGGGCAAGCGTGAAATGGCGTAAGGCCCAGATAACAACACGAGGCCATATATCGAGAGTTTAGTGTATTTTTACGTATTACATTTAATGTTTATTTCTGTTAATTTAGTATTGACTGGTTAATTTACTGAGAAATATGTAAATATATTGAAGAATGTGAAAAGTGCATTCAGATGAGAGTTTATTTGAAAAGTACATGTTATTTTGAATTGTCTGTATCAGATATTTCTAAAAAGCTGTATTAATTCATGCATCATTGATTATAAATAACTAAAACTGTATTTGATTGACAGTTTATGTAAACATGTGTAAAAGGAAAAGACAATTGATGCTGTTTTGTAAAGTTTGTCAATTGCTATGAAAATAATTACACATAAAGTTCGCAGTGGGGAAACTTCAGCATCTTTATGAGTTTTCTTCTCCCTCTTTTCAGAGGCATTACATATGCAGCCAATTTAGCTTGTGAATGCAGGTGTCCTTTTCTATCCTGATGTTTCAAACAGGCCTGACTCAGATGTTTCCAATTCTTAAATCCGTCCTGTGTAAATTTTGCCTCACTCTGCTCAGGAAAATGTCTGCAGGGTTTGCAATAAACCGCATCCTTAGTTGTACCGTTTTACAACCAGAGGAATTTCTCATACCATCGCGAAGAAAAACATCGTTGTTTCGCTGATATTATACTGCATGGAAACTGTTGCAGTTGGGGCTGCATGGCTGGCTCGTCCAGATTAGACAGGTGGGGATGCTGATGCCATTGGTCTAGTGCTGTCCTCTGTCTGTTTAATTGCCTCAGGCTCATGGGGTTTAGGGTCAGCTGCACGTGGTCTGACCTCATTTGTAGACGGCCCGGATTCACTGCTAGGCTTAGTTTTTTGCGTATCTAGTTTAGGCTTTTTGAAATACTGACTGATTGATATTTGTTTCACCATTTTCAAATTCTAACTATAAAAACATGCGAATTTTACAATAACGTCTTTACGTTTCTACGTAGGCGGAACTAAAAATAACTAACGAATCATATTTGATTTTTCACATTGATAAGCCTACGGACCTAAAGGGAGAGGGAAAACAGCAAAACTGCTCGCAATTTACCATGGGAGCTCCGAGCTTGCATTAATTTATTTTGTTATTTTTAATAAATATGTTTAAGTGTGACAAGACATTTATTAATAAAAAATTTTTTGTTGTTGTTGTTAATTAAATTAATCTGGCCTTTTGAATGGATGGGCCACATTGCCAGGAGGCCCGCCCAGGCCCATCCGTAGCTTCGCCACTGTGACGCGGCTGACTATCTTTTGCACCCCAGCTTTTTTTGTGCGCCTGACCTTTGTTTACAGTCTGGGGAGACGCACGTTGTAAGTTTGAAAAAAAAACTTAGCAAACATGTCTGAGAAACAGGTCAGCCGCGGCAGTACAGTCAAGTGACTTCACACGGTTCACAACAGAACCAGAAGAGAAGACAATGCTGAATAAAGTCATAATTCTTGCTATTTTTGGACCAACATGTATTTTAGATGCTTCAACACATTCTAACTGATCCACTGATGTCACATGGACTACTTTGATGATGTTTTTATTACCTTTCTGGACATGGAAACTGTACATAGATCTCGGACTAAATCTAACGTTAAAACATCTTAAACTGTGTTCAGAAGATGAATGGAGGTCTTCTGAGTTTAGAATAGGGTTGGGTATCGGTTGGGTTTTATTCGATACCAGTACCTACTCGGTCTTTTTTAAACGGTTCCGGTTCTTAAACGGTTCTTATATCGGTACTTTAGAGGAAAAAATGCACACACGTTGTCAAAAAAAACCCACTTTTATTTACTGGGCCTAACTTAATACAATATTAACTTAAGTCTTTACATAAACAATTTAAATACAACTAAAATATGGTAATGATAAATAAAACAATAAATAAAATTTCACTTTTACATAAAATCAAATAAAACAATATTGTATCAAACAATATAATTATACTGGAGATTAACGGAGATTACAACCAGGGTAATCTAATCTCCATTTTCTCTTCTTAT
This sequence comes from Paramisgurnus dabryanus, assembly GCF_030506205.2. NCBI lineage: Eukaryota > Metazoa > Chordata > Actinopteri > Cypriniformes > Cobitidae > Paramisgurnus > Paramisgurnus dabryanus. Next base: position 32,874,752 of record NC_133351.1, read on the forward strand.
GACCTAAACTGAACAGTGCAAAACCTTTAAAATGTAGTGCAAAACCTTAAATATTTAAATAGAATCAAATATTAAACAAATATATAGAACAATATATTACACAACAATAGTATTGCACATTTAAATAAGCTTTTGTGACTGGTGGTTGGGACACTTTACATCAGTTTTAACAATTCTTCTGCAAGAATATCACCATATTGGCCTTCTCTGGCAATATACGGCATCTTTCTTGACTTATAGTATGCCCAGCACAGGAGAAAACCCTCTCAGAGGGGGTTGATGAGGCCTGCACACACAAGTACACCTCTGACAGGACAGACAAATTAGGGAGGGTATCAGTGGCGGAGCTAGACTTTTAAAACAGGGGTGGCAATGTATTATTTTGGGGGGTCAATATACAAAGTGTTCAATTAAAGTAAAAATAAATTATTTTCCACAAAATGTATATAGATTAAATTAAAGTTGTTTATTTTCCAAAATGTACACAATTATAGCCTATATGTATTAAGTATACAGCAAAAATAGAACAACTGGGATTTGTTTGGCCCTGATCTGCACCTGACTTTTGCTTCTTTAGAAAGAAGTTGGTAATATTGCTTTTTCTCTTCATTCTGCTGTGCCTTAAGGAAAACTTGAATACATGTACATGAATACCTCATGAAGAAACAAAAATTTGGAACAATTTGCTTGTTTTTATTTACCATAAGTACACCATTACTAATAATACAAATACTAAAGTAATACATTACTACAAGATCTGAGTAGCCTATATTGAGGTCTAGCCTATTTGACAACACAAGGAAAATTGCTTAAAGACATCTAGACATGTTATGTTAAGGGAGGAGGGAACGAGTTTCCATAAACTTTAATGTAATGATGTAAATAGACTTCTGTACCTCACATTAAGCTATGGAATGGCTTCAGATGACTTTGTGAAATTATAATCCAACCCTCAGATCCAAGTCACCCAAACTGACGTGAAAAAAGCGCGAGGCGCCGAAAAGCGCGTTGTTTACATCCCTGTGCTATCTCCACGGTGGAAGTTCAATATACTGCATTACACGTGCCAATATGAATAAGCCTACCTAATGTCTGTGATTGTTGCTGAACATTTGCTAACGACATGTTTTTTTATTGTTTTAAGCATCTTCACGCTGGCGTGATCAGTATTAGTCAGTTTCACAAGACTAGTAATGCTCATTGAAGTTTAAATGCTAAGCACTACAGTGCAACGTCTCCCTTACTTCCCGTCAAAACAGTACTTTGTTTAATTTAATACCAATAAAAGCCGTACATACCAGCAAAACGCTCTTCATAGATCCTGTGTGTGCTGCCGCGTAATATTTTGGAGCACGAAGGAGCTGCGTGCCAGCTTAACCAATAGCCTTATTCGACTTCATGCGGCGCCGCAAGAATCGACAGCCGGATTACGTCAAAGTACCGCGAGAGGATTCATATGGAGGAGTTTGCTTTTAAGTTGCTCTCGTGGAATTTTGACGTCACCGGCTGTCGGTTCTTGCGGTGCCACATGAAGTCGAACAAGTCTAATGAAAAGTGCAGCAGAAACAGCACGCTGCACGCTTGTGCGTGCTGCGCATTCACCTCCGCTGGGAGATTTGAGAAATGTTAGTAAAAATCAAACAGTGTAATGTTTTCAGCGGGGTGGCAACAGGGGTGGCAAGGACTTCGTCTGGGGTCACCCCAATTAGCCCTCTGGCTCCGCCACTGGAGGGTATCCCTCTTACCCCCCCACCAGGCCAAAGGGTCTTGTCCAGATGGGATGGCTGGCAGGCTTTTGTAGATCTCCATCTCTTTCTGCACCTGCTCTGTGATGGAGAGGACACCTGTGGACTGAGCTGTATGAAGTTCTCGGTCTTCATCCTCAAACAACTGCTCCAAGGCTGACATCTTGATCTTGTACATACAAACAATTTCAGTACATCACAAAAACAACCACTCATTCAATGTACAATACTAGATAGATAGTATATAGTTGAACTTACACATTTGCCTGCTTGGTCCTCCTCCTCAACTGCCTCAGTCTGCTAAGGAGGGTTATCCTCTTTTGGATGCTGTAGACACAAACAGAGTGACCATAAAACAGGTCATGGATACAGTGCATATGAAAAAAGTTGAGCAATTAGTACACTGTCTGACAAACATGGAGCAAAATACCTGAGCTGCCGTGGCGGCAGTGTCGATTGCTTTCTCAAGCCTTTCCCAAGTTTCTGCAACACCAACTTCCAGCCTGCCTTTAAAGCGAGGATCCATCAATGTGGCCTCCTGAAGGAAGTTCTGAATGTCTTGATCCTGTAATGAAAACATGGTTTAGTGTCTAATGGTGAAAATGGTGTGGTTTGCCTGGATAATTGGCTGCAAATGGATAATACCTGGTATCTTTTTTCAAGATCTCCCCAGACCTTCTCTTTTATAGCAGTTACAAAGACATTGTCATCATCAGAGGTTGAATAGTGTGCCTTCAGCTTTGTGAGGATGGGGATGATTTGGCTGATTGTGGGGGACTTGTCACTTGACACACAGAGGGTTGAGGTGTACAAGACCTTCATGCATTTGATGAATTCCTCTGCCTTCTCAAAATCACTCTCTATAAGCCTTTCTAGTCTGTAGAAAATAATTAATAATTTTAAGAACAAAAGGTAAATTTAAATTGTTGCATGTGTGACCCTTTTGTCCATCACCTCACCTGTCCCTCTCCATTGGCTTTCTTAGCCTTTGATCGAGGCAAGCTGCCTGGATTGCAGGGAACTGCTCCACAAACCGCTCCACCATGAGGTACAGAGAATTCCAGCGAGTCCTCACATCAAGGATAACATTGTGCTCTGGCAAATCTAAAGCACAGTCATTTGAATTACAATAAACAATTTGAAATTGCTTTGAAAAATTATTACTTTTCAGTTTTCAAGATGTATTTATAAATATATATGTGCTATTTACTGAGGAGTCTCTGCTTCTCTCTCTTCCAGTTTTGCTCATGGTGGAGCGCTTCAGCCACACCACCACTGCGCGAATCTTTGCACACCACCTAGTCACAGCATGGATGCCATACACCTTTTGTGCTGCCAGGTTGAGTGTGTGAGCAAAGCATCCAACCTTTAAAAATTTCAAGTTTCTCAGTGCAACATCCATGTTGTATGCATTGTCTACTGTGGCAGCTATGACTTTTTCAGTCAACTTGAATTCCTCAAGAATGTTGTGGATTTCCTGTGCCACCACTGGCCCTGTATGGGACTCATAAACTGCTTCAGTACTTAGCACTTTCTGCTGGATGCTGCCTTTGTAAATGTAATGGACAGTCACTGTTAGATAGTGGTCCTGTGCCATGCTGGTCCATCCATCACAAGTAATTGCAACTTTGCTGACCTGCATCAGTTCCTGGATGACATTATGTTTTATAACAGAATACCACGCGGGTATGTACGTGTTGGAGATGTCATCCCTGGATGGTGGTTGGTATCTATGATTGAAGGCAGTGGTCATCTCCCTTTATAAAAAAAGAACTTTTTTTACAATTTAAAATAAAATATATATGTATATACTTCACATGCAAAAGTCTCTAAATGCCATCTGAGATTTTCTTCTAAAATGAGCATTTTTATCAAGCTCATATATTTTTGATCAGTAATTTCTCTTAATGACAATTAATATGTAATGATAATTTGAAAAATGATAATTTGAGAAGAATATATATATATATATATATATATATATATATATATATATATATATATATATATATATATATGTGGCAGAATGGGTTTGTGCCCCTCCTATTTTTGTAATGTGAGGGTTTAGCCAATGGGTAGTGATTTTGAAGGTATAAAAGCGCAATGCATCAGTCGTAGGTGTGCGTCATTGAGGGGGGCCGTTACGTCATCAGCGCGCCGCCGCTTGTTTGCTCGAGTGGATTGTTTACATCCGTGGTGAGTGTATTGTTTGGCTTCGCAACACTTTAAACCGAGCTATATTGGAGCGCTAATACTGATTATTTTCTAGTTGGTAGAGACTGCCGAAGCTGCTAACCACTGTACGAAAGTCTATTTTGCTGCGTGAGGAACCAAATGTGGACAATTGAGACGGTAAGGAGAGCGTACCGGGTGCACAATGACGTGTGTTTATAACATGTTTTGTATCGCTAGTGCTCTTACGTGTCTGCTTTATATATTTAAGGGGCAATTTAGTCTCTGCTTAGCTGGTGCTGCGCTCTTTTGGGGGTGGGATCACTAACTGATTAACCTCCTGCGTCTCAGCGTTTCCGATTGTGAGTATCACTGGCTGCTTGAGCATTAAGCAAAGGGAGAACGAGCAGCGTAACATCTTGCTTTGTGTTTATAGGCGCGAGGTGAAGGCAATGGCTGCGTACTAAGTGCTGCGTTGCAGGCTGCATATTTCATGCTGCATACTTCCTGCTTTGGGCTGCATACTCCATACGCTGCGCTGCATGCTTCACGCTGCATAATCCATTGCTCTGTGCCTCAGCGGGCGCTGCTGTTTTGTTTCTGTTTTGTTTCTATTATTTTGTTTCCTACTGTTTCGTTTCCTGTGTGTGTGTGCTGAAACGCGACTGCGCGTTGTCTTTAAACAAGGCTGAAGCGGCTCTGTAATGAGTGCTTGAAATCTTTCTGTCTAATTTTGTTTTCAGCAGGGTTTCCCTGTTATGTTAAACTCCTTTCCTTTTTTCGGTTGATACATTAATCATTTGACTTTATTGGTGTTTTGGTGTTCTAATTCATTTGATCTGAATTCAATTGTTTATTCAATTTCTTTTTTTTCTTTTATTATTCATATTATATTGTGAAACCAAGGACATTTTGTCTAAAGTTTTGTTTATTTGATTTGTGCAAACTCAGAGACTGGACATTGCATTATTCCATACACCTACATCTATTTGAAGCTGTGTAATGTTTTGTGACTTAACCTAGTCCAGTAAGAATCTTTATTTTGTGCAATTTGGTCTTTTGAGCTGCACTAAGTTTATTGTTTTTGTTATTTCTTTACTATTTTTCTTTTGTAAACCCTCTCTGCTTGCCGCGCTCATTTCAGACACAGCGCTTGCATTCAGTGCAATTATTGTTTATTTTAATACCTCTCTTTGTTTTGGCAGGATCTGGGCGCTGGGTGCAGACGAGTGGCTCTATTGTGGTGGTGGTGTGTCCTTCACCGTGTGTTGTGCTTCTCACTGACACCAGTCTGTGTGTGTGTGCTATGTTCACCTGATTGTAGTGATTAATTTGGCATATGAGACTGCCCCAGTTGGTAAGCCCCAGCTCCTTGCCCACAGCAGAAGTGTTTTATGATGAGTGGCCATATTTTTAATATTTGTACAACTCAATAAAAATATTTTTGTACCATTTACTTCTGTCTCTGACTCCTGGCGATTCGAACCTGTGCGTGCCTCTAGGGGGCACTGTTTGTTCTTTGGTTAAAATCCCAAAGTGGCGTAGTCGGAAATAAATGTCATATTGACTGTTACGACAGTCGTTTAATTGAGTTGTGTGCATTTTGTGCACCCCGCTAAGGACCCCTCCTGCCACATAGTGGCGTAGTCGGCAGGGTCGCCAGATTGGGTCAGAGACATTAGTTTGCTTGTTTGTATGTTGTGTTTGTGTTGACTTTTTTTTTCATTCCTTTTGGAAACAGAACAGCAGCGTGGTGCTGATCAGTGACGATTTCTCCGTGGTGGTAAGTTCAATTTCTTTTTTTGAGATGGAGGAAGAATTAAATGAGCTGCGGGAACTAGTAGCGCAATTAAGAGCCGATAATGCCAGATTGCAGCAGGCGCACGCGCCGGCCGAGCCGTCTAATGCACCGGCCGGGCCGTCTAATGTTGATGCCGCTTTGCCTGTTGCTCCACCAGCCATGCCTCAACCATCTGGTGCTAATGCACCAGAGCGATTAGTTTTTGTGCCTCGGGAGCGTCGGTGCCCGAAGTTTAATGGCAAGTCTGGCGTAAGCATTGACGAATGGGTCGAGGAGGCACGGGCATGCATGAGGGCGCGTTATATGGGTACATCTGAACAGGCGTTCTTTTTATTTGATCACCTAGAAGGTGAGGCCCGAGAGGAGATTCGGTATCGTCCTGAGGCGGAGCGTGGGGATCCGGTTAAAATTGTTAAAGCATTGCAGGATCTTTATGGGTGTTCACAGTCGTACGTCGCATTGCAAGAGGCTTTCTTCTCTAGAAAGCAACAGGAAGGTGAGACGCTGTTAGAATTCTCCCTTGCGCTTATGGCTCTTTTAGAGAGAGTTAGGACTCAAGCACCCAGTGCTATTACAGATGCAGAGACTGTATTGCGGGATCAATTCGTGGAGCACGTCTCCGATAGCGCGTTGCGACGTGAGCTTAAGCAGCTGGTTCGTCGCCAGCCTTCTATTACGATATTGGAGGTCCGTGGAGAAGCGATTAGGTGGGAACGTGAGGGGATGCCAGGGGGAGCGAGAGGGCGTAGTCAATCGGTCCCATTAGCATACGGTCTTCAGTATGGGGTACGTGGAGGGACCTCTGCTGCTGGGGAAAAGTCTCCGCAGCAGTCGGAGATGCGTGAGCTGCAAGAGATGTTACGACAGCAGCAGCAACAGCTAAATCAGCTTGCTCAAACCGTTGCTCGTCTTCAACCTCCAAGCGTGCGTAACCGTTCGCCACGTTCTGGTCCAGTCATATGTAGACGGTGTCAGCGTCCAGGCCATTTTGCTCGGGAGTGCGATGGGGGACGTGGTTCTCCACGCCCTCCACCGCCTGTGGCTGGACCCTCTACTAGTATGACTGGACAGGTGCGTTTTTCACGGCCGTCGGAAAACTAGCACCCGCCGGGCCGCAGAGTCACGGTTCTGGTGGGGAAGTAATAGACTCACGTCAGGTGGGCGCACAGGGCCCGCTCTCCCATTTGATCTCTTCTTGTCCACATTTGATTGCTTCTATAGGAGGGGTCTCAGTACCTTGTTTAGTTGACACCGGTTCAATGGTGTCCACAATTACAGAGAGTTGTTTCCGGCAACATTTTGAGCCTTGGGGACGGGACCGTCTACATGGCTGTCAGTGGTTGCAGCTTCGAGCAGCTAACGGGCTAGCGATCCCGTATATCGGCTATTTAGAATTGGATGTCGAACTTTGCGGCAGGTTGGTCATTGGGTGTGGTGTCCTGGTGGTTCGGGATCCTCCTGGTGGTTTGAGTGTAGACGTCCCTGGTGTGTTAGGGATGAATATACTTAGCCGGTGTTACCAGGAGCTCTTCGGCCAACATGGCACCGCACTCTTTGACCTCCCTGTGGTCACGCAACTTCCAAATGTATCAAGAGCTTTTCAGTATTGTCAGCACGTTGGTGTTGGCGACCACTCTGAGCAGGTAGGTGGTGTGCGGATGCGTGGAAGTAGGGTGCAGCGCATCCCAGGTGGTACTATCAAGTGGGTAGCTACAACTTGCTCAGCGCAGTATGACGGCCGTGTTGTTTTGTTTGAACCCCCCGAGTCAGGCCTTCCAGCTGGACTTTTGGCCTCGCCTGCGTTAGTACGGGTCGTTCGAAGTACTGTTTATGTGCCAGTGGTAAATGTTGGCACAGTGGATGTGGTGCTTCGCCCTACCACATTAGTGGGAAATTTGAGGGAGGTCTATTTAGTTAATCTGCCTCAGGGAGTCATTGAAGTCAAGGCAGCGGCTGCCACAGTACACTCTCATAGGGCAGGAGAAGAGTTTCCCGTATCTAGCCAGATTGAGTCTATTGATTTATCTGCATTGTCTGATGCAGAACAAGGTGATGTCAGAGCCCTTTTGCAGAGGTATCAGTCAGTGTTCTCATGTCATGAAGGGGATATAGGCTGTACTCAGCTGATTTCCCATGATATACCAGTGTTGGATGACATCCCTGTGCGCCAGCGGTACCGGCGAATACCCCCATCTGAATATGAGGTTGTAAAAACCCATATCAATCAACTGATGGAAGCAGGGATAGTCCGTGAGAGTAGCAGTCCATATGCTTCACCGATTGTTTTGGTTAAAAAGAAGGACGGTAGTCTGCGCATGTGTGTAGACTACCGTCACTTAAATGCCAAGACAAGGAAGGATGCGTTTCCCCTCCCTCGCATTGAGGAGTCACTAGACTCACTGTCTGGTGCCCGCTGGTTTTCCACTTTGGACTTAGCCAGCGGGTACTTGCAGGTTCCTGTATCAGAACAGGATAGGTCCAAGACTGCATTCTGTACACCGTTCGGGCTATTTGAATTCAACCGGATGCCCTTTGGCCTTTGTAATGCGCCAAGCACATTTCAAAGGCTGATGGAGCGCCTGTTCGGTGACCAGCAATGCCAGTCTTTGTTGTTATACCTCGATGATGTCGTTGTGTTTTCCTCCTCTGTAGTACAACATTTGGAGAGGTTGGGGATGGTCTTGGGCCGTTTGGAAAAAGAAGGGCTCAAGGCAAAGTTGGAGAAGTGCGCATTCTTTAAGCAGGAGGTAAAGTACTTGGGGCATGTCATATCAGCACAGGGGGTAGCAACTGACCCAGGGAAAATTGAGGCTGTTGCACAGTGGCGTTGCCCTACGACGGTCTCAGAACTAAGGACTTTCCTTGGGTTCGCCAGCTATTATAGGCGCTTTGTCGAGGGGTTCGCCAAGTTGGCGGCTCCTCTACATAGGCTGGTAGCTGAAGTCACTGGGGGTAAGTCAGGGAAACGCAAGGCACAGAGTTTAGCTGCAGTATGGACACCACAGTGTGAGGAGGCATTTGAGGCCTTAAAGGGACGTTTAACTTCTGCACCTATACTGGCATACGCAGATTTTTCCCGAACCTTCATTTTGGAGGTGGATGCCAGCCATGGAGGTCTGGGCGCAGTGCTCTCCCAAGAGTTTGACGGGAAAATACGACCCATAGCCTATGCCAGCCGAAGCCTGAGACCGTCCGAGCGTAACATGAACAACTACAGCTCGATGAAATTAGAGTTTCTAGCACTTAAGTGGGCCATGGTTGAAAAATTCAGGGAGTACTTGTTGGGGCATAGGTGTATCGTGTTTACTGACAATAATCCCTTGAGTCACTTGACCACTGCGAAGCTAGGGGCTACTGAACAACGCTGGGTTGCTGAGCTGGCTGCCTTTGACTTTGAGGTAAGGTATAGGTCTGGGAGGAGCAATGGCAATGCTGATGCCCTTTCCCGCCAGAACCCAGTTAGTCGGGAACTTATTGAGAGTATTGCTGCGGGTGTCTCAGTGCCTGAATCACTGCAGCAGGCCGTAAGGGAAGGTAGTGTTGTGCAAGCTACAGTAAGTGAGGTGAGTGCATTGCCTGGTCATTCTGTTTCTGACATACGGGTTATGCAGGAGGCTGACTCCATCATAGGTCCCGTGTTGAAGTTTTGGGAACAGGGTAAGCGCCCAGTGGCCGAGGAACGGCGCCGGCTGACTAAGCCAGTTCTTACCCTACTGCAGCAGTGGGACCGCTTGGTAGAGGAAGAGGGAGTACTGTACCGGCAAATTTTCCGTCCTGACGGGGGAGAAGATTGTTACCAGTTAGTATTACCTAGTGTGCTAAAACATGAGGTGTTAGCACAACTGCACCAACAGCATGGCCATCAGGGAGTTGAACGCACTACTGAGCTGATTAGACGGCGATGTTATTGGCCAAGTATGTCCGATGACATTATACGTTGGTGCAGGGAGTGCGAACGTTGCCAGCTCGCTAAGGAGAGCCAACCAGTGGCACGGGGTTACATGGGCCATTTGTTAGCTTCAAGGCCCAACGAGGTCCTTGCTATTGATTTCACTGTGCTCGAACCATCCCATTCTGGGCACGAAAATGTTCTGGTCATGACAGATGTCTTTAGCAAATTTGCTATGGCAGTGCCTACTCGTGACCAGCGAGCTGAGACAGTGGCTCAGGTCCTGGTCGAAGAGTGGTTTTATAAGTTTGGGGTCCCGGGCCGCATCCACTCGGACCAGGGCCGCAACTTTGAGTCTGCTCTTATCCGCCAGCTCTGTGAATTATATCAGGTGAAGAAATCCCGTACGACCCCCTACCACCCGGCTGGCAATGGGCAGTGCGAGCGGTTCAATCGCACCTTATACACCTTGTTGCGAACCCTGCCTGGCCCTAGGAAGAGGGATTGGGCCTCTTGTCTTTCACAGGTACTCTTCTGCTATAATACTACCCCCCACCAGGGGACGGGAGAGTCCCCGCATTATTTAATGTTTGGACAAGAGCCTCGATTGCCAGTGGATTTTCTGCTTGGTACAGTGCCAGAGCCGATGGCAGGTAGTGTCCATAGTTGGGTCGTAGAACACCGCAGGCGGTTGCAGGTTGCCTTTGAAGGGGCACGAGAGCGCCTGAAGACCGCAGCCGGTCGACGGAAAGAACGGCATGATTTAAACGTTCATGACCAACCTTTCACAGAAGGTCAGTTAGTTTACTTGAGGGATCATTCATTTAAGGGGCGTCATAAGATTCAAGACTTGTGGAGTCTGGTGCCATACCAAGTGGTTTGTGCCCCCGAGGCTGGAGGAGTGGTGTATACTATTGCACCAGAGACCGATTTGAGTAACGTGCGACGTGTTCATCGCTCTGCACTGAAGGCTTGTGTTCGGAAAGAGGCCCTTTCAAATGGTCCGCCTGGGGTTGGGTTAGAAGATCGGGAAGAGCCCCGAGTAGATGGAGAGGGAGATGATGTTGATCTGTTCGTGCTAGTACCAGAAACCCCTTGTGTTGCCCGAGGGAGTGGATTTCCAACACTAGCTGATTCTGTTGAAGACCAGTTACCAGTAGGCCTACCCCCTGTAGTTGCTGTTAGAGAAGAGTCAGGTGGACTAGATGTAAGATCCATAGTGAGGGGACCAGTAGGGTCTTCTAGTTCCCAGGGTGATAGGGTTGTTGCTCCTCGGCGGACAGGCCGGGCTGGAGCAGGTCAGCATTCGAACTTGTACCACCTTCCCCGGACTGTGGGTGAGATCGGAAGCAGGGCCGCAATTGGTGTAGAAGCAATTGCTGATGATACGTCAGTCTTGTTCAGACCCTGGACATAAATTATGTGGGTGACCCTGTATTAAGTCCATCGTCGGGGCGACGATGCAAAAGGGAGGGGTAGATGTGGCAGAATGGGTTTGTGCCCCTCCTATTTTTGTAATGTGAGGGTTTAGCCAATGGGTAGTGATTTTGAAGGTATAAAAGCGCAATGCATCAGTCGTAGGTGTGCGTCATTGAGGGGGGCCGTTACGTCATCAGCGCGCCGCCGCTTGTTTGCTCGAGTGGATTGTTTACATCCGTGGTGAGTGTATTGTTTGGCTTCGCAACACTTTAAACCGAGCTATATTGGAGCGCTAATACTGATTATTTTCTAGTTGGTAGAGACTGCCGAAGCTGCTAACCACTGTACGAAAGTCTATTTTGCTGCGTGAGGAACCAAATGTGGACAATTGAGACGGTAAGGAGAGCGTACCGGGTGCACAATGACGTGTGTTTATAACATGTTTTGTATCGCTAGTGCTCTTACGTGTCTGCTTTATATATTTAAGGGGCAATTTAGTCTCTGCTTAGCTGGTGCTGCGCTCTTTTGGGGGTGGGATCACTAACTGATTAACCTCCTGCGTCTCAGCGTTTCCGATTGTGAGTATCACTGGCTGCTTGAGCATTAAGCAAAGGGAGAACGAGCAGCGTAACATCTTGCTTTGTGTTTATAGGCGCGAGGTGAAGGCAATGGCTGCGTACTAAGTGCTGCGTTGCAGGCTGCATATTTCATGCTGCATACTTCCTGCTTTGGGCTGCATACTCCATACGCTGCGCTGCATGCTTCACGCTGCATAATCCATTGCTCTGTGCCTCAGCGGGCGCTGCTGTTTTGTTTCTGTTTTGTTTCTATTATTTTGTTTCCTACTGTTTCGTTTCCTGTGTGTGTGTGCTGAAACGCGACTGCGCGTTGTCTTTAAACAAGGCTGAAGCGGCTCTGTAATGAGTGCTTGAAATCTTTCTGTCTAATTTTGTTTTCAGCAGGGTTTCCCTGTTATGTTAAACTCCTTTCCTTTTTTCGGTTGATACATTAATCATTTGACTTTATTGGTGTTTTGGTGTTCTAATTCATTTGATCTGAATTCAATTGTTTATTCAATTTCTTTTTTTTCTTTTATTATTCATATTATATTGTGAAACCAAGGACATTTTGTCTAAAGTTTTGTTTATTTGATTTGTGCAAACTCAGAGACTGGACATTGCATTATTCCATACACCTACATCTATTTGAAGCTGTGTAATGTTTTGTGACTTAACCTAGTCCAGTAAGAATCTTTATTTTGTGCAATTTGGTCTTTTGAGCTGCACTAAGATTATTGTTTTTGTTATTTCTTTACTATTTTTCTTTTGTAAACCCTCTCTGCTTGCCACGCTCATTTCAGACACAGCGCTTGCATTCAGTGCAATTATTGTTTATTTTAATACCTCTCTTTGTTTTGGCAGGATCTGGGCGCTGGGTGCAGACGAGTGGCTCTATTGTGGTGGTGGTGTGTCCTTCACCGTGTGTTGTGCTTCTCACTGACACCAGTCTGTGTGTGTGTGCTATGTTCACCTGATTGTAGTGATTAATTTGGCATATGAGACTGCCCCAGTTGGTAAGCCCCAGCTCCTTGCCCACAGCAGAAGTGTTTTATGATGAGTGGCCATATTTTTAATATTTGTACAACTCAATAAAAATATTTTTGTACCATTTACTTCTGTCTCTGACTCCTGGCGATTCGAACCTGTGCGTGCCTCTAGGGGGCACTGTTTGTTCTTTGGTTAAAATCCCAAAGTGGCGTAGTCGGAAATAAATGTCATATTGACTGTTACGACAGTCGTTTAATTGAGTTGTGTGCATTTTGTGCACCCCGCTAAGGACCCCTCCTGCCACATATATATATATATATATATATATATATATATATATTAGTCTTCTTGTTGTACACAGAATATCTTCATGGTACAAAGGTGGCATTCACCTGCAACAAGGAAATTCTATTTTGATTTAGCTCACATTTTTACCTGAAAGATGGTGATTCCACTGTGGAAAATGGATGAAGCCCCATCACCACAAATTTGGTAACTGCCCTGTGGATTTCCTGCATCTTCTCTTTGGTTAGTGCAGCCTTCTTAGCCATGATGAAAGGAGTCATTGTAACTTGAAAATAAAAAAAATAGAAAGAAAGATATTACTATAAAATATTACTATAAAAAATTTATATATAATACCTCTTCAGGTTATAACTACTAGCATATTCTGTTTAATACTGATGTAAAACACTCAAAATGTTAAGATCAACATTTTGTCTTCACATATTATGACTTTTACACAAAGCAGAGAACAATCTTGAGCACTCAGAAATATATAAACACACACACATACAGTATAGCCTCGTGTTACTTAGAACAAAACATTTTGATATGCAAGATTTGCAGTTGGCATTAAATTACTAGACTTACCCGAAGAGGAACGGCTGCTATCATCACCTGTGTCCACCAACACACTGACAGGGCTGGGATTCTCTTCAGTTTGTTCGGGTGCGAGGTCAACACTAGCTGCTGCTGTTGACGCGCTTGGCTCTGCGTCTCTTAGGTTGTCAAACACGGAGCATTGTTCGGCTTTTAAATATACTCCATGTCTCGTCAGATGTTTCATCAAGTTCGATGTGTTACCTCCCTTGCATGCTATTCTTTTAAGGCATTTGTTGCAAGTTGCAGAGTCTCCATTACACGTGAAATGCAGCCAAACCTTGGAGCGTTTTGACTTCGGCATCTTTATTAGTCCTCGCGAGTCGCTACAACGTGGGCTGAGTAGCGGCAATGACGTCACGCAAGTTGACGCCGGAACACCAGGTGGCGGTAAAGAAAAGTCAGGAACCGAAATCAGGCACCGAATTTTTCCTTCGTATTCGATCTGGTTACTACCGTTTATGTTAGAACCGGTTCCCTATTGGCACCGAGTTTCGGTACCCAACCCTAGTTTAGAATTAAGTCATTAATGACATTATTTTCATTTTTGGGCAAACTATCCTTATTAAGTAGCCACGCTATTCCCATTGGGGGGAATTACAAAATGTAAGCTTTTAAATATACAAAAAACTGCTATCTCAAACATGGAGAGGCTTCTTCGTGATCACACTTAATAGATTCTGCAAAAAAACGAAAATCACAAATAAAAAAAGCCTTTCTTTCTCATTACCTCGAATGTTGTGCTGCTAACTTGTGTAACTGGTTTCCGTGACAGGTCACATATGTGATGTCAACAGCTAAGTTAAATGCCACAACGTACAGATGGGTGGCAGAACTGGCTGATTTTCGATTCATCATCAAATACCGTCCAGGAAATTAAAATGGGGACGCAGATGGCTTTTCACGTATGCCGCTGCACATGGAACAGTACATAGACACCTGTTCAAAAGAAGTGCACCTTGAAACCATTGTCAGCATAACTCAGTCAGCGGTGGTACAGAGTCAGGACAGAGGGCCATGTTTGTGTCCACTTACAATTGAAACTGCGTTGTCGGGAGAACAGGAGGAGGAACTGTTCACTTCAGTTGTAGAGATCCCCAAGGATGCACTAAGAAAAGCCCAGAATGAAGACCCTGAAATCAGAGAAGCTTTAGCATGCCTCCGATTAAAACAGTGGCCTAAGAACAGAAGTCGGGACTGATAAGGGACAGAGAAAAACTATACCTGGATGAGCATGGTCTCCTGTTTCGGAAAACAGCAACTCTCATCAGCTGGTACTGCCCAGGAGAAACCATGAGCTTGTTTATAAGGAGTTGCATCAAGACATGGGGCACCTGGGAACTGAAATGGTGCTGAACTTGATCAGAGATCAGAGAGTTTTAATGGCCCCACATGCAAAAGGAATTGGAACACTTTGTTACACACGTCTGTAGTTGCTTGAGAAGCAAGCGTCCAAACAAAGTGACCCAAGCTCCTTTGATAAACATCACCAACACTTACCCCTTTGAGCTGGTCTCTATCGACTTTCTGCACTTAGAGAGGTTATGAATACATCTTAGTTGTGATGGACCACTTTACGCGCTTCGCACAGACGTATGCATGCAGAAACAAGAGTGCCAAGACAGCAGCTAAGAATGTGTTCAGGGATTTTGTTTTGAAATTTGGTTTCCTGACAAAACTGCATCACAACCAAGGCCGGAAGTTTGATAACAACGGTCAAGTCCAGCAGTTTAATTGAACGTTGTTAGCAATGCTGAGAACCTTATGGGAAGCCGCCAAAGCCGACTGGAAGATGTCACTTGCAAAAGTTATGAATGCGTACAACTGTACGAAAAGTGAGGCAAATGGGTTTGCGCCCTATTATCTCCTGTTCGGCCGTACTCCCAGATTGCCTATTGATATCATGTTCGGTGTACCAGCAAAGGACCAGGGTCACGTGATTTTAGCTGTTTCGAAACGTTTCGAAATTCGATGATTCCCACTAGGGGGGGGTTGATCACAAATGACCTGTGTAATATGGTTAGGGGATCTTGGGTCAGTTTTATTATGCAAGTTCATAAAACATTCATCCTCCTGACTAATAACACTACCATTTTGTTTACTTTTTTTTGTTTATAGACAAAGATTAAATGACAAAAATGTGCATAATTAAAAGGGGAGTTAGTTTTAATTATTTGAGTGAGTGTCCATGGTAACAAACAAGGGGGTGAAGCAACCAATCAACAGGGAATGCAGGCAGACTAAAACCGGGTAGACCAAGTGTGCCACATAAGGCCGGAAAAGTAAACCCTGCCTTCCCATGTTTTCCGAAGCTGGTTCTTATTTATTGTAGTTTTTATCACATTGATGTAAATTCAAGTGTTTGTTTTTAAAATAAGTTTGTTTTTAGTTAGTTATTTTATGCTATAAAAACAGTGGTGTCACGTCATGATTGACAGCTGTTATATGCGCATTCTGCAAGATGAGGGCGGGGCCTTGCTTTTGCGGCTTTACTTCCTGCCCACTACTGCGCATGTGCTCTCCTGATTTTGCCAAGTGGTTGATGTCCTCAGGGCAACATTATTTTTATAGGTTTTATTTAGAAAAATGTTGTCCTTGGGTCAACACAATTGCACTCATTTATCATTCTTGCGTAGAAACGGCTGTATATGTTGGCGTAAGATTATGCTTACACTCATCTCACCGCCGGATTTATGAAGCTGTGCGTACCTTTGATATTCAGGTGTACACAATACCTGCCCTTCATAAATGCCGCGGCTGAAAACGATCGTCATTAGAATAACACGCCCATATATATTCAAGTCTCCGCTTCCCCCATGCCCTCATTTTACGACATGAACCCATGGAAGATGGCAAAGAGGAGAAACGGGGGAAGTGGAAAGAAACGTCTCGGTTACGGATGTAACCCTCGTTCCCTGAAGGAGGGAACGGAGACGTCACGTCGTGACCGACGAATTGGGAACTCGCTTAGAGAGACCAATCTGCTTCGAATACTACTAAAACGCCAATGAACTTGGCATTGAGATATTTGCATAATGCTGGCGCCGCCCCGCCAGGTGCGTATATAAGCAGCAGGTGCAAATAAGGAAATTAGCTTCTTTTTTGCTGAGAAAGCCGGAAAGCGTGACCGGCCGTAACAGCAGGTGGCAGCACCTGTGGCGACGGGACGTGACGTCTCCGTTCCCTCCTTCAGGGAACGAGGGTTACATCCGTAACCGAGACGTTCCCTTTCAGTCGGTCACTACGACGTCACGTCGTGACCGACGAATTGGGAATCCCTATCAAAACGCCACTAGGGGCTGACCTCTTCCAGTGACTGCGTAAAAGCCCTCCGGTTCCACTTAAGGAGGAGGAGGTAGGTTTTAAGGCAGAAGGCCGGGCACTAGATGTTCCTTTAACCCCACAGAAGTGCCAGCGACTGGGAAGCGCCCTACCTGAGCGGGATAGGAACGCTGCGGAAGCCACCACCCGTCTTAAGGGCTAATGGTGGGCGAAAGTCAACCGTAGTTGAGAATAAGACAGCCGTGGCTGTGTAAGCAAAGCAGTGCTCTGCTAAGGGAAACGTGGGCTGGTAGGATTAACCCCACGGAAAAATACTCACAAAGGAACCCGGTGGGACACAATGTGGAGCCCGAGCCAGACACGTAGGTTCGCGAGGATACAGCTAGTGAAAGGCTGACAGCCAATGCTCCGCAACAAAGGCTGCCAAGGCAGCGGAGGAAGAACAATTCAAACCATTACGCATTTTTGTTCTGAAGGCCTTCCATACTGACAAAATTTATGAAGCATCAGTTGGAGGCTGCAAGCCGACCTGTGAGACTGTTCTCCGTGCTCCCCCTGGTGAGGAAAGAACACGAGAGGATACAGGCTCAATACGAACACTGTAAAATCTAATGAATGTATTAGGTGTCGCCCAACCAGCAGCTCTGCAGATGTCTGTTAGCGAGGAACCACGAGCTAAAGCCCAAGATGAGGTAACACTCTGTGTGGAGTGCGCTCTCAAATTAAAGGGGCAAGGAATACCCTGAAGATTATAAGCCAGGGCGATAGTATCAACTATCCAATGAGACATCCTCTGCTTAGTGACAGCTTTCCCTTTCTGCTGGCCACCATAACAAACAAAGAGCTGGTCTGAGGTCCTGAGGCTTTGCGTGCGAACCACGTAGAGTCGCAGTGCGCGTACGGGGCACAACAAAGCCATGGTTGGGTCTGCGTCCTCCGGGGGCAGCGCTTGCAAGCTCACCACCTGGTCTCTGAAAGGAGTGGTGGGAACTTTGGGCACGTAGCCTGGTCTGGGCCTCAATGTTACACTCGAGGCAGCAGGACCAAACTGAAGGCACGAGTCGTCAACAGAGAATGCATGTAAATCCCCTACTCTCTTCACTGAGGCCAATGCTAGCAGGGTCAGAGCTTTCATTGATAAAAGCTTCAGACTCGCAGACTGCAAAGGCTCGAACGGGGGGGCCTGAAGGGCTTTCAGCACCATGGACAGGTCCCAGGGAGGAATAGAAGGAGGGCGCGAGGGGTTTAGCCTACGAGCGCCTCTTAAAAATCTAATAATCAAATCATGCTGGCCAACTGATCTGCCGTTAATAAGTGAGTGATGAGCAGAAATAGCAGCAATATCAACTTTAATGGTGGAGGGTGACAGCCTACCGTCTAACCTATGTTGAAGATATAAAAGCACGATGTTAATAGGGCATTCTCTGGGGTCCTCGCGTTGCGAAGAGCACCAGGTGACGAAAAGGTTCCATTTAAACGCGTAAGCCCGTCGCGTAGACGGAGCTCGTGCCGCGTTGATTGTGTTAGATACCGCTTGCGGTAAATCACTTAAACCTTGCGCGCGCTCAACGACCACACATGGAGATCCCACAGGTCGGGGCGCGGGTGCCATAATGTGCCCCCTCCTTGAGAAAGAAGGTCCTTCCTCAGGGGAATCCGCCAGGGAGGGGCTGTCGCGAGGAGCATTAACTCTGGAAACCAATTCTTGCTCGTCCAATATGGGGCGATCAGTAAAAGGCTCTCCTCGTCCTGCCTGACTTTGCACAGTGTCTGTGCGATTAAGCTCACTGGGGGGAATGCGTATTTGCGCATCCCCCGAGGCCAGCTGTGTGCCAATGCGTCCACGCCGAGGCTGCCCTCGGTTAGTGAATAAAATAGGCGACAGTGGGTATCGTCCGGCGACGCAAACAGGTCTATCTGCGCACGACCGAACTTCTTCCAAATTAGCTGGACCGTCTGGGGGTGGAGTCGCCATTCGCCGGGGCGCGCAGCTCGAGAAAGCGCGTCCGCTGCTGTATTGAGCGAGCCCGGAATGTGAATGGCACGAAGGGACCTCAGATGCTTCTGACTCCAAAGGAGGAGATGACGAGCGAGATGCGACAGGTGACGGGAGCGCAAACCGCCTTGACGGTTGATATACGCAACGGTCGCAGTGTTGTCGGTGCGTACTAGTACATCCTTCCCTCGCAGCTCCATAGCGAAGCGTACAAGTCCCAGATATACTGCCCACAACTCTCGGCAATTGATATGCCAGTGCAACTGGGGTGCTGTCCACACCCCTGAAGCCGTAAGCTCGTCGTACGTGGCACCCCAGCCCGTGTCGGACGCATCTGTATGTACAACAGCATGTCGAGCGATCTGTCTCATGGACACACCTGACCTGAGAAACGCGGGGTCCGACCACGGGGGGAATGTTAGGCGACACGCAGGTGTAATGGTTACACGATGGATGCCGGCGCGCCACGCTCTCCTCGGGACTCGATCGTGAAGCCAACGCTGAAGCGGTCTCATATGGAGCAGCCCGAGCGGTGTCACGGCCGCTGCTGCTGCCATATGCCCCAGGAGCTTTTGAAATTGTTTCAGCGGGACCGCATTCTTCCCTCGGAATGAACCGAGGCAAGTCAGAATTGACTGGACGCGCTCTTCTGTCAAACGCGCCGATAAATTGATCGAGTCCAGTTCCATCCCGAGAAAAGAGATCCTCTGCGTGGGGCAGAGTTTGCTCTTTTCCCAGTTGACCCGAAGACCCAAACGGGCGAGATGCCGAAGCGTTAAATCTCTGTGTTCGCAAAGCGTCCGTCGAGAATGCGCTATTATAAGCCAATCGTCGAGGTAAGCCAATATGCGAACGCCGCTCTCTCTGAGGGGTTTTAACGCCGCCTCGACTACTTTCGTGAACACACGGGGAGAGAGGGATAGCCCGAACGGTAAAACTTTGTACTGGTATGCCCGTCCCTCGAATGCAAACCGGAGAAACGGTCTGTGACGAGGGAGAATGGACACATGAAAGTACGCGTCTTTCAGGTCTATAGCCGCAAACCAATCTTGGGGGCGAATTGAATTGAATATTTGCTTCGGTGTTATCATCCTGAAAGACCTCCTCTGCAGAGATTTGTTCAGAACGCGCAAATCCAAGATCGGTCGTAACCCCCCGCCCTTTTTGGGTACTATAAAATACGGGCTGTAGAAGCCCGATCTCATCTCGGTTGGAGGGACCGGCTCGATCGCGTCCTTCGCCAGCAGGACTTCGACCTCTGCACGCAGTACATGTGCATCGGACGCTTTCACCGTGGTGAAACGAATGCCCGAGAATTTGGGTGTGTGCCGGTTGAATTGTATTTCGTAACCGAGGCGGACAGTGCGTAAAACCCAACGAGACGGGCTGGGAAGCTGAAGCCAAGCCCCCAGGGACCGTACGAGGGGAATTAACGGCACTACCGGGGTACCCGCGGGGGGGCGGCGGAGCGGGACAGGTGGTACTGCCGGTACGTCTGCTGAGACAGCATAAGTATCTACAGTATGTGTGTGTGTGACACTGACCTGAGCCCGCTGAGGGTGACGGTCGTCTGGTCTCCTCAGCGGAGAGCACAGACTCCGATGAGGGTGCTGGTGGTCCCGTCTCCTCAGCGGAGAGCTGGGACTCCTCAGGACACCCGCTGGCGATAGAGGAGAGGGAGGAAGAGCATGTGAATGCCCGCTCACATCTCTCTCGATCCTCTGAAGACCTGGAGAAGGAATAGGAATGCAATCTTTTTGTGGTTTTGTGGGTGCCGGCTGAGAAGCCGGCGGAACAGAAACAAAACGAAACCAAAGATTCTCCACCCGGCCCTCTACCGGTGGAGGGAGCGATGCCGTCACCGTCTCCCGTAGAGTGATCCCATCCAAATCCAGGTCGCCCGTCTCAGGGCCGCTTCGATTTCCGTTTACCACGGGAAGCGGGCGGGGCGGGCTGCCGTCGGCTGTTCCCCCTCCGTGGCCTGGAAGATGTTCTAGTGGGGGGGGTGGAGGCAGCCGGAGCAGACGAGGAGCAGACGGGGCCGCCGGCGCTGGAGGGCGAGATGCAGGTCGCTTGCGCCGGGGCATGATCTGAGCGATCGCCTCCGTCTGCTTCTGGGCGGCGGAGAACTGCTGGGCAAAAGACTCCACCGACTCACCGAAGAGACCAGCCTGGGACACGGGAGCGTCTAAGAACTTGTTCTTCTCCGCATCCGACATATCCGCCAGACATAGCCATAAGTGGCGTTCCTGGACCACCATCGTGGACATGGCACGACCAATCGCCTGCGCTGTCACCTTCGTAGCGCGAAGAGCCAGATCAGTGGCAGCCCGGAGCTCCGAAAGGACAGGCGAGTCGTGTCCTCCCTCGTGCAGATCCCTCAAGGCCTTCGCTTGATGAACCTGCAGCAACGCCATTGCGTGCAGGGCTGAAGCCGCCTCTCCACATGCCTGGTGGGCAGCGCCCGTTAAACCGGAGGACTGTCTGCAGGCACGAGAGGGGAGGGTTGGGCGGTCCTTCCAAGAGGGAGCGTGTGCCGGACACAGCTGCATCGCGACCGCACGCTCCACGGGAGGGATCCCCGTATAACCCTTAGCGGCTCCGCTGGTGAGGGAGGTGAGGGGGGAGGGCTGAAACGGCCGTAATCTCGTGGAAAACGGCGACTTCCAGGTTCTAGTCAGCTCCTCGTGCACCTCGGGGAAGAAAGGCACCGGTGGAGAGGGTTGTGAAACCCGGGCAGCTCCAAAGAACCAATCATCCAGGCGGGACGGTTCGGGCTGAGGGGGGGGAACCCACTCTAACCCTACGGTCTCCGCCGCTCGAGCGAGCACGGCCACCATCTCTGGATCGAACTCCGGCGTCCCAACCCGACCAGAGGGAGGAAGGGCGTCGGGGTCCACGTCAGGGGGAGGAGGCCCACCCTCGGATGCTGCGGCGTCGGTGGACCCGGAGGGCGGCGCGATGGATTCTAGAGACATCGTAGAACACGACGCTGAAGTCGGCACATCAACCGGCTGTGGATGAGGAGGCTGAGAGCCTGAGGACGAATCCCCCGCTCGGCTCAGCACAGTGATGCGCAGGTCGTCCTTAGAGAGCTTCACAGCCGCACCGTGGCGGCGTTCAGCACTCGCATGACGAGGGTTGCGTTTTTCCCGGAGGAAAGACAACCGTCTGCGCAAATCCACAAGGGACATGTTCTCGCAGTGAGAACACTTACCCCCAGCGAACGCTGCCTCTGCGTGCTCGATGCCCAAACACGAAAGACAACGCTCGTGACCGTCCTTCGGACCCATGTATTTGCCGCACCCAAGATCGCACGGACGAAAAGCCATCCTGAAAAGGACGCTGATGTCCGGATATACGAGAGAGTGGCTGCCTTTAACAAGGCACAAAGCTCTCTCGTATCACTCTTTTAGGGAAATTCACTCAGATGCTCAGTTGATGATGCGCACAGGGAAAGGCAACGCACACACTAAACTCAAAACAACAAACAGGTGTAGAGTCGTGGAATTAAGCGAAGCGTCCGCTGTGGTACTGCTAGTCCAACCAACTTCAGCAATCGAATCCCACCAGAGTAAAGTAGCTTCTCAGTAGCAGATACTGCCGGCTTTCGAAGCGATAAAAAGCTAATTTCCTTATTTGCACCTGCTGCTTATATACGCACCTGGCGGGGCGGCGCCAGCATTATGCAAATATCTCAATGCCAAGTTCATTGGCGTTTTAGTAGTATTCGAAGCAGATTGGTCTCTCTAAGCGAGTTCCCAATTCGTCGGTCACGACGTGACGTCGTAGTGACCGACTGAAAGGGAACAAAATTGTGTTATTTGGGAGTTTAAAGACACATTGCATTACAATTTGTAATATTCTTATTGCCTACATCTAAATTCTATGTCTGCTTAATGGTTCGGTTAAATTATTTTTTTTAATAATATTTTAAAAAGGTGTAGTAACTTCTGTAGTGTGTTGTTCTGTATTTACATACAGTTGTTTTGTATATCTTAGATCCAGTTTGATACGGAGCTCCGGATATAATTCAAATTAACAATGTGTTCCCACAACATCCACATGTTTTACTAGGCTAATTCATAATTTGAAGGAATAATAATTTTAATAGTAATTACGGAATATTATAATAATTAATTCCAAGGAACAAACTGTTGAATATTGGGAACGAATTCTAAATTGTGAAAAAGTGTCCATAATATAGCATAAAAGATAATTCATGGCCATGATTTTGTCCACATGTCATCATGATCGGATTCACGGCTCCATTCAACACAAGCATCTTACCTTACCTATTCATGTGTATTTATTTATCATTGAATGGTATGTACCGTAATTCCTCAAATAAAGAGCGGGCCTTTATTTACCTAAACTGCCGAAGGTAACAGGCTTTTATTTGAAGCAGGCATTTATTAGAGACAGGCCTTTATTTGATGAATAATTGTTTTAAATTAGTCGTTAAATTAAAAGCGATAGCGTTCTTGTGGGTAGAGATAATTAATTTTTTAACCATAATTTTTTTTCAAGGTTGTTGAAAAGCCCGTCAACAGCATTACATGAGACCCATCCAATGTAGCTACTGCCATCTATTGGCAGCTGTGCATTATGATGTAGAGCTGTAATCGGGCCTTAAAAGTTAGGCCCGAAATGTCCGGAGCCCGACAGAATGCAGCCCGAACCCGAACGTACATTTAGATTGACAGCTTTTTAAGAGCCCGAACCTGTTTACAGCCCGACATTATTTAAATGTGCGCACACACACAGCTTTTGTCAAGAATGAGAAATTTACACAGGTTTTAACATTATTTATTCATGACTAATAATCTACACGCCACTTGGAAGTTGAAACAAAGAAATACAATAAGTCATCTGTAACATTGTAACATCTCATTCTAAATAGACTTATGCAATACACTATAAATATGCCAATAAAATTTATATTTCTTAACGAATTAAATTAAGATAATACATTCTGAATTAAGATGGGTATTTGGCAATAACGAAATTAAGAGAAAGGCTCCGCGGGATTTGCGTCGGCACTTCTCTCCATTACTGCCAACATTAGTCTATATCCTCTGTCTAAATTATGTATTTAAGACTCGATTCATATTTAGTTATACATTGAAAAACCTACTCACCAAGATTAGGCTACATGTTTTTGATGAGGAAAATCATTAAATCCACTGTAAATGAATTCAGCGCGATCCTGCGCTACTCAGCATTGAACTTGACTGCTCATTTACCTCACAAAGTTGGAGCGCAAGCCCGAGCCCGCCCCGAGCCCGTGTAAAATGTTAGAAATGAAGCCCGAACCCGCCCGAGCCCGTCGGGTCCCGACGGTCCCGTCGCGTTCGGGCAAAGATCTTCAGCTCTATTATGATGAACTTGAATGCATTTTTGGAGATAACACCGAGCTCACTTTATCCAAACCATGCCCCCTCCCTCCATGTACAC
The DNA here is from genome assembly GCF_030506205.2 of Paramisgurnus dabryanus. Classification (NCBI taxonomy): domain Eukaryota; kingdom Metazoa; phylum Chordata; class Actinopteri; order Cypriniformes; family Cobitidae; genus Paramisgurnus; species Paramisgurnus dabryanus. The sequence continues at coordinate 32,898,942 of NC_133351.1, forward strand.
ACTCACACTGTACTTGTCTTTTATCAATTTGAGCCTGGGCGCGCTTTCGTCATTAGAATGCATTTGTTTTGAGCAAAGCAGGAGGTAAAGCACTCTCTTAACACTGGAACCCTTCATAATGTTAAGTCTGTGTTTTTTTTATTTAGAGTCGTATGAAGCCCTCTCACATGCCTATGATATCGCTTAGTTGATCTGTCGCGTGTGCACCGTAGATATTCACTTAGCCCTGCTGCGCGCATTAAAAGGTTTTAACAAAGGCAGATGAAGATAAGTGCTCGCACAGTTGACGTCTCTCTTTTGAAATGCGCTCTTGTGCAATTGCGCTCACACTGCGTCTAAAAGCTTTGAAGTATAAACTGAAGCTTTGTTTATACTCGCGCATTGGTCCGCAATGCAAGCCTCCGCGGATCGTGCGTGCAAATCACCTAATGGACGAGTCATTTACGGTGCATTCACACGGGGCGTAAGAAAGCTAAGTAAGCTCTCACCCATTTCCCCCGACACTCATTTTTTATTTGTGACCGGCCTTTATTTGTCCGCGATGATCACGCCCCCGGCCACTATCAGAGGCCCAGCGTTTATTTGAATACCCACTTTTATTTGAGGAATTACGGAAACTAGCTTACCTTTTGATGCATTACCATGTTTTTGTAGCACATCCTTGTGCTTTCTTGCAATATGCCGCTTCAGATTCCAGGATGAATAGCCTATTTGCTAACTTTTAGTCTCTCCACACTCCCTTTAAATTTTTTCTCCCTGCCCAATTTTTAACTTTGATTTTTACTTTACATTTAAGTATAAGGCTTGAATTCCATAACCCAAAGTCCCTTAATTAGGGAAGCTCGCAAACTTGGCACAAAAATCCAAGGAACGAGGCCATTTCATTTCAATGAACAGATTAAAATACAACGCAGTCCTGTTAAACGTAAATTGTAATTGACCATAGCAACTCACTGAACGCCCGCAACAGGTGTCACTGATCATATTGATTGCGTGGGGAGCTTTGCTACAGCGAAGTTTGCAGTTACTGTTTCATGGTAAACACTGAGAGGTGATATCTCCCTAAAGTATCTCTGTCTTCGCATCTAAACACGAGATACACTACAGTTAGCTATAATGTCAAAGCCGGGAGGATTAATCGTGTATTGAAAAGCCTGTTTCTCTTGAGGCAAATCATGCTATGCACATTGGTGTTGCAACTGCAGGTTATGTAAGAATGTTATGTGAAGATGTTCAGCATAATTAAGTTAAACTTTAATGGACAAACAAGTCAATCGCATGTTGTCAAACACTATTGGTGAAGTCTGACTCACAGCATGGTCTTAAAAGTGTTCTCTAAAATTGTTAGAGGCTACCTTGTCAACACAACCACGTCCCGTAAATGTTCTGGGATCGCTCCCTTAAAGAGAACCTAGTAAAATACAGTTAAAAAGTATTCCGTGTGAACTAGGGCAAAAACGATGCGTAAGGGGCGTACCGTAGCGTCACCGCAAACAAGTTATGGTTCAGCTCTTCGACACTGAAATTTAAACGCAGTTCAAAATTCACAATGAGAAATGTAGGCAAACTGGACTTGAGCAGAAACCAGGGAGCTCCTCATTATATGTGTTGCTGAAGCTGAGATCATTCACCTGCACGACAGAGCAGCGCATTACGCGCTCCTCGTGATCTCATAAAAATGTGAGTTACGAATAACTGGCAAACTTCAGAAGCATGGAAAAGACAAGCATTTGCAGGACTTTACGGGTTTTTACAGTAAGCATGACTCCGAAAAATCATCGGCAGAATAAATGGCCCAAAAATCAAATGATTTCGGATAAATCCTGGACGCATTTTCTGTGTATTATTCATAATCTCTGCGTGAGAAAGGCAATTGATGGCATCGGCTATCATTGATAGTATGGTCTTTGACATAACCTGATCCCGCACCTTCTAGTAGTTTCAGGATTTTAATATATCACTTCAGTCAAGACACTAAGCACTAAGTGCACTAAGAAGGGTTTAAATTGGGCCGGGGCTAAGCCCCGGCACATAGGCTGAAGGTCGCGCTCTGCTCTTGCCATTGTACCCGCTGCGCTTGTGCGTGTGTACTCGCTGCGCTGGTGTGTGTGCAATGACGCGAAGGGAATAATGCGTTTTCATTCATTATGGGGCATACTCACCAATGCAAGTTCAACGATTTGCGCGAGCAGATTACATACAAAGTCAATGCAAAGACGCAACTAGGCGCGTCCTCGCACGGGGCGATGAAAATGACGCGAATTGGGCGCCGCAATTGCCTCGAAAACACGCGCTTTTCCCTTTACATGCATCTTCGCGCAAGTTATGCAACTCAAGCGAAAAAACTCAGAACTTCAAGAATGGGCTCTCACGCAGGATCATTTGACGAGAGAGAGACAGAGAGAGAGAGACAGAGAGAGACAGAGAAAGAGAGGTAAGAATGTTGCCCATGTCGAGAAAACTTCATAGAAGACTAGAAACGTGTAAAGGATTAAAGTTTGTATGTCTCTCATCTAATTACCACATGTTGACTGGATAACACTGGATATAACTCATTGTATAGTTCAATAAAATAATGTATTTTGATTACCAGTGATGGGAATAACGGCGTTATAAGTAATTGGCGTTAGTAACTGCGTTATTTTTTTCAGTAACGAGTAATCAAATAAATTACTGTTTCCCCCGTTATAACGCCGTTATCGTTACTGACATTAAAATGCTGTGCATTACTAAAATTGATCTTACTGTAGTGATTTTCAGCCGCGTATGCTCACTCTCTCAGCCAAACACTGTTTTTCTCTTGTGTGTGTTGTGAGAAACATAACGAATGATGATTGGCTTAATTTCCATCGGTAGCCAACCAGAGGCAGAGTTCACAAAAAGGCCCGCCCACACGCGCAGTCCAAGTCAGAGGAGCGAGCAGCAGTGTTAAAAAGTCTGAGCAACTTGGTCACTTTGTCTCTAGATTTAGCATCTTTCTATCACTTTAGCGACTTTGTAGGACAAATCTAGCTATCTTTTCTGGCGTGGTTGGAGACTTTTGTAGACTGACATGAAAATACGCGTCGTTTTCTCTTCTCAACGAGCAGCGGTGCTGCTGCTGACTGTGCCTCATCTCAAAGCACTGACATGCAGCCCGGTCATCGCGCATCAATCACTCCGAAAACACCGGCGACAGGGCGATGGCAAGTACAACAAGCTCAAAGGTAGCGGTCGCAAACACGAAGTATAAAGCACTACTTTTCCATTGTTGAGGTGAAAGGCAGGAATGTTTGTGTAATGTGCAACTTATGCCCATGAAGAAAAAGTCTCTCCACGTCTGTGGCAAGTAATTCTGATCTAATAAAGCACCTCACATCGTCACATGCTGCCACAAAATTAGTGATTTCTCTTTAGTATCCATTTTAGTCATTAAACATATTTAATTTTGTAAGGGGCATTCAAGTTATTTGAAATATTAAATTTTTTTTAAGTAACGCAGTAATTACTTTTCCTGGTAATTAATTACTTTTATAATAATGTAACGCAGTTACTAACTCAGTTACTATTTGTGAGAAGTAATTAGTAACTATAACTAATTACTTTTTTAAAGTAACGTTCCCAACACTGTTGATTATACAAATCAAACCTAACTATATGATTGTTTTAGCTGCTGACCAGCATAGGGAATCTCTATGGCTAATTTCTAAGACATGTTGATGATACAGTACTGTGTGTTGTACCTTTTCATGTTAATTGAGTCTTTTGGGGTAGCCTATCTTATGCCTAGAATAATTCAAGGAGGTTGATTTTTTTAACTTCCTTTAAAGTTTGATCAGTTGTGCATAATGACATGTGCAACAAATGGATATAGGGTGTCAAACTCATAGATTTGCATCATTTAAAATTCAGAAGCTCTTTTTAAAATATTTTGTGTCAACCTCTCGCACAGCTTTAAAGCTGAAACTTATCAAATCCTATCAGAGGTCCAGAATGTCATTGAAACACACCAGTGGCTTTGCTATTATCAGTATTAAACATGTTACCCCTTGAAGTACCCCTCCCCGCAGAGCCCCCCCACATAACAAATCCCAGTTTAACCCCTGGCACTAAGCACTAAGTGCAATACACTAAGTGTATTGTCCGTTCACATTTAGTTACAGTTTAGATTCATTTACTTGCATTTTTCTAATCTTTTTAGTCTATAATTATAAATCTTAAAATTCAATAACCATAAATTCATTGTCTTTATCAGTTTCATGTTAATTGTTATGATTCTGTTTTCCTAGGTAATTTTTTTCTGCCATCAATACGCTTCCAATTCAAAGCCATAGCCAAAATCCCATCTTTTACTACATAAATACTTCGAAAAGTTAATACACTTGAAATACAAAGTTTTATCAGTTTTCTATAGCTTTAAGCTGCATAATGATCAAGGTGTGATCAAGCAAATACTGGTGGTGGTGAAGTAGTTTACTCAACCATGTCTCATTTCTTGATAATCTGTGGCATAGCGTGCTTTATCGGCATATTGTCACTTTCCATCACAGCCTTCGACATGGCATTCGCAGCCTTTCTCACTATATGGTATATTGTTGCCCTATTGCATGGCTCCCGTGACCACCTTGCTGCGTGGCATATCATTGCCCCGTATCCAGCATCCACAGTCGTACTGCTATACTGCATATTGTTGACTTGTATCATGGCCTTCTTGTTATCAGCATATCATTGCCCTTATCATGGGCTCCCGCTCCTTTTTTCGCCATGTAGCTTATCTTGCTCTGTATCATAGCCTACTCGTTACTTTGCATATGGTTACCTTGTGTCATGGATACCACAACTGGCTTATTACATTGCAAAATGTTACCCCATATCATGGCCTCCGTGGCTTTCTCACATATGGCATATCATGGCCCCGTATCTGGTCTCCACTGCCTTTATCGCTCTATGGCATATTTTTGCCCTGTGTCATGGCCTCTGCGGCCTTCTCGCTACATGGCAAATTGTTGCCCCATAACTAGCCTTTGCAGTCTTTTCGCATAAAGCGTATTATTGCCCTGCATCTAGCCTCCATGCTGTCAGGAACAGGGATGGATGAACCCAAATGCAGGCGATGTCGGGAGGTGAACAGAAAACACTTTTGTTTAAGAAAAACAAACAAGAGCCCACGTGGGGGCAAAAAACAGGAAACAAGAAACTCAGACTTAAAACTAAATCAGACTTAACTACACCGGACTTAAACACTTGACTAGACTGAGCCTTACTACATGCAGGCAATACAAAACAAACAAGCACAGGACAAGAAACACAAGGGCATTAAATAAGGGAGCAAATCAAGAGGGGAACAGGTGATAGGGATCAAACAATCAAAACCAATGAGAATGACAAGGGAGCGGGGTAAAAGAGACGAGACAAGGAAAACACATGGCCTGATATCAACAAACCATGGCCACGTGTTCCCACACAGACCATGATACTGTCAGAACCCTGTCAATTTAAACTAGACATTAAAACAAAAGAGCATTCTGACAGGATCCTGACAGTACCCCTCCCCTAAGGGACACCGCCTGGCGTTCCTCAAGAGGAAACAGACAAACACAACATTACAGATAATAACAGGACTCTAAATTTGAAAAAAAATAATAATGGGTCCAGGGGAACACAAGATAATTAAGTCCATGCAGGAGCAGGACGTGGACGCAGCTCCAACTACACGGGCTTCGACTGGGTTGGCTGTGCGGGCTGGGTCGGCTGCGCGGGCTGGGTCGACTGCGTGGGCTCCAACTGGGGCTGTGGTGGTTGCGCTGGCTGGGTCGACTGCGCGGGCTGGGTTGACTGTGCGGGCTCCAACAGGGGCTGCGGTGGCTGCGTGGTGGTATTTAAACTAGACATTAAAACAAGAGAACATTCTGACAGGATCCTGACACATGCCCTTTATCGCTTTTGGCATATCGTTGCCCCGTATCATGTCCTTTGGTCTTCATGCTACATGGCAAAACGTTGTCCCATAACTGGCCTCTGTGGCCTTTATCCCTATATGGCATATCGTTGGGGTGAGGAGAAACGATTCCTACAAGAAATGTTTGATGCCTCAATTTTAAATCATGCCATAATTTGGGGGGAGACTATATCCTGAATGCTTACTCTGATTTATTACCACCAGGGAAGCTGTATAGGTTCTTAATGTGCAGGTCTAATCTAATTAAAATTTAGTTTGTTCCTACTGCAAAAGCCTTAAATGGAGATAAAATACTGTGAGAATTGCCATTTGCATTTTTATGCATTTACTTTTGTTTTGTTAATGTTTGTAAAATTTTACGAAGGGTATGTACTGACTTTGTACAATGTCCAAGACAAATTTCCCAGAAAAGGAACTAATAAATTATATTAAAATAATATTGTAGCCTCGTAAGGCAAAACGTTGCCCCATAACTGTTCTCCATGGCCTTCTTGCTACATGGCAAATCATTGCCCCATATCTGGCCTTCGCAATCTTTTGCTATATGGCATATCATTGCCCTGTACCTGGCCTTCGCGGCCATTATTTCTATACGTTTTTTTTGTTGTCTCTATTGCCTATATTCTACAATGGTCTTCACTCAGACCACTTTCACTACTTTGACAGATTATGAAGGTTCGATTAGTCATTTGTGTAGTGTTCTTATGTTTTAAATTCCTTTGTCTAACTAAATATTCTTGTCCAGGCGAATGTCTTAGGATCTTCAGAGAAACACTTCAATTGCAGTATATACCATTTCTTCGTCATCCTTTTGGGGGAAGGCACCGCCCCTGCCTTTGTCTCAGGAACAGCAAAAAGCTACAACCATCCGACTGAGTTATGGATGGGGGTTCTACGCCAAAGAACTATGTCGTAGCTGCATCCTTTTGCTTACAAATTGTTAAATAAATGCTATCAAATGTTACATTACCTCCTGAGTCTTTCTGATAGAATGCTTGTTCTTCCACAGATCTACTAGCATCCCATCATCATGATGTCTGCCCATTGAAAACCAACTGCTTTCTTTTCACTTTAATTCGTATTAAATTTTATAATATAGTATTCTGTAAATAGGTTGTATTCTATGTGTAATAGCAGTTTGAGTTACAGCTGCAATCAGTGTGAATGTGTCCTAATGTGTTTCATGTGAAGCTGCTTAGGTATGGTGAACAATTGTTAAAAAAATGAATTTTTTGAAATAAACCTTGTTTTAAAGAGCATCTATTATGCTAAAAATTAGCACGTTAGCATGTTATTGTAATATCCCATAGTACATACATGTTGTAAAAACTTGAACTAATGCATTGTGAGTCTTATAAATTGCTTACATACCTCACAGATTTTTCCCTGTCTGGGAAACACTCTGATTTAGTTCCTGTCTCCGCCTCCCAAAATGTCTAGTGTACTCGGATTGGTCAGATGACCTACTCAAATGTTATTGGTCAACTGGGTTCAGAATGTGTTTGAAAGGTTAAGCCCCTGACTACGCGTGGGTTTTCCGGTTCTGAGATTCACAGAAAAGAATGTAAACAAGCAGTTATATTTCTCTATACACAATGGTGTCTGTAATGGTGCCTAACCAATTCGAGCTCGATCCAGAGAGTTTAGACGGCCGTTACGATATAAACGATGTCCGTCAATGAACGCGATTGGATTTAAGTTTTTAGGTGTCTTTAGCTCTGCGAGAATGCTAAACGAAGACGAAAATGTGTTCCAAAGACATCCAAAAGGTAATTATAACGTACTACATTACTGTGCAAACTATATGGAAACACCAAATGTAGCACATAGAAAGTATTTGTTGAAATGATTATAAAACAATTTCATTTGATATTTTATTTGTTAACATTATTTTACTATGGTAAAATTTATTATAAAAGACTGCTTACATCCTATATTACTGTGCAAACTATATGGAAACACCGAATGTAGCACATGAAGTATTCATTGAAATGAATGTTATTTCTACATTATTTTACTATAGTAAACTTTATTATGAAAGACTGCTTACCTATAAGTGCTATGTTTTTACTTATTAGGTTTTTAGGAGAATGCAACATGTTCCAGGGCCTCTTACCTGCGTGATTCATCATCCAGGTTTTGCACAAATTGTCTAAATCCCTACACACAGAACATTTATTGTACAGACTTTGGGCCTTTGAGGCGCAGGACACTAGAGGACTAAGTGTTTATATGTTGCATTACATAACACATAGCATTATAGTAACAAAGTACCCAAAGTAACAAAAGATGTAACTTTAAAGAAAATATAGTACTCAGTCAAAAGTTTTTTTATTTATTAAAAATATATATTTAAATGTTAAACAATATACAAATAAACATACTTTAGTAACCATATTGTGCTCTTCTTTCAGAAATTGTTCAATTCACTTCTTACAGCTATCTATACAGATAAATGGCATATCAAAGCTTTGTCAGCTGGTGCTATCTAAGACGACACTATACAGTAGGGTTATCATCCTGTCGTGTCTTGTTCTCCAGATATGCTTGGAGCTTCCTGATCAGACTGGTCAGTATGTTGGTTTCTGACGACCCCTACACTGAAGCGCGTGAGATGGCATGCAATCACGTCCTCCTTTGAAGGTCTCTAAAACTGTGATGCCAGGTCCATAGGAATCGGGGTTTCCTTCAGCTTATCTTCAAATACCTCATCAAACACAAGCCTGATCACATCATCCACATAACTGTAGAAATATTGCAGTCAATAAATCTTTTGTTTTGATCATTTATTTCCCTGCTTCATACATTAAGTTTTTATTTATGAATATATTTGAAATAAAAACACTACTGCTTACAGTATGTTGCTTGTGTTTTTTGGGAACATAACCTGGTACTTTCCCTCTCCTGCTTTTGTTACGGGTTGGTGACATTGTAATGGATGGCTGCAAGGTACAACCTGTAAAAATATAAACAAGCAATAAAATATGGTATGTTGTTTATGAAATACAGTTTTAAAACACATAACAATTAGCTTGCAAGCTTAGCTCTACACGCACACGTTAAGCTCCGGTAATGTAAAAGGCAAATAATAAACATGGATACTTACAGACTGTGATCCAGAAGTGCACGGTAATCCAACTTTCAGGAGGAGACAACGCGCAAATCCAGCTTCAAATTCGTTACGGTTCTTATAGCAGTCATTGTGAAAACTCCGTAAACTTACAAACAACTTCTGAATGGATTTTGCCGGAACCGTATTAAACATGATGTCCTCTGTGGAAGTCCATAAAGTGCTATTTTGCCCTTGCATCTAAAGAGACAGTGTCTCCTCGAGAGATTTAATCGCTTAAACGATGAAACAAGAGTTTGCAAACAGAGTCAAAGCAGGGACTCCCAACCTCCGCCATTTTAGCTCTCTTCTGACTCGCCGCTCCCCACCCCCGTCTTTGAGGGCGTACCGAGGCAAAGCAGAGAGGACTGAACTATGATAATGTTGGTCTTGTCTACGTCACCAATCCCAGGAAGTAAACTGTTGCCTACAATCCGAGTGTTTTTGTAGTCCTAGAACGTTAGAGACGATAACTCGTGTCATCGTTTTCTTTGAGGTATGTACTTTTTGAATATCGTTAGCATGTACTACACACCTACACACAAAAGGATGTCTAAAAACGTGTATCTCATAATAGGTGCTCTTTAATACATGGCTGGGGTACCACAAACAACCCATTAGAGGTTACCCGACATGTGTTTGGTTAGGTTGCTTTATTGTACCCGTAGGTAAATTTGTTTTACAGTGCAATGACATTCTACAGCATCCAGTACAAAACATACAACACTACACAACACATAGGGACAATATACCTATTATACGTTTTAACCAATGGTGGCTTGTCAATGACGCAGCACTCTGTTGTTACTAATATTATTTATTCATTTGGCAAACACTTTTATCCAAAGCAACTTACAATACATTACAAGCTATACATTTTTATCAGTATTCATGTTCCCTGGGTTTGAACCCAAGACCTTTTGCACTGCAAACACAATGCTCTACCACTGAGCTATACACCAAACACTATCAAGCTACACTGTGGGGCTTACATTAAAATTTAACAGTTATAAATAAATTATTTCATTACATCATCCATGAACCTGATTTGTGGGTCCTGTCAGATTCTAGCGAGATTGAAGCTGATGACTAAATCTCCAATCATTTTAGCCTTTAACAGCAACATCAAGCTGTGGGAATTGTTATCTTTTAGTGACCTCTAGTGGCAAACATTCCATATTGTTGTGCCTTTACAACCTAGCCTAGCTAAAATAGTGTAATGTGCATTTAAGGGAAAAGGGAGCCTTACACAATGTGCAGCACTTAGATGACCAGAGGAACAGGATCTGGATACACTGCTCTAAAAAGATACTCGTCACCATGTAAGTGCAAGTTGAATTTAATTAGAACTAACAGAAGTTAAGGAAAAACCAAGCTATTAGTTTCAATTAATTGTGAATACTTTATAATCAATTGAGGGAAGATTATTTTTATAAAGGAAATGTAGTGGTTTAAAATAATCTAGTTTAAATGTAGAGAAGAGCATTTAAACACAACTGTAGTAGAAGAGACAGATGAAACATCCATAAGATGATTCCAGCTGGCTCCAGTGAGCTTTCCAAGAGTCCTATTACTGCCTTTTAATTAGTTTAATTTTATCGTCTGACATTTGTCACAGTGTCTTCATCGAACGAAGTTGCATGACACAACAAAGTCAATATAATCAGTGTTCGAATTGAGGGGGTCTAGGGGGTCCCGGACCTCCTATAAGCCTTGAGGGACCCCCCATAAAGCACAAAAATATAAATTAGGGGGGTCCCCTGGTTTTTATTCAAATTAAAATACTACATGAATTTAAAGTAACAAAGTAAACTAATTCAAATAATATCTGTCTGAAATAAATATTAACTCTCAAGTGCGCCTCACTCATCGTCCCCACTTTCCGCTGTGCTTGGCTTCCTCACTTGATACTGCTATTGCACTGAAGAGCAATTAAACTAAAATAGGAACTAAATGCTCTGGTTGGCCCTGAATTAGCTTTTCTACCACATTTAAGCCAAGCAACAACCTCTAATTTGCGATATGGCTTACCAGAAAAGGCACTGTAATTGAGAGGTTGTTTTCTTGTAAGTTGATGGTACGGCCCACCTACCAAAGGGTATTAGAACTCCATTGATGGCAGAATTAATTCTAACTGCTCTGTAATTCCCATTAGCTCCACCAGAGGCCTTACTTCTACAGTGGGTAAATATTGGTCTTTCCAGATTTGATTGATCATGCTTAGTTGAGCCATGATATCAAGCAGAGAGGTCACTGTGAGGCCATTGAAGTTACAATGGGGCAGGGCTTTCTTTCCTATCAATTTTGCTGATACCTTCCTTTGTCACCCTTGAGTCACTCGCGCAATCACCAGCCTTCTCCTCACTGATGTTCTCGTCTACAGGATCCCCAGCAATGTCAGGGTGCCTGCACAACACTGCTCCTCTACGCAAGTCCTCAGTTCATTTTTAAAATAATAGTCCCGATCTCCCTTAGCAATAGACAACAATTTAAACTTTGCAGTTTTCAGCTTTCTGTAAGGGTGGATTCACTACAGTGGTTCAGTCTGTAGGAACGCCGAAATGACTGAGAAATGTTAACAGCAAGATATTATAAAACTGTGTATTTCTGGTCAATTATCACCCTTCTGCAACCTATACCAACGACGGAAATAAGTGCAGTTATAATAGCAAAATATGTGGGAGAGCATTGCTAGAATATAAATATATTGAATTGCAATATGGAGCGTTTCAGTTTTAACACTAAATCAAAAATAAACAACAGATTTGTAAATGAAAAGGTTTTAATAACAGCACTGACTTAAAGTTACAATTGAAATGGTTACACTATAAATGCATTAAAATGGTACTTAATACAAACAATTAACTGTTTCCAATGTATGTGAGACATTACCTGATAAGATAGAGAACAGAGAAAGAAAGAAAGTTTAGAAGAAAAAGAATCACCATTAAGAACTGGAATCTTGGCCTAAAGGCCTAAACCCAAGAACTCAGGTAAAGAAGAAAAGCAGAGGGCAGAAAGCAAATGGCAAATCCAAAAGGCAAAAGCCCCGAGTTCATGAAAACCAAGACCTTTATTCTCTATCCTTTGACCATGTGACTAAACCTAACATGATACATTCAAACTGACCAATCAGAAGACCACACCTTTAACCCCCACTGTATTGAACAAACAGCTGTAACAATAGTCTTTGTAAGCACAGGAATGCAGATGGTACAGTATGGAAATGGGGGTTGTGACAAATTGTGACGAAGTAATAAATTCCTATATTTTTAATCCTACATTTCCATTACTTTTAACATATAAAATATATGTAAAATAGATAATATTTTAAACTTGCCAGTTTTAAGCTCCCCATTACATGTAACATATTAAATATATATTGAACGAAAAACAGAGTATAGAAAATAAACCTTTTCTTCCAAAATCACAATACCCATAATGTGTACTTTAGGGTGTCACAAAAGCTCATTTTGTTGCTTTATCTGCCTTTCATTTCCATCAACTCTCATATGTGCAGGGACCAACACAAATCTAACCCACAAATGCATTTTATGACTTCTAAATGATGATTGTGGTATTTCCTATAAATTCTCAATACTCCTGAATTGCACAACTTTAAACTCATTAATGCTGCACATTAATAAAAAAAAATGGGTAAAATCTATCTCTGAACCCACCAAAATATTTTAATACAAATAAGCAGGAAATTAAGAAATCCAAAAGAAAATTATATTTTAGAAGAGAGTAGTTAATAGTGGAGGCATTTGGAGGACATGTTGTTGGGGCATCTCTGTATGAGCTAGCCCTGCTGGAGCATAGGGCTCACGCATGCACTCACACACTCACGCACTGGGAATGTGCTCCCCACATTCAGCATTAACCCTTAGGTTGAGCGTGTCTCTACAAACAACCATAAATGTTTCCATGACCTGCATATGGTGAAATTTGAATGTAAATGGGTCCTTGGCATCACTTCATTGTTTGCATCAACACCGTCCAAGCAGTAATTTGGTCATCATGATCCATCCACATGAATGATGGCTTGTGCACCTGTCCCATAAACAGCCCTTGGTTGTTACCAGAGGCGTCATGCCCATTCAAACTGAGGGGGCACCTGCCCCCTTGGTTTTTTTGAGCCAATGGATTTTACCTCAAAATCAAATAAGCGTCCATTAATCTGTTATTTGACTTTTAATCTGTTAATATGCACAATATTATACATTCTGTGCTGCATCCTTGTCACTTTTCGGAGATTTTCGCCGTTTTGATCGTGTTTTGATCATGTTACATTACTTTTATTCTGGCGGCAGCTGGCGCTGCAGTCAGAGCGCAGTCGCAGACGTCATCAGTGTCTGGGCGCGCTCACGAGCTCTCTGCTGTTGCTGGCTTGCTGCTGCATTTGGCTATCTGAGGAATTAAAACGTGTTAGAAACGCTCACAACATTTCCAAACCCCAGTACGCTAATGTGCAGTTAACCTTCTCTGTGTAGAAAATGTATGGTTTTAAATGTGACCGTCTCAACGTTATATTAGCAGAGATTCATCTTCTTGGCACAACGCCAAAGTTCGCCAAAGTTCACGCGGGCGCGGAATCTCACATGCTCACATGAGGTAAAATTTAATGCAAAAATCCGTTCCTCTAATAATTTTATCTAAAAATATTTTTTAAAATCATTATTGAACATTAAAATCAATCACGTGGCTATAGCTTATGTCATTTTCGTTGTTTATATACTTTATGGATTTAAAATTACATTAATTTTATATGATAATGTAGTTGTTGTGCAAAATGCATTAATTACACAATTAAACAAGCCATTAAGACTTTAATAAAACATGCCGTTTCAGATGTGAATATGATGCAAATGTGTCATTATTCCGATTGAATAGTATTTGATATGAAAGTTAGTCATCACTTTTATTTTGGAGGTTTTTGCATGAAAGCAAGGGTTTTCAGATTGTAAGAAATGTAAGTGCCATGGAAAAGACTGAAAGCTCTATAATATTTCGTTTGATGTCTGTGTATGCACAAATTTCTGTGAGCTGTTGACACTGTGCCCCCTTAAAAAAAATTGGTGCATGACGCCCCTGGTTGTTACTCACAATGGACTCCGCAATGTACATGTCTTTCACAGTTAATGGCAGCTCCTCCACTACTATCTGTTCCTCCTGTGATAAAGTAAAATACCTTTAGTTAAGACTACTCTATAACATAAATTGTTTATGCCATTTTCATACATGAGTAACATCACCAACATGGAATTTATTATACATTCAGGAATATTCCTCAGTTTTTACCTTAACTTTCTGAGGTCGAGGAATCCTAACAATAGGTGGTAGGGTGCCTGTCAACAGCTGTTTTGCCTCCTCTGTCCAGAAAGCAAAGCCTGACCAAAGTGCTGCCCATGCCTTTTCAAATGTCAGAGTATGATACTTTTAATATAGTATAATAAAAGCAGACCAATGTTTAACTGTTTGAAATGTGCCCTACCTCGCCATAGAGATATCTCCACAATCTGGAGACACCACCACTTGCGAGCAGATGGTATATCCATCGAGCTTTTGCTTTAACCCCAAGCTCCAAAAGTCCTCCCTCCGTAGGCAGACGGGACCATCCAGCACAATCATTTCTGCTGCTGGACGTGCTTTGTCCAGCACATAGTTCAACTAAAAATGTTTCCCTGTTTTCCATTAACCCTTGTAAGGTGTTTATAATTTTGTTTCTCAGTAAATGTTTTAATTTAACTTTGTGTGGAAATAGCTGGTGCAGAAAGACGCTATTCCCACACACAGAGGCCCAGTTAGGAGGACACAGTTACATAGCAAAGGTACATACAGTAGGACCTACAATTATTATACTCGGGTCCAGTAGACCCGAGCACCACATATGTAAGTTATGTGTATGTTTGAGTAAGAAGAAATAATAAATAGTATAATTTTAGCATTGATTTTTTTTAGCATCAAAGAACATTGAAAACAGGTCCCACAGACCCGAACACATAACAAGGGTTAAAGCAGGCAAGCATGCTGTATATGACAAGAAAGAAGACACATGGAATTGGCACTGACCAGTTCATCCTGCAGAGGCCCCAGGTCATTGGACCACAGTGGACCATGGCTTGCATACTGGTGGTCCACCAGCCAGCCACCTGCTGCATAAACATGGTCCCCTGGGTTCCTCATCCATAATGTGCTATTGCCTTGGATAACAGAAAAAGTTTGTTGGTGTCACTGTGGCATACAATAGATACATAGAGAATACAAATTTAGACATCACTCAGAAAAATCTAACCTTTCAAACGGAAATAGGGCAGCAGGCGTGAGACATTCATTTCTTTTACTTTACCCTCCATCCTCAATGTTGCCACACCTTTTGAGGTGACCGAGGTAAGGGTAAATGGCCCTTGGTGCCGGGTCTGGAGAGTAGCCCTTTTTGGGGGGGGGGGTTCTTTCCGATTAGAACCTCATCACCAGCCTCTAGACTGACCTGCCTCGCCCGCTTATTTTTTCTGGCCTCAAAGCTATTTGAATTAATCTCTAATTAAAAAAAAAATGTTTTAGTATGCATGGACATATCTCATTCATGTACCGCCTGAGGGCACGCATCACGTTTTGGTTGGTCCGTTCATCCTTAACCATGAAAATGCATTTATTACATACACATTTTAATCAAACAAAACATTCATTAACTGAATAACATTGAACTCTTAAAGTTTTGAGCCAGCACACTTACTTGGCCATTTGTTGGTGGGTGGTAGGCACTGGACACAGCATGCTGGATATTTAATGCCTCAAAGATATGTGTGTTGAGCTGCCAATTCAAAACATAGGTTAAGCATGAAAACATGTCCCTGTTCACTGTTATAGGAGGTGCAGTATTCCAATTTGGAAAGTTTGCAGAAGGTGTACCTCGTTCACAAACTCGCTGCCTCTGTCCAAGATAATTTTCCGAGACCAGGGCTGCCGATACCTCACTGGCCAACCAGTTCTTTAGGGGCTCTGCAATTACCCATTTTGTGAAGAGTTCAGTGACGATTAAAATATACTTTTGGGTCCTTGGAGTCTCTCTTAGAGTACCAACCAGGTCTCTTAGAGTACCAACCAGATCCCTCACATCCCATGGCTTGTTCACATGTGGATATATATATTAGGTGTGGAACGGTACATGTATTAGTTTCGAACCGAATCGGTACGGGGGTCACAGTTCGGTGCATGAATTTAAATGGAGAATACACAGTATGAAAATAAAAAAAACTTGCGTGCAAAATAATTAATGTAATGCGGAACTACTGTTAGATCCGCGGGTTCTTTAGGGACAGCTAGTCTGTAGCCCCGCTTTAGCTCTGAAGCTCTGATTGGCACCGATGCAGTCGAGCTCTGCCTATGTATGCGCTCTATCAGAGCCCGTCTACATTTTCTGGCACTCTGCAGTTTTTTGTCAGATTGACGGTCTAGTGAGTGAGTGAGCAGCGACAGCAAGTATGGCAAATGGTGGTGAGGATTCGCCGGCCTCTTTAAGATCGCAAGTTTGGCAAAACTTCACTTTTCCAGTCAGTTACAGTAGTACAGGCGAGAGAGTGGTGGAAAAGACGAGGACTGTGTGTTGGCGTTTTCAACAGTTGTTGGTTATGTGAGTGGAAGTACATCTAATCAGGGCTCCAATGTCTCACGCATTCACCATGAGACACACGCATTTCAGTCAGTTCACACGCTCACACGCCACACCTTGTATTTCTCATGCTGAGAAGTAGGAGATAAATTGTCCGGCAAATATACAATTAATGGACGAAGCGCACGCATACGCAGGGCAGTTCTGTCGAGTACAGCTGCTTTCAGTTTTTTAAGTGTGCTCAACTTTACACAGTGCCATCATCATCAGAGTACCGCGAGAAAACTTGCGGAGGAGGCTAATTTCAAATCGCTCTCGCGTTACTCTGACGTCATCCACTTGTCGTTTCTTGCAGCGCCTCATGAAGTCGTACACACCTATTAATGCATCCTACAAGCCTACATTTTTTTGTTCTTTAGTACATTAATATGAAATAAATGTGCTTAAATGTAATTTAAAAATGTATTTAGGTAACTTATACATTTGAAACCCATCTTTGTATGAAAGATGAGTACAAGTTTATACATTTTTGTTATACGAGATAGTATGTTAAATGCCTTTCAGTTCATATTCATGACATCTCAAAATAACACAGATAAGGACACCTATGTTTTTAAGATTATCTTAAGTACTTAAAAAATTTGCCTTCTGCATTTTTGTTTTGCTTTTCCCTCCTTTGTACCGAAATTGAACCGAACCGTGACGTCTGAACCGAGGTACGAACCGAACCTCGAACCGAACAGAAGTCCCGGTTCGGTTCAATATAGCAATAGCACGAGAAAGGCAGATTCCGATTGTTTATTAATTAACAGCATAAAGGCAGTGAGTTGCATGTCTGTTGTTCAATTAAAATGACACTTAAGCACTGACAGAAAACCTTTGTAGAGCTGACTCAAATGTCTTGGACAATAAAAGAAACAGACTGCACTTTAGATACATATGTGTCTTCTATACTTGCAATTGTAGACCAAGGCAGACCCTACCTTTATTGCGTGGAGAACCCCTGGAACGGTCTTTATGGGATCATTCAGTTGGCATTGCCGACAACATTGCACCTAAATGTATTATTTAAACCACGTCGAGCTTCTACGCATGCACAGAATTAAGCGCATAACGGATCATGCAGGCGGCCCGGATTGGGTTCTGACAGTATATTTAAACCATGCCATTTCCTCATTCATAATGCAAAGTATTGTTAGTGTAATCTGTGTACCAAGCATATTCATAGTCATTGATCATTGGCATTGTTCCTTGTTTCATGTTATGACCTTTGTGCCTTATTGGAATACTGCTTTAGATTATGCTTTGTCTTGTTTGCCTGGTTGTTTTAAATAAACTTCTGCAATTGGATTTCACTTAGTGTCTCGCTTTACTTCATTTTTCCTGTTTCCTTAAAAGTTCTACTTGCACCCACCTCTCAGACATTCCCTGAATATTTAAATATCTAGCTGCACTTTAATTTCAATCTTCTCAGATCTCTCCTTGGCTTGAAATGTGCAGTTAACTCTTTTCCCGCCATTGACAAGTTATCTCGTCAATTAAGAGAAAAGATTTCCCTGCCAAAGACGCTTTCCTGATGAGTTTTTATGGGAATCTATAATTCCACTATTATCCACTAGGTGCCACTTTTAAATCCATTTCCTCATAACGACCCTATCCATCTCCTTCACTACCAGTAGCAACTAGATTTTTTTTAATGGGGTGGTCAGGGCTACTTTAGTTGGTCCTTAGTCCACAAAAGAAAACGATGTGTAACCATGTATCAAAAAAGCATGAATGAAACTTTACTCACCGTTATGTTTTTCTAAGTTTATTTTATATTTTGATGAACACAAAATATATATTGATAAATTATGGTAGGAACACAGCTGATTGTAACCATTGAGTTATAGCAGGAAAAAAATAATTTGGAGTTTGGTGATAAATGATTGGGAAGATGCACACAATGTAGCTGCACGGGTTCAATAAAATAATGCCCACGCATCGTACTGATGTCGTTTGAATTTATTTTCACACTCTCTCATTCGCTCTCTCTTCAAACTCAGTGAAAACTATAAAAATATGAACATATAATATTCAAATACACATCTCACAGTCATAATAAACATCCACAAAACGCAATCCTTTCATAATTAGTCCCAATCACGACATTACAATGCACTATACACCAGACATGGGGACTTGTGACTTGGTGACTTGGACTCGAGTCGCTATTTTTGTGACTTGTGACTTGACTTGACAAAAAATAAAATACTTGAGACTCGACTCGGACTTGGAAGTTAAAGACTCGGGACTTGAGACATGATGACTTGAAAGACTTGAGTTTTAATCACATCATGTTTTCAGTTTGAATATAAAATATATAAATTATTTAAAAAAATAAAGTCGACCCAGCTGGAGCGCAGGCTTAGAATGGTGTTGTCATGACTGAATCACGACACTATTATCAGTCATGCCCTCTCGTACCTTACGCACACCACGCCCACTTAGATCAGATATCAACATGTCAGCCGGAGGGGTACCGAGGGTCATCGCTTTTGGCTTCAACAAGATGGCAAAAGACTAACAGTGCATTGCAAGACATGCAACATTAAAATCACAAGCAGCCAGAAGGCAACCTCCAATTTCGTTCATCATTTGAAGAGCCATTATGCCCAGTAAGTGCTTGTCAATTTGTTAATATCTGGTTAGTTGGTAGTGAGCTAATGTAATAATAGCTAATGTAGCCCTCATCATACTGTGTTGGGGACAAATGTGGGCAAAATAATTTTGATTTATTTTTTAAAATACTTATTTTTTTTAATACTTCTTTTTCAAGTTTGCCACCTGAACACACACACAGAGAAAAATTACTTGATTCTACAATGTTAGGGGCGGTTCACATTTCGCGTCTTTTGGCGCTCAAGTTCGTTATTTCAAATTTAGGCGCGCGAACGGAAGAGATGCGACGCGCTCGTTTTTTCTGGGCACATGTTTGAGAGAGAGAGAGAGAGAGAGAGAGAGAGAGAGAGAGAGAGAGAGAGAGAGAGAGGGAGAGTGTGTGTGTGTGCGAGAGAGAGAGAGAGAGAGGGGAGAAATGTAACAAAGTTTAATGTTGTACGTGTTTGAGAGAGAGAGAGGTGTTCAGAGAGGGGTCTGTTGGATGTTGTAAGATGCCACCCACTGGCCCAAGGAAGGTATCCAATGCGTGGTGAAGGCATCACATGTTCTCGTTTTCCTTTAGCGCTTCTAGAAGAATAATTCCATTTATTTAATTTGTTTCTTTGACCTCTGTGGTTAAATTATAATCTGACTCCAATTTAATATAGTAAGAATTTAGTGCATTATTCCAATTATCTGTTGATCATAATTTATATGTTTGATTATTTATAAATTCCCATAGTCTTAGTTATTCGTTCATTAGGGACCCGGTATCGCACAGAGTATACGCCGGCCGTTGCGTATATCTCACAGACACAAAATTGTCAGTCTGATCTTAGTCAGAGGTTGCCGGGAAAACTAATATTTTTATGTCTGGCCGCTCCATGCTTGCTCCGATCATAAAAATAGTTACTTTAGTTTAGCGCTCATGCAACTTGCTAAGGCAGGTGATAGACATAAATCTTAGAGTTTTAATGAATGTGCCCCATGCTCCATTCAACCATCAAAACACCAGTGTGATCATATCCTGACAGAATAATCTTGCGGTAATACCAGACTCCTTCTAATCTACTAGTCATAATAATTTCTGAAAGAATTAAAATAAATTAATACAATTTCTGAAGAATTAAGATGAATCAAATGTAACAATTTATTATACCAGGCAGGTTCCAGCTTCAAATATCAATTAAAGAATATCATACAGAATATGATTCAATTCCAATTAATTAAAATGATCAACAGTTGCAAAAGTTACAAAGTCATGCCTGGCAATAGACACTCTGGTTACAGAGTACTTCCATCGGATATAATACACCTAAAATGGTGTAGGAAGATTCTTGTTAAAGATTTCTTCCATGATGTTTTAGTACACACACAAAGTGTGGGAGCTCCTGGTTACAGGATGCCTCCATAAGGTTTGTATAGGCTACACACAAAGTGTGGGAGCTCCTGGTTACAGGATGCCTCCCTGAATGTTTTGCCAGGCCACCTTTTATACACAGCTTGAGAAAACTACCAAAATCTGGTTTGACCTGTACCAAGTGATACTAAAGAACACCTGGTCAAAATCCAGTTTGACCTGTGCCAAGTGATACTAAAGAGCACCTGGTCAAACTAGCCAGGAGTATCTTGGCAACTGGTCAAACTAGCCAGAAATATAAAGGCAAAACCCCACCTCTACAAGAAATGCATCTTCTATCCAAAGTTCTTAAACCTTAATCCATCATATCTTAGATTTATAGAAATTAGACCTTTTTACTCATCGCACCATGACCTTTAAGATAATACTAAACATTAATATTAAATATCAACTTAGAACCACATAATATGTATACATTACATCATATATTTCAGCAGATACTCAGTGATGTGAGCCTTAAGGCTAACAGTGCCAAAGCCTTTGTGATGAAGAGATTAGGAGAACAGAGAGTTGCATGTCTGAAAACAGTTTCACCTAAGAGTCAAATTTGGGTTAGCAACACCACCTGAGGTTTAATTGTTTTATAGTGTCTCTTCATAAATAAACTTAAAGTTGATTATTTACCAGCCGTACTACAATGTTAAGCTGTTATTTGATTTATGGACTCAATGTGGAAAATTTCAAACACGTTTGGCAGAAGTGAAAAATAAATAATTTATGAAGTTACAATTTTGTTTGATTCCAAGATGTATTTTACTGAACATGAGTATTTACAATGCAAATCCAAATTATTGTAATTTACTGATAGTAACTTACTGTAAATCTTGTCACTTTATTAAGATCAGATTCTGCAGGTAAAATTACAATAATAAGGTGACTTGACTTGGACTTGACTTGACCTACTACAGGACTTGACTTGACTTGACATAGCCTGTGACTCGACTTGACTTGCCCAAGAAAAAAAATACTTGGGACTTACAGTACTTGAGACTTGAAGGTTCAGACTTGAGACTTACTTGAGACTTGCACATGTGTGACTTGGTCCCATCTCTGCTATACACTTATATACACGATGATATATATAATACATAACACATATTACATAACAGCACATGAACAACATTATAACATTCAACACAATATTAACACAGTTACCGTGTGCGCCTTTTGAACCA
Source organism: Paramisgurnus dabryanus (assembly GCF_030506205.2). Taxonomy (NCBI): domain Eukaryota; kingdom Metazoa; phylum Chordata; class Actinopteri; order Cypriniformes; family Cobitidae; genus Paramisgurnus; species Paramisgurnus dabryanus. The sequence goes on from NC_133351.1 coordinate 32,920,836, forward strand.
CATGCAGATAAATCGTAGTTATTTGTGGAAGCCGATCATGTCAGCATGTTAACGTGTCCATGTCATTGCTGCACTCTGACCCACAATTCCAAAGTCCCGCGCTAGAACACTGGCGTAACGTGTACATCACAAAAAACTAGATACTTTAACGTTTTAAATGATGTATAAATCATATCTGTATGTCCAAATCAGCAGAGTAATCAAAGTCTCTATGCGCAGTGATTGAAAAAAAAAAGGAGTTTGCGGCATGACCCCAGGAAGGGTTAATATTAGGGATGCACCGATAGGATTTTTTTGGGCCAATACCGATATCGATTTAAACAGGCAACTTTTGGCCGATACCGATATTAAACACTTGTATACAATACTATACAGTTGGTCTATTAGCTAGTTTATTTCTGCATTAAATTATTTTTACTGAACATGGATTGGATCTAATTAACATTCAACTGACCAACATAATAAGAGAGGCACAAATTAAGCTAAAACAAATATAATAAGACAGCATGACAACCTTCAAAGGTGGTTTTTGCTATTCAGCATTTATTTTATTAACAAAATTAACTCATTTTTTTAACATATAATGGATTTCTTTATGCATTTAATTAATAAACAATTGGTATCGGCCTTTCTCGTGCTATTGCCGATATGCCGATTGTTTTAAATTCATCAAAAATCGACCGATAAATATCGGCGGCCGATACATCGGTGCATTACTAGTTAATATTAATATTCTGCACTGCCGCACGTCGAAGAAGTGAAAGTAGCGCATTTAATTTGGGGTGGCTCCCCTCTAGCTCCGCCGATGTTCACTACTCACTGCCATCCTTAGTTTAATCTAGTGATGGTCGATTTCAAAACACTGCTTCATGAAGCCTCAAAACATTTACCAATCTTTTGTTTCAAATCAGTGGTTCGGAGTGTGTTTTCATATTTTGGCAGAGCATGGCATATGAAGATTTCTGGCAGGTGGAGTTTATTTTTCTCTTAATGATTTTTTGTAAAACAAGCTTTTGCCCAGAGTTTTCTTTGTCCGTTTGCATTGTGATGCAGCAGACGTTTCTTTTGCTAGGAAGTTGAGCCTGATGTTTGTGTATGTGTTTGCAATGCTCTTTGTGAGTATAAAGATGTGATTATTGTATGGTTCTATTTTGAACATATGTGCCTTAAGCTCTTTGAATACAAAGCTGATTCAGAACTTCTGTGCATACCCTGGATTTAAGTTTGTAGTCCAATTGTGAGATGTTTGTAGTCCTGTATGTATATGCTGCTGAATAAATCTCTCCCCTGTCTTCAGAGGTGTCAAGTAACGAAGTACAAATACTTTGTTACCTTACTTAAGTAGATATTTTGGGTATCTATACTTTACTGGAGTAATTATTTTTCAGACGACTTTTAACTTCTACTCCTTACATTTTCACGCAATTATCTGTACTTTCTACTCCTTACATTTTAAAAATCGCCTCGTTACTTCTATTAATTCGGCTTGTTTTCTTTTTTTTACATTCCGGCTTGTCATCGTTAAAAAAACCTATCTTGATAAATTGCATCATCCAGATGAATGCGATTGTGGTTGGATGAGAAGTATAAACATACACCATTCCGACTCCCTATTGGTTTGTACGCAATCCCCGCCCCCAGCTGACTGCAGATGATCAAAAGTTTGTTCGATGCTGCTGCACGAAGAACCGTGTGAGCGATTAGAAAGCAGCAGTTTGCTCTCGCGATGCTTTGATATCATCCGCCATCCGTTTGTACAGTAACAGACCGCGGCATTCTGTCTTCAAATGGAAAAGTACGAAATAAAACTCGTGCATCACTTTCAGGTCAGTTCACATTCACAAGCCTGTGTAAATGTAAAGCTGGCTGCTGACACCAACTCATCTGTGTGATTTAAATAGTGTAACAATACCAATTTATATCATGTAACTTCAGTTGTTCAACTTAAATGACATTGTGCTGCGTTGCGTTTTGAAGCATGGCAAAGATATCTATGCTAAAGACATCTGTTGTTTTGTATATGCTAATAACTGCCCTAAATTTTATTTGCATTAACAAAACCTACTTAGCTGAATGCTTGAGTGTTAAATCAATCAAACACATAACCATACATACCAACTTTTGCTTTTGTTAATAGACATCAGCTGTTTCCTTAAACCTGACTTTTAATTTACTTACAAGAAAGATATTTAGTAATTCTCCAAAATTGCTTGGATTTATACTGACTAAAGTAAAGTATAGCCTACTAAAGTCCATTAGCTACACTAGTACAGATGCAGAAATATAGGCTATAATATATAATTGCATATTTGAAGTTTGTGTTGCTGTCAAAATACAATTATAAATGATAACAATAGAATATTTCTATTCTCACACATACTATAGTGGTGTGTGATTTTGTTTTTTTTTTAACTAAAGAGGGCACCACTGTAAAAGTTTTGCCAGCAGCGGCCCTGCTCTGAAGTTTGACTTTTTGCACTATTACAATATTTATAGGCAACTAGTCATCATATCTTCCTCTCTATGGAACACATGTTAATGCTCAGTAGTACACATACATATATGGTTCTTTAATGCAGTGGATATTCCTTCGCGCCCCCCCCCCCAAAGAAAATGTATGACATAAACATTCTAAAACTTAAAATTTGAATTAAACAAAACATATTAAATTATACAATGTATTGCTTTTGTTTAGTAGCCTTATTTTTCTGAGGTTTAATTACACAGAATTTATAATAAAGTAATGTATTTCATAAAATATTATAAAACTGGGTCCCCTGGCACCATCTCGTGGCCCCCAGTTTGAGAACCACTGCTTTAATGTATTTGTTTGCATTGTATTGAAATGCGTTCATTTTTAATGGGCATATACCGTATGTGGTTGAAACAGATGGCCTAGGTAGGCAACATTGAGTGCCGATGTCCTCAGGGCCGCCTTAACCTAATGTGAGGCCCCGGGGCTAAGAGGTTTTGTAGGCCCCCCTTCCCCTCGATTTATAGTGTAATTTTTTTTTTAAAGTGTAATATCTAGAAAATCTACATCACAAAATGCATTAGTTTCTTTCGAGACATGCAACAGTGAGTTTTCCCTCTTTGAGCCAGAAAATACCATAATATTGTTATTAACATATCACTGAGCCCACTTGAGCATAAACACAAGACACTTTATTTAACAACCACGCACAGCAACATGTGGTGATAATAAAACCAAAATGTGTGAAAGTATATATGTTTATAAGCTTTATATTTATATAGTTTTTGGAATATACAAATTTGCAGAAAATTGCCACTCATAACTAAATGCTCACCACAGTTTTAAAAATATAATAAGTTAAAGTTAGATTTAAAGTGAAAATGCATTAATGATAACAAAAGATAAGTCTTTATAGACAGAATCTTGTTAAATGCATTAATGATAACAAAAGATAAGTCTTTATAGACAGAATCTTGTTTTTTTAATCAGTTATTTATTTTGTAGGCTATTGAAGATATAGCTGGCATTGTATTTAGTATTAATGCATACATAAGCATGTAAAACGACCAAGTATGAATATGCACAAGACAGACAGGGACCATACCTGTATATAAGATCTTTAGATAATGAGATTATAATGGTGCTATCAGGGGATGATCATTTGAGATGGTCTAGTCGCTCTTTACTTTCTTAGACTTGCACCTTTACCGTTTCGTCTCTTTCTTGTCTTTCTAAACCAACAGATGTATGTACTGTGCGCTAACGTCGCGTCAAACTACGTCGCTCCAGCTGCGCACGCGTCACTGATATAAACGCGAGTAAACTTAAACTTTATAACAACTAACAGCATTATGTGCGGGAACTCCTTTCTTAATTTAGCGGCACAGTTTCTTGAGCACGTTTGAAGAGACTTATGCATGCCAGAGACTCAGACACCTGCACGAGCACAGAGAGAGCAAACGAGCGAGCGCGCGCACGAAAGAATGAGAGACCTGCACCTCACTAGTGCTTATTATGAAATTTCAGACATTACTCTTTCATTTGTTGGTGGATTATTTCCTGTTTCTCTGTCATACTCAGTCTAACGTGCAGGAATGTCAAGTTGACAACGCGCACTTAATTACATTACGCGGAATAAAAAATATGTTACGTCTGACATTTTATTTCACGTTAAGTTACAACGGACCAATCAGCAGCCATGTAACGTGCAATTAGAGTGATTGACAGAAAACCTGACAAGTTACAAAACAATATGACCTTTTCAGCTCATCATGAACGCAAACTTGGGAGGCCCTTGAACTTGAGAGGCCCCTGGGCTTCAGCCCAGGTAAGCCCGTGCATTAAGGCGGCCTTGGATGTCCTGCAGTGTTTAGCTCAAGGTCTAATCAAGCAGACCTGAACAAACTAATAAAGGTCTAAAAAGTCACCTGAAACTACAGGTAGCCAAGGTTTTATAAGGGTTGGAGCTAAAATCTGCAGGACATCGGCACTCCAGGACGGACGTTGCCTACCCCTGGCCCTAGTGCATCCCAAATGTTTTAACATTAACATTTTTAATATAACACTACAGTTATTATGGCCTTTAGAAACATTTTTTAGAGGAGATAGGGTAGTGCACAATAGGCCCCTGTGGCGTGGCCTAGGCAGATTTTAAGGACGCTGTCTGGTGTTCTAATGAGACCCCCTTTGGACTTTATGTTGGTTAGGGTGTGTTCAAGCTCATCTTGGGATGAGCTCTCTACACTACAGTAAGTGCTGATAAACAGGTAGTACAGTGTGTCGTCTTCTAATGCCAGCTATGTACCCCACCACAGCATCTTAAAAAATTGACAAGCTAAGAGAGGCTGTGGGGATGTTGTTTCTGTGCTCTCCTCTGTTTCATGTTACATTGTTAGTGCATCAGAAGGTGTTGGCTCTAGTACTACTGTGCTATCCAGCAGTTACCACCCAGCAAGCAAAAACCAAGACTTTGAAATGACGGCTAACTATAGACCCAATATAGACCGGCTATGAGTAACCCACTTTTACCCTAAATAGCTTTGAATTTGGTTACATGCCATTTTTGCCAAAATAACTTGAAGATGTATGATATTCCAACATGTAGGCAAAGTCAACAGGTGTTCAAGGTGTTTGCTTTCATTTGTTTTAAACTTATACGTATCGTCTATTCTTGGGCTATGGTAGACGTCTATTAGATTTTCATTGACAGCCCAAATTTAGCCTGTTTTAGCCCAAATTGCTTGCTGGGCACTCGCTCTAATGCTATTTTTTGTTATAAATTTTTTAAAGCGTACTTGAACTGCCGCTTACTGTTGTTGAACCTATTGATGCCTGGCTTTCTCAGTGCACTGATGTAATTGTATGCCTGCCTTAGTCATGCCATCTTGGTGATCTTGCCTCAAGAGGACATTTAAATGGCCATAGAATTTCTTAAATGTATCAGGTCAAAAAGCTGGTCAAACATCTCACTAAGTTTACAAGTTGGCCCACAGCCAGCGAACTGGGTTAAATGCAAGTGTTGCTTACAGCTGTCCCATGTTCTCACCCAGATTTGTAATCAAGGATTTAAATCAAGGATTTCATGGCAAACATTACAGTCAGTTTTCTTTTGAGCTGGGACGGATTGATAAGTATTTTTAAACAGCAATAAAAAAATTCTATCTATTATGTGCTCTTATTCTTATCAATATTTGGGGCAAATAACTTTGAATAAATTTGTCAAATTTTGTTTTGTAATTAAACAATAATATTTATCTCTAACATATGCTTTCACAACAAGCAAACCAAGAAAATTATTATTTTACATCAAAATATACATTTAGCATTGTAGGATAGTTAAGACATACCGTATTGCATATTATATTTTCATCAAAGACTTTTGCTTTAAATCCACTTAATCCCGGGATTGGGAAATATGGCTTTTGTTGGTAGATTCCATAAAGAGTCTGATAAAATAATTTAATTTAAAAGAAAACATGTCAGATGCACTTAGAGGGTTTTGCATCTGAACTCTTCATATATTTTTAAAATATAGCTGTTACTTATTATGACAAGTTATTTACAAATTGTGCCTTGATAAAGGTAAAGAAAGATCCTGAACAAAAACAGAACACATTTTGCAATATATATTTGGTGACAAATAAGTATTTAAAGAAGTTATACAAAATAAATGGCAAATATGTCATAATGTAAAAGCCAACCTCACCAACCCCATCCCCAATTGCTACTATATCTATCCACCATAGCTACAGTCTGGGCTTTCAGATCAATGTACTGGTGATGTAACCTTTAAAGAAGACTAAAGCACAAGAAGTTGAGCTTCTCCTGACAGTCTCTTGGTGTCCAGATCTTTGTGTTTGTGTCCAGGGCTCCACAGCGTTGGTTTCTGGCAGGACATTGGGGCTGTCCAGCCACAGACCAGGCCTTGTATTTAAGATCATCTCCGCTGACCCAAAACCAATGCCCTGCTAGAAAGCGCAGACCAATCCAAACATATTGTGTTTGAGCTTTTGTGGTTTTACTTAGAGCGTAATCCATGCTTCTGTTTGAGCTCAGAGATGCCAGATCATCATAATGATCTCTGCAGTAATCTAGTGCTGTCTCCCAGGTCTCAGTCTGCTGAACCACAACAATCTCAAATACTCGCATACAGAAGAAGGGGGCATAGTAACTGCATTCCATGCTATACAGGAATTGTAATGTAAAGCCCATAAAAAAGCCACAGTTTCTTATTGTTGCTTCATCATAATAATCATAGATTGTTTGTGTTGCTTTTTCACCTCCTGTCCACTTCCATATTCCTGATTCTTTGTGGAGACCAATCCAGCTGACAAAAGTTTGAACAGTTGCATCTTCTAAAAACTGCTGGTTCTCAGTCTCATTGGTGAAGGTGGACAGGTCATAAAAGTAATCTCTGCAGTATTGTCGCGCATCATCCCATGTCTTCACCAGATTTATAAAGTAATGTTGTTTCATGACGCAGAAGGTGAGTCCATAGAGCTGTATAATCAGGATGACAGTGAGTGTAGTTTTCATCTTTACCAGTGAAGAGGTTTTGTGAGTTTACAATGATCATTTGAAGGTTAGGACACAACTGCATTATGACACAGACTCTCTCTTACTTAAATTGACATACAACCAATAATAAAAGAGTGTGATGGAGTGACAGTAACAGAGTCCAATCACAACACACCACTGAGGGCACAACAAACACATTTTTTATGTACAATAAACAAATGTCAAGGGCATTTAACCAGGCAGGTTAAAGAAACAATGGGCAGGGAAATCTGACATGAAAATATTTTTGCATGTTTTCCAGAGGATCTTTAACACTTATTTGATTCTCATTTGAACCTTGACAAAACAGTGATCTTTTGGTTTTGCTTTATGAATTAACATGTTGACTAACTAAGCATGTTTGGATAAAATAAGTCATTCTGTTGTGTCTCACAGTAATTGGAGTTGTTTAAAGTGTGAGTATTAACCAAGGGGCAGTTTCAGTATCATTAAACACTGAACAAATTAAGTAACAAAAATTTAAGTACTTTATTTTGCAGAACTGTTCTACATTTATGTACAATGTACTTTTTCTGTAACGAGACCGAGATTCAAATGTGGGGCACACAACACAGTTTATGAAATGTTCAGCACTTAATGTGGCAGGAGAAGACAGGGCACAACGATTAAACTAGTGATAAGAAGTTCGGATCATTTTAGTGATTCAGATCTTTGAATCTTGTTTATCAAATCAAGGAACAACCATAACCCCCAAACTTCTTCACCATTTCAAAGTACAGGCTGAGACACCCGCGTTCCATGTCGACTGTGGGCACATGCTATATCATGGTTTTCAGGAAGGGCACTGAACTCCACCCGCAGAACTGCGGTAAAGTAAACCCCATGAACTCTTCTTTATTCCCAATGCTCTAAAATTGTTGTATAGATCTTTTCTGTGTAATTTAAACATATATATTTTAGATTTTTTTTCTTGTAGTATGTGTATGTCTGACACATTTCAGGGTTTTGTGCTGCAAGTCTTGTCAAATTTTAAATAAAAACTAAACTAAACATCACGAAGGGAGGGAAGGTCACCGCCACGTGACACAAATGTGAGAATAGTGGTGTGCAGGACAGAACTTATTGTTTCTGTGCATTGAAAAATCGACCCAGAAAGAAAGGGAGCTGCTCTCAGTATCAACACAGCACTGATTCCGTCAGCACAGCCTTGTTACGCCCCTGCCATCCAAGGAAGGGGAGGACAGCAATAGCAGGCCAGTGTCCTCTTCGACCTTTACTAAAGGCAGGGAGCAGGCGGAGGTGAGCCCAATGGGGGGCAGCTGAGTCATTAGCCACTAATAGGAAAAACTCACCCTGCGATGCTGCAATTGACAACTCACCCTCTTATAAGTTCCAAAATTATCTCAAAGACTCACCTATGCCCCATGCTGCAAGAAGCGTGAGTAGTCTCTGCCTCTGACGTCACGCCCAAAAAATGTTGGCTAAACATCTAATGTGTATTGTACACTTAACTGGAAACCCTGTGGGAATGTCGAAGTCGTCTTCTGATTTGTTAACGGATTAATTAATTAATCCATTTTAATTCAAAGTGTTTTTGTTTTTATTTATTTTTGATTGTTTTCAGTATTGACTTCATTATGTTCTTTGTTATTTCAGTTTTAATGAATTTTCTATTATATGTAAGAAAATATTAATAAGAGAGGCATTACTAACAATTCTAAACAGTTGCTGTATATTGATATTGAAAAGCAACACAATTTAGTGGCACTGTGACAACCACAGTACAGGCCTAATAACAATATGATATTAATAAATACCACTTACCATTTATAAGTTAATTGTACTTCGTCTACGATGATGCCTACCAGGTTGGTCCTATAAAACCCCTTGTAAGTACCCCTTGCCATAAATGTCTACAGCCTTCGAATTATTACAGGGAGCTTATGTGTTTACCAAGTTAGATATGCGCAATCCTTATCACTTGATTCGTATTAAGGAGGGCGATGAGTGGACGACAGCATATAGTACCCCCTTGGGGCACTATGAATATCCATTCTGTCCTTCGGCCTTTCGAACGCACCGGCTGTCTTCCAGATTATGGTTAATGAAGTGTTGGGAGACAGAATTAACAAATTTGTCTTTGTGTATTTTGATGAAATACTCATCTTTTCTCCTTCCCAGCAGATACACACCCAACAGGTTTGGGCGTTAAGGCGGAGAAGTGCAAGTTCCACAAGGAGTCGGTTTCGTTTCTGGGTTTTGTTATCGCCGCTGGGGAAATTCGTCCCAACCACACTAAAGTCAATGCTGCTGCCGAGTGGCCAGTACCTGACACTTTTAAGGAGTTACATTGATTACTGGGTTTTGCTAATTTTTAGTTTCATCAGAAATTTAGGTAAAATCGCTAAACCTCTTATCTTTCTTACTTCCACTAAAGTGTGTTTCCGCTGGAATAATAAAGATCAGAAAGCCTTTGATTAATTAAAGTCCCGTTTCATCTCTGCTCCTGTTCTCTCTCTTCCTGATCCGGCTTACCAATTTATAGTGGAAAAGATGCTTCTGATGTCGGGGGAGACGCCGTTTTGTCACAACGGTCACCCAATATTTTTCCCACAGGTTAAACCCAGTGGAACGAAATTTCGACAAAGGTAATCGGCTGCTGGCGGTTAAACTCGCTTTGGATGAGTGGTGTCACTGGTTATGTGTCCGGTGGGTCGTCTGTGGGTTCCCAAAGCATTGCGTTCTGATGTCATCCAGTGGGGTCATGAATCCAAGTTTGTCGGCCATCCCGGAATTCGGAGAACGTTTGCTGCCGTCCGGAAATATCTACATTATGGACAAGATCACAAAGAGCTTAAGCAATGGGGGTGAAAGCGAATATGAGGCCAGTGTTGCTCTACCATCACCTCCTCAACCCACATCTTCCAAACCAACATCAGTAAGTAAATTTTTGTAATGGTCAATTAAAAACATAAAACATTGTGTGATGATTTTCTTTGTTTTTATTCTGGGTTGTGTTTCCTTCTTACAATTAATTAGGTGCCCTAGGGAATGATGACTCCACCAGACTGTCTGCCCTTTGTTGGGAGACTGCAAAAGCACAACCTACAGCGAAAGGAATCGCCTGCACCCTCATTCTGGGCCAAAGTACAGTTGCTTTCAATGACCACAATACTTCCTGGAAGAAAAAGTGGATCCTTCCTTGGTTCCTTGAGAAGCCAACTCTGATTTTAGACTGAACTATTTACAGTTAACCCACTGAAGAACGAGGACTAGGCATATAAGAAAAATATTACCAGTATTAGGATCCACCTCATCTTTTGCAAAAATCAACATTATGGATGTTCTTATTTTATTTTATTTTATTTTACAGATGCAGTTGTTCAGCAAGACCTAGGGGTGAAGATTACAGACATACGAACGGCCATAAACAAAAGGATCTGTGAGTTAAGACACCAAGTAAAGAAAAAGTCCATGCACAACTGAAGGACTGGCCAAGGCTGGCCAATCAGAGTGGGTCTCTATAAGTTAGCATGCGGGATTCATAACAAAGGATTGTTGTCCGTTTTTTTCCTCTGAGGGATTGTTCTGTTTTTGTTGCACTGAAGACTGTATTATTTTATTACAATGAAGAACAGTTGTCCTTTAGGAAATGCTTTATTAATTCTTTTAACTATTTTTGTTCATTTATAGTTGTTGTTGCCATCTATTGGATAACATAAAATATAACATGTTTAAAAGGAAAAAAAAGATTTTATAGCCTTGAACTAATTATGATATGGCATTTATGGCACATCCCTACCAGCAAACCAGCGTGCCATTTGCCGAGCACATTATGTGTACATAAGCTTCAGATGGAACCATGGTGACAAGCCTTTCATTCTGTTTGTTCTCAGGTCACTGTCCCTTCAGCTGCTGCTTTTGAAATAAACTTAATTCAGTTACTGTAAACTATATTGATGTCTTATTCAATCTATAATATTTTAAAATATATGACAGACATTGTACATTAGATTATTTCATATTTACAATGTATAATATGATAATTATATATAATAAATTATGTAATATAAATCAATATATTTAAGACATATGTTCCCATATAAATCTGATTATATTATCTTGTTCATTGAGGTATATTATCTCATATAATTGTAGATATATATTTACATACATATATGTACACATATACATGTGGGACATATTTCAATATACATAATAACAATATATAAAATAGTATACTAATATGTATTTATTCAATATATGAAAACGGCAATAACTGCAGTATTGTCCCATATATTGCAATATATAATTTACATATAATGTATTATTATATAATATATCATATGATATATTATTATGTAAATTTCTCAATATATTGCAATATATATTTCAGTTCAGTTCAGTTCAGCAAATTTATTTCAAGCATACAATGCAAAATGTACAATATGTACAACACAACTTCAATTAAAAAAAAAAAAAAAAAAAAAAAAAAACTACTGATAAACCAACAATCAAGATTCATTGCATGCTTGAAAAGGAGTGGGCTGAAGTTTAGCACTTATTAATTCCCACCCCTCCTTCAAACTCTTAATACATTACATTTCCTTACACAACTTATAAATTACATTTCTTACACAACACAAACCCATAATCTTCATGCATTTATACAATATGTTAGCACCAGGCATTCTGGCTTAACCAACTCATATTTCTATTTCATATTTTTATAACATTCAAAAATCATTTCTTTAAATCTTTTCCTAAATTGTTTTATATTTAGACATTTCTTAAGCTTCTCATTTAGGTTATTCCACAGTTTTACCCCTTGTATGGAAACAAAAAAACTTTTCTTCCTACTATGTACCATTGGTAATATGAAATTTAATTTTCCTCTCAACACATACCCTCCTTCTCTCCAAGTAAATAATTTCTGTACGTTTTTAAAGGTAAATCATTACACTTTGCCCTATAAAGAATTTGCACAGTCTGTAACTGCACCAAATCTTTAAATTTTAGTAATTTAGACTCCATAAAAAATATATTAGTATGTTCCCTTTAACCCGCCCCATGAATGATCCGTAAAACTCTCTTCTGTAAAATAACAAGTGGCTGAAGGGTTGCTATATAATTATTTCCCCATATTTCCACACAATAAGTAAAGTATGGCAAAACTAATGAACAATAAAGCATACGTAAAGACTTCTAATTTAAAAATGGTCTTGCTCTACCAATTATTGCTATACTCCTAAAAAATTTATTTCATTGACCTTTTCAATGACCACTCCATTCATCTTGATTTCAATTTGCAAATCATTTCGACCATTTCCGAACATCATTTTTCTTTAAGTTTAGCGATAATTTGTTTGTATCAAACCATAATTTAATCTCTAATTCCTTATTTGTCTCCTGCACTAGCAACTGTAGATCATTGCCTGAACAAAAAATATTAGTATCATCAGCAAACAGCACTAATTTCAATACTTCTGACACTTGACCTAAATCATTAATGTAAATAAGAAACAATTTTGGGCCTAACACCGCCCCCTGTGGAACTCCACAAGAAATTTCCAAGCATTCAGAACAATAATCTCCCAACTTCACAAACTGCTTTCGCTGAGTCAAATAACTTCTTATCCAGTTTAATACCGTTCCTCTTATCCCATATCACAAAATTTCATGATTGATGGTATCAAACACCTTCTGTAAATCAACAAATATTCCAATAGTATGCATTTTGTTGTCTACCGAACTTGATATTTCTTCTATAAAATCTAACAATGCCAGTGATGTTGCCCTTTTTGCTCTAAATCCATACTGAAATTCATTTAATATACTATGTTTTTCCAAAAAGTTGTCAAGACGAGTGATAAAAAGTTTTTCCAGAATTTTTGAAAATTGTGGAAGCAGAGAAACCGGTCTATAATTTGTAAATTGATGTTTATCTCCTGATTTATAAAATGGAATGACCTTAGCTATTTTCATTTGATTAGGAAATTTACCAGATTGAAATGATAAGTTATAAATATAGGTAAGAGGTTTTGAAATGGCATCAATAACATTTTTCACCACTACCATATCAACATTATTACAATCATTTGAGGTTTTGTTCTTACATTTTGAAACGATTTGAATTATCTCACTTTCCTCCACCGGCGAAAGGAACATGGAATTTACATTTCTTTCAATAGAACAATAACCATATTGATTACTTCTGGGATCAGGAACATTCTCTGCCAACTCTTTCCCAATATTGACAAAAAATGTATTGAATGTATTTGCCACCTCTATCATATTATAATTGTCTTTGTCTCCTATATTAAAATATTTAGGATAACTTAACTGGCCAGAAGATTTTTTTATTACTTTATTCAATATTTTCCACATTTCCCTCACATCAGATTTCTTAGTTTCTATTAATTTATTGTAGTAATCTTTCTTAGTTTTCCTCATGATATTAGTTAATTTATTTTTGTATTTCTTGTACTTATTTTCCGCCTCTTTGGTTCTTCCCACATGGAAAGAACCTATATGTGGATATATGTGCATATATGAAACCTATATGCAGCTTATATGCACATATATGCTGCATATATACAGCATATATGCGCATATATGAAACATATATGCAGCTAATATGCACATATATGCAACACATATACAGCATATATGCACATATATAATAATATATATGCACATATATAAAACCTATATGCAGCTACTATGCACATATATGCTGCACATATACAGCATATATGCCCATATATGCTGCACATATACAGCATATATGCCCATATATGCTGCACATATACAGCATATATGCCCATATATGATAATATATATGCTGCATATATGCAAAATTGAGGTGCATATATGTGCATATACAGGCCATAAATTATGTGAATTATTAAATAAAGTTATGATGTCTGCACATTTAAAACATTTACAAGATCTGTCTACAACATGTATAACAAAATGGTTTAATTTAACAACTTCTGTTCAGTGATATTTAACAGCGACAGTAGCGCAGATGGTAAAGCGAGTTGTCTAATGATCGGAAGGTTGGGTGTTCGAATCCCAGCAGTGGCGCGTGAGATTGCATTTTTTTTGTAATCGGAAGGTTTGAGGTTTGAACCTTGCTCCTGCAGGTGCAGACTGTCATTGGTTGGACCTTTATTTATGTTTAATTTATTAGCAGCTACAGATTTTAATAATTTTACCAATATATAGGTTAACATATATGTGCATATATGTACATATATGTACATATAATATAGGAAAACGGCCAATTTTATATATGTCACATATATGTAAAACTTATATCAAAACCTATATTGAAACATATATGTTTATATATGTTTTTTCCATGTGGGTTTGTTTAAAAAACTCCTTATAAAGCAAGTTCTTCTTTTTGATTGCATTTTTCAATCCCTTCGTGTTCCAAGGATAACCTTTTTTATTCGACATTGTACACATTTCCTTCAATGGACAATTTTTGTCATATAGTTGTTTAAATATTTTCATAAACTCATCATAAGCATCATGTACATTACTCTTGTCATATATACCATCCCAATTTTGTTCAAATAAATCATTCTTAAAAACATTCAAGGACTCTTCTGATCTTAATCTTTTGAATTTACTTAGTGGTTTCTGATGAGGCTTACAATCACACTCAAACACTGTAAATACGGGCAAATGATCACTGATGTCACTTATTAATATTCCACTTATTGCATCATTAAAGATTTCATTTGTTAGAATATTATCGATTAGTGTAGCGCTATGGTTCGTTATCCTCGTAGGTCTAGTGATTTTGGGGTACAAATTCAAACTATAGATTGTGCTGATGAAATTTTCTGTCAATTTATGCTTATTTGGATTGAGCATATCTATATTAAAGTCTCCACAAACAATAATTGTTTTACTAGCTTTTTTGGTATACATTTCCTCCATATATTCACTAAATTTTTCAACACATGGCCTGGTTTTCTATAAATACAACTTAGGATCACATTCTTCCTATATTCTCTATGCAACTCAATTGTTAAACATTCAAATATATTTTCAACAGTGAGACTCATATCCTCCACAACACTAAATCTCAAGTTAGTGTCCACAAATAATGCAACACCTCCTCCTGCTCCATGTTTTCGGTCCATGTGTACAAAATCATATCCATCCAACTCAAAATGTTCTTTTTTCTCCTTATGCATCCATGTTTCAGATAAAGCAATTATACTAAATGGTTGCACCAACCCCTGCAGATAGTTCTTAATATTTTCAAAATTTGCATAGAGACTTCGACTGTTTATATGCATAACGGAGAGTCTGCCATCTTTTTTAATTTGATTGTACATTTCATCTGTATAGTAACCACAGTTTTCATTGGCACAAGTAAAAAAGTTTTTGTCCGGATCAATATCATATTCCATATCCAAACTTATGCAATCAGTATGTTCAAATATTTGCAACTCCAGACTGGTTATATCTTCTGCTTCAGCTGAATGTTTTATTTGAGTATGTATGCCAGCCAGCTTACCTCGTATTCCAGTAGCCTGACAACCTTGTTTACTCATACTCAGTCAGCTCTTCCAAACCCCTCACCACCAATACCTTCGCCTCTTCTGGGCTTCCATTTAGTTTTATGAACACTTTACAGTTGGCAGTCCAAGTATGTTGTATTTTCTTCATTTTCCTCAGGTACCTAGCTTTTTTGCGATGTCTGCATTGTGCTTGGTGCTCGTTGATATAAACGTTTGTTCCTTTGAGCTTTTTTCCTTCCCTCAAAATCGCTATCTTGTGTTTCCTGTTTGCAAATCTCATGATGACCGTAGATTTATCGCTGGCTTTCCTCCTCGGCAACACGTGACAAGCCTCAACATTATTGCAATCCAAATCAATTCCTTTTGATTGTAGAAAGCTCGCCACTTGTTGCTCTGTCGAACTGGTGTCAATTTCAGCTACTTGATCTCTAATGTTTACGTCCACCGCGCGAGCATACGATCGGGGTTTCACCGTGAACCCGGTTATTATGATGTCATTCATCCTCGAATATTGTTCGAGGTCTGCAACCCGATTCTCCAGCTGCACTATTTTCATGTCTTTCTCCGCATTTTGGATGCGTAGACAATGGACCTCCTTCACCAAATCCAAAATATGGATCTGCTGCTCCTTTACCTCCATGAGCTGTGTTTTGAGGAAGTCCAACGTAACTCTATGTCATCGATTTCCTCGGCCACATCACTTAACGTCTTCGGCGGCATTTTCAGTACTAAATCAATATGATCTTCTGCGTATAATTTACATATATAATGTATTATTATATAATATATAATATGATATATTATTATGTAAATTTCTCAATATATGAGACACATGAAATATATTGTCACATAATATATTGAGAAATATATTTTTGTTTTGTATGAGGCACGATCCCAACCTCCATTTGTATCGCCATCCAAAGCCATGCCTCCTCCAAAACATATGAACACACACAGACCAGATGTCCACTTCTTATTTCTCATTCACCATTCACGGAGAGTTTAAATGTCCCAAAACCTCTTTACATCTGACCCGAGGGCAACCTTCCGATCTCTCTGATGAAGCCAATACAGAAGTGATTTAAACTGCAATTCATCGACTGGCCACTAGAGGCTGGCTCCAAAAGGGAGTCAATTCCCATAGAACTCCATGTTAAAATGGCCAACTTTACAGTAGAAAATAATGTGTTTACAGCCTGGTACAAAAAGTGTTTTGGTCTGTATAACTAATTTTGCCCTTCAGGACAACTGTGAGGGGGGTGAATTTTTTTGTAACTCATCTATTTAAATTATATTAAACCTTAAATTTCTGCATAATTAAGAGCGTGGCCACTTGAGTGACGGTTGAACAGCCACTGCCGTCACTAGAATCGAGCTAGGCGGGCGTGATTTCAGCAACCAGTCACCTTAGCTTCCCGCCTCTTTACCTATTTACCCAGTGACGCGCGGCCAAGATGGCGATGGCAGGCGAAGCCTACTTTAAGCTTAAAAAACGATCTTCAGAAACAAATGGATGACGGGTAAGGCAAAGTTACTGCTCCAAATGCAGTTTATTTGAGGGACATTCCATAAACATAAATCCAGAGACAAGCATGGTCATACACAGGTAAGCAATCCAACAATGGCAATTAAACAGACAAGGGCACTGCAGAAATAAGGTAAATCAAGGTACAGCATAGCAGACTAACAGGGTATAAATAGGCTAGATAATAAATAAACAGGTAACAGGTGTGACAATGATTAGTCCAAAGTGGTGAATCATAGGAATAGGAACGGGAGACACAACAGATATCATAACATGTAATGCCATGTGTATATTGTACTGTTCTGAGGACTGCCGGGATTATGGACTGTCTGGACCAGGGGTAGGCAACGTCGGTCCTGGAGTGCCAGTGTCCTGCAGATTTTATATCCAACCCTGATAAAACCTCGCCTACCTGTAGTTTTCAGGTGACTCTTTATACCTTGCTTAGTTGTTCAGGTGTGCTCGATTAGAGCTGGAGCAAAACTCTGCAGGACATTGACAACCCAGGACCGATGTTGCCTACCCCTTGTCTGGACTAACACATCCTGGTGTTGTTATAATAACCCTTGTTTTCACATGCTTTATTTGTAGTAAAACTGTGGTTTTACCAAAGTCAATCAATATGCCAAAAACTGATTACTACGCTTTTATAATTAACTAATGTTAATTTTCTTAAGTGTTTGAGTTCATGTCAAATGTTTTCATTGTCGAATGGTAGCAGTTGTTCTATTTATTTAGTGTAATTTTTCATGTATTAAGCTAAACATACAAGTTTAATTCTGCAAGTTTAATAGTATTTTCAAGATTCCAAAAATCAAATGAGCTGAATTCAACATTTGATGTTACACAATCCTGTGTTTTGATTTTGACTAATTAAAAGATTTAAAAGCCAAAAAAAAAAAAATTAAAACACAGATTCAATTTCCTGAATTGAAACTTAACTAAAGTACAACACAAAATTAAAGTAGTATTTTTAAAACTATAATAAAAATTAGCTGTACAAGTTGTGCATCACATCCTTTTATCGACCACTAAAAGCACAAGAAGTTGAGCTTCTCCTGACAGTCTCTAGGTGTCCAGGTGTTTGTGTTTGTGTCCAGGGCTCCACAGCGTTGGTTTCTGGCAGGACATTGGGGCTCTTCAGCTTCAGACCAGGCCTTGTACTCAAGATCACCTCCGCTGACCCAAAACCAATGCCCTGCTAGAAAGCGCAGACCAATCCAAACATATTGTGTTTGAGCTTCTGGGGTTTTACTTAGAGCAGAATCCATGCTTGCGTTAGAGCTCAGAGATGCCAGATCACCATAATGATCTCTGCAGTAATCTAGTGCTGTCTCCCAGGTCTCAGTCTGCTGAACCAAAGCTGCTTCAACTGTCATACAGAAGAAAGTCATTTTTTGATCGCATTGGCTAGCATGTAGTCTCATACAGGTGCTGTGATAAGCACAAGTGCCTTGATTTGGTTGACCAGCCTCCCATCTAACTTGTGCTTCAACTTCAGCTCCTGTCCACCTCCAGATTCCTGATACTTTGTGGAGCCCAATCCAGCCTCTATAAGATTTAGCATCTGGCTCCTCTAAAAACTGCTGCTCCTCAGTCTTACTGGGGAAGGTGGACAAACCATAAAAGTAATTTCTGCAGTATTGTCGCGCCTCATCCCATGTCTTCACCAGATTTATAAAGTAATGTTGTTTCATGGTGCAGAACGTGAGTCCATAGAGCTGTATGATCAGGATGACAGTGAGTGTAGTCTTCATCTTTACCCAGTGAACTACAATGACCAAGACGAGGAAAGATCTCTGCATTATGACACAGACTTTCCCTTACTTAAACTGACAAACAACCAATAATAAAGAAGTGTGATGGAGTGACAGTAACAAATCCAATCACAACGCACCATTGAGGACACAACAAACACATTTTCATGGCATGATAAACAAATGTCAGTTTTGTTTAACCAATCATCAAGCTGCAAGGGTTCAAAGGCATTACTGTATATTCTTACTTAGAGATGTTTTTAAGAGAAGTGGGTGGGTAAATTTGACATGAAAATATTTTTGCATGTTTTCCACAGGTACTTTAACACAAATTTGATTCTCATTTAAAGCTTAAGCAAATACAAATTAGTTTACTTAGGCCTGCTATATCTTTTTAAAAGACACTCAAAGACAAACTGACAAGAGTGACATTTGCTGTTGGAAAAGATAAAGCAGAATTTAAACTTGCAAATCTCAATTAATATAATGATTTACAACCTCATATTAGTTAGGTATTAAAGTATGGATATTACTGACTGACACAACAATGATAAAGTCCTGCCAATGGTATCTGCTGTGTAGACAATAGGTGCTCTCTCACTATCAGACTTACTATGTCGTGTGTCTTTACCTAAGAAATGATTGCGTATTTCCTTCTGTTTGGGATAAGGTTTTTCATTTTGGAATTATCACCACTACCGTGTTTTTTTAAGAGATAACTTGAAAAAAACAATTATAAAAAAGAGAACTTGACAAGTTACACATGTTGCACGGCACCAGGCCAAACTGAGGATGGGGCAAATACAACTGAATGGCCTCTTTCTGGATAGTTTAGTGACCCACACATCAGAGTCCTGCAAGGAAGTAATTCCCACAGTATTTAACAGAACACCCAACCCGTTACACGACAGCAGCCGTACCCAGTCTGACCAATTTGACATAAAGACTGAAACGTTCCCACATTAAATCTACTACCTGGGGTAGACAAAACCAATTATTTTCTCATGCAACAGGCCAAAACACAAAACATTAAGATTTTTTGTTGATGCATATATGAAAATTGTATAGCCCAATAAATGTTATATTTTCCAAAATTATGAAACGTCACATCTGTAGTTAAATATTAAATAACACACAGATTCACACTTATAAACTGTTCTGTTCTAACATGTTTCTGAACTGCTTTTCCCTGCTTATGCAGATATGTGGATATTAACAGATTGCATGTTAATGCCTAGTGCAAACCCAGCCTCTGTCCTCCCGAAGCAGAGGAATGGAAGGACAGCGTAACAGTACATGTTGATAAACATTCTTCTGTTCACTGCAATGATGACTTGTAAAATAAAATAAAATTCTATTTATACATAAATAAGCAGGATAAGCATTGTGCAAGGTAGAAAGTAAGTCTGAATCTCGGATGTCACTTCTAGGACCGTAGCGAGGGAGCAGCAAAATACAAACTGATTTTGCCAAGTGAGAGATGTCCTCAGGCCAACATAATTGTGTTGACCCAAGGACAACATTTTTGTAAATAAAACCTAAATCCACCATAAACAAACCTCAACCCTAACCATAACTAAACCCTTAAGTCAGGGGGAAATTATAAGTGAAAAACAATGGTCTAAAAGTAGCTAATCCTGGTTGTAAACTTAAACTTAACACAAATTGTAAACTTATTTCTAAAATCTTATTGGTTGATTGAAATGTTGTCCCAGGGTCAACATAATGTTGCCCTAAGGACATCAACCACTTGGCAAAATCAGGAAAGCTCCTATAAGGCAGTTATTCCACAGCTCTTCTTCATGATAAAGGAGATCAATGGTGTGTACAGCCCAGCTCCGACCGATCTGAGCACTGTTCATCATATCTCATACTATCACCAGTACACTTAGACAGTCCACACTTTCTGTTTCAGAAAACCATAAACAAGGCTCCATGTTGAGAACACAGCTTATATTTTTGTTATTGGTTTGTCTTTGGATTTTCCTTTCTTAAATTTGTAAGCAGAATGCATGTCCCAGTCTGTGCAATGAGCCATTAGCAGTCATTTTCATTGCAAACTTTTTTGCATGCAATCCTGAATTTGTAAAGCCCTGTATTGTATTTGGTTTTCAAGTAAGTCAATGTAAATTTTGTTTATGTTTGTAGCTTTTCATGCATGCATCATTAATTCTCATGAACTGTGACCTATACAGATATACAGTGTTTGTAAAAAAAAATACTGTCATTGAAGCAGTATAATCTTTAAAACTGATGATCGGTCATGTAAAGGTTTATATTCTTTGGTGAAAACTTGTCTTGTACATTTCACATGTTGCTTATTAAACTTTATTTAGTACACAAGCAATTATTGTTATTATTAGATTTGTTGTATTTATTGAGATGTGCAGGCTGCTTATGGGTGAAGTTTCTCTCGAGTGGAGGAAAACTGGGTACATAATCTGTCACTAGTCGATTCAGTAAAACTAGAAGAAGAGGAGAGACAACTACCTGTAAAAACACACAGAAAAAAACTCTGAGGGAAACTTTTACACTCATTAGAAGTGGTTTTAAATCTTTAGGAATATTATATACGTTTTTAATATCCACCACTTTTAGGGCAAACAGAAATCCTAGTTTATCTGGGACAGTATTAGGTTTACAAGGATTACTCCATATCCTAAACAATTTAAATATGTAAATATGTCCTGGTTTCAGTGGTTCCTCATTAAAGGTCATTATTTTTTTGCAAATTGTCTCGCAGCGTATCAGGAAGCCATGGCAATATAAATTTCTTGTGTCCACGGTGTTCTTCTCTGTCAGTATATGTGTACACTTTACAGATATGAAAACGAAAAGAAGCATTTTGATTTGCATTGACATTACGAGCCATCAGATGGGATGACAGATATTTGACAAGCATTCATTTTTATTCAGCATCGTTCAGTCATCTTTCCATTTAGAAATTCCTGAATCAGCAATGATCTGCTTTTTAACACTTGCCATGTATGGATATAGTATGTCCGTTTATCATTCACTATGTGACTATCAGGGCTTGAAATTAACTTTTTTGCTCACCAGCCAAAGTGGCTAGTTGTTTTCTAAAGTTACTAGCCACTCAACATTTTCACTGCCCTTACGAAAAAGAAGTTTATTCAAGTGTGCTATAAGTATACTTCTTTTAACGTACTTCAAGTACAATACAATGTTCCTGTGTATTAATTTTTAATCTTGACATATACATTTTAATTGTACTTTCAATTTGAAGCTAAATCTTTCATATGCTATCAGTGAGCTAATCAAACAAAAATAATAAATAAATAAATTATTTCAAAATGTCTCACTTTCTAAATTTGATATATCTATATTCTATTGTGAATAAAATATAAGTTTATGAGATTTGTAAATTATTCCATTCCTTTTTTACTCACAATTTCTACAGTGTCACAACTTTTTCTGATTTGAGGTTGTATATCTATATATATTGCTGAATTCCTTGAATATTAACTTTCGTTCTGGACTCCATTTCCCATAATCCCGCATACCTGGACTGATTACTCTGCCACCTGAAACTCATTGGACAGCCTATATAAACTCTCTGGAAACATTCAGTCAGTGCAAAATCTTGATTTGTACCGGCTGTCATTGCTGAGTAGTGATGCAAAGTCCGATTCATTTCCGTGAACCGGCTCTTTTCGGACAGTTCGGCTCATTGAACCGGTTCAAAAAGCCGATTCAACGGATCCTGACGTCATCAAGAAATGACATCACTACGAATTTATTTCCCAACCACTTGTATCAATAAAACATTTGTTTTTAAGTTGTTTGTGGCAAAACAGTGCAACATTAAAATAAAAAGTTTATTTACAAGTTAATAATGTTTGTGGTCACAGGTTTCAATCGCGGATCCTAAATGCATAATTGTGGATGTGTTCTACATATCCTAAGTAAAAAGAATGAATAAACTTGTCTTTTAAACTTATTGGTTTTGCTAAAACAACTAAAATATGATTTACATGGACAACAAATCGTACTAAAATTATTTTTTGAAGAAATGTTTTGCTTTTAATAAATACATATTTTTAAATCATGGTGTGTGTGTGTGTGTGTGTGTGTGTGTGTGTGTGTGTGTGTGTGTGTGTGTGTGTGTGTGTGTGTGTGTGTGTGTGTGTGTGTGTGTGTGTGTGCACAGATTTCACAAAACAGTAAGGTAATAAAGCTTTAATGTAGTCTAGATGTGTGTAGTGAATTTTTTTTTATTCCACAGATGATGTTTTGCAGTTTTCCTGCAATTTGCTTCAAAAGTTTTTTGTTTTCCTTTCAGGTTCACATAATTTAAGCTTTTCTTGGTTCATTCAATGTTTTAGGCAAACCTTAATCATGCTCATTATGATTAGCAGACTTGGTATTTAATTAATCTCGTTTATTTAATTCCAAGACCCCATTGTCCATATGTTAGTAATCATGGCCATATAAGCCATGAATAACTATTCTAGATTTTTTTTTAAAGCAATGCAACTTTTCAGAAATGACCTCAAGAAAGAGAAGCGACATTTGGATCCACTTTGAAGAAATAGGACCAAGCAAAGCAAAATGCAAACTGTGCAGTAATATATTTTCAGGTTCAGGAGGATTCACATCAAATTTTAGACGGCATTTACAAACTAAACACCTGACTGCCTTGTCTACAAGGGAATCCAATCCAGATGACTCTGCAACTCTCCCAGTCCCAGGTAGTGTTGACACTGCTGAAACTGTTCAACCTATAATCCGATTTGTAGCAGAGACGAGTGTACAGAGCAGCCAACAACATTCGATTCAGCACAGTGTGAGACAACCAATTAACCCTATTAAACAGAGTAAAGTGGATAAAGAGCTTGTAAAAAGGATTGCGCTTGATTTGCAACCCTTTTCCATTGTTACTGATAAAGGGTTTAGAGCTTACACAAAGGCGCTTGATCCATCTTACATTCTTCCAAGCAGACAGACCATTTCAGCAACAATGTTGCCCCAAATGTACAACTCCATTAGAGCAGAGCTAATGGCCAAAGTTAGAGATACCTCGGCTGTCTGTCTCACAACTGACTGCTGGACATCTTTAACAACAACCAGTTTTATGGCTGTGACCTTTCATTGATAATGATTTTAAACTGTCATCCTCTCTACTGGATTGTTTTTCATTTACTGAAAGGCACACAGCAGACAACCTAGAAGCAGAACTCCAGAAAATTTGTGCAGAATGGGACATTACAAATAAAATTGTGGCATGTGTGTCTGATAATGCTAGCAACATCAAAGCTGCAATTCGGAAGGCTGGATGGCGGCACGTGCCTTGTTTTGCCCACACTATTAACCTGATTGTCAGGGAGGGTTTAAAACACATGCAGGGGGTTGTGACGAAAGTCAAAACTATTGTTGAGCACTTTCACAGGAGCACTACTGCATCAGAGCGTCTCAGAGCAACTCAGAGACAGATGGGCCTTGAAGAGTTAAAGCTCAAGCAGGATGTGGTAACCAGGTGGAACTCTACCTTTTACATGCTGCAAAGATTTTGGCAGCAAAAAGATGCCATTATTGCCACACTTGCCCTTGTCAGCCCCAGCTTGCCAACACTGACCTCTGATGAGTGGAAGATTGTGAGCAATGCCTGCAAGATACTACAACCTTTTAAAGAAGTTACAGTTGAAATCAGTGCAGAAAGGTTAGTATATATTTTTTTCAAATTCAGCTTTATATATGTGTGTGTGTGTGTGTGTGTGTGTGTGTGTGTGTGTGTGTGTGTGTGTGTGTGTGTGTGTGTGTGTGTGTGTGTGTGTGTGTGTGTGTGTGTGTGTGTGTGTGTGTGTGTGTACCTGGTAATT
Organism: Paramisgurnus dabryanus; assembly: GCF_030506205.2. NCBI lineage: Eukaryota > Metazoa > Chordata > Actinopteri > Cypriniformes > Cobitidae > Paramisgurnus > Paramisgurnus dabryanus. Next base: position 32,945,495 of record NC_133351.1, read on the forward strand.
ATCACGTTGTGGGGACCAATTGTCCCCACAAAGATAGGAATACCAGTGTTTTTGTGACCTTGTGGGGACATTTTGATGTCCCCATGAGGAAACAAGCTTATAAATCCAACAGAATGATGTTTATTGAAAATGTGAAGTAGCTGAATGGTTTTTGTGATGGTTGGGGTTAGGGAATGGGGCAGGTAAGGGGAATAGAATATACAGTTTGTATGGTATAAAATGCATTACGTCTATGGAATGTCCCCACAAAACATGGAAACCAGAGTGTGTGTGTGTGTGTGTGTGTGTGTGTGTGTGTGTGTGTGTGTGTGTGTGTGTGTGTGTGTGTGTGTGTGTGTGTGTGTGTGTGTGTGTGTGTGTGTGTGTGTGTGTGTGTGTGTATATATATGTGTATCTACTCTGTCAAGGAAGAAATTATAAGTTTTTCTGTAATTTTACTATATTCATTTCATGTGTTTTTTTCCTTCTACACCACACAGGTATGTGACAGCATCCAAAGTTATTCTAATTGCAAGGGGGCTGCAAAACTTGAACCAGAAACAACTGGAAGGTTTGACAGTTCAAGATTCAATTTCGGCAATGGTAAATTCATTGGCTGCTGAAATGCAACAACGTTTTCACAGAATTGAATTCTTAAGCCTGTTGGCAGAGGCAACCATGCTTGACCCAAGATTTAAGCAGAAGGGCTTTCATGATCCAGCAGCAGCAGATGAGGCCTGCAAGAGTATTACTGCAGCTTCAGCACTTAGGTCAAACAGGCAAGAAAATGAACCTCATGCTGAGAGTACCATGTTTCCTACCCCTTCTTCTGAGCAACATTCAGTCTGGGGGGACTTTGATGAGAGGGTAGCGAATTCATTCACTGTCAGGAATGCCACATCAGAAGCAATGGTAGCATTGAGGAGTTACTTGGCAGAGCCCCTGATTCCAAGAAGTGAGGATAAACTCACTTGGTGGAAAGCACGGCAAGTCGTTTATGATGTTTTAACGGACATTATGAAGAGGAGACTTTGCATTGTTGCAACTTCTGTGCCTGCAGAAAGAATATTTTCCAAAACTGGACAAATCATTTCAGAGAAAAGGAACAGGCTAAACCCCAGCAAAGTCAGACAACTTGTTTTCCTTAATGCAAACCTTCCCTAAAAACAAGACAATTATTGTTGGCCAGCACATGCAGTTTATTCTTTCAGAACCTTTTGTTTATGTACTTTAACCCCTATTTTGTTTAAATTGCATGTGTAATAATGACACTTGTAAATGTTTCTTGGTTTTGACACTTTTGACATTTACATTTGAATTTTGAATTTTTTTTAACATGTATTAATTTACATACTTTCTTAAATTGTATTTATATTATTATTTACAAAAATAAAAGTAGCTAAAACATGAACTTAAGTCCCAGTATCTTCAAAAGTAACAGAGAAACAAACTTCTGTAGGTTTTTGTAGCTATCTTTTATTAACTAATGAAAAACTCTGTAAGTGAAATTGTTCTCTAATCCTCTAGTCGGCATAAAGATTACATTACATGATTTCTTAACCAATTTAAATCTAATCTGCAAACTACAGTAAAGTTTGTGCAGGTTTTAATAAAATGTAATAACATTAGTAAAAAGCATTTTCCAGTACGTGCCTTCGGCTTGCACAGTATATCGTCGACTCGCTGTTGTGGGTAGATGTGACTGAGAGGTCGTGAGCAGATGTAAACACTCAGGAGAAGTTGGATGAGTTGGAGAAGATGGGATTTTTTATTTATTTACCCCAATTCAGGCCAAATAAAGGCAATAAAAATCATCAACATTAAAGAAGAAAAATAACTATTAAGTAAGAAAGTAAATTGACATGAGAGTCAAAAAAAAAAAAAACAATCAAAATTTATAATTTTCAGCTGCTTAGAAACAGAGCTTAATAAGAAATCACATTTGAGAGCCTACATCAGACTTATGTCTTCACCTCTCCCCCCTCAAAGACTGACACTGTTCGACTATTTATAGACCTGAAACACACCTCTGAAATTGGCACATACCAACACACCATACAATACAGGGGTGGCTCAGGTGAGCAAACAATAAAAGCTTAACAACAGCCAAAATACTAAATATACAAACCTAGAAAATTGCAGACCATTATTTATATAATGCAAGCTCATATTTGGCAAAGCCACAATATATATTTACAGCTAATAAATTAAATTAAATTAACAAATCAAACTCGGGGTAACTTCCTGTTGACCCGGAAGCAATAGCGTCATTTCAAGCTATTTAAACCTGCCCATTGCAGCAAACTTCCCTTTAAACAGACCAAACGGGATATGCTGGTAAGACACAATGATGGTACCTTGAAACTCTGTTACCTTTTAAACTAAATAAACAGACACATAATTAATAAAAACATGTGTTGTGTAGTTATTGTGATCAGCTATTGTTGTGAAATGAATGGCATGATTTGAACAGTAAGAGATGTATAAATGGCTGTAGCTATAGCATATAAATCACCGTAGTGTTAGATGTCAAAAATGTGCACACAAAAGCTACGGGATAAATGAGTGTATTGATGAATGGCTGTAATTAACAAATGATTAGAAACAGTATGATGGTTAACGAAATACATAAACACACTATACCAACATATAAAGGTAACATACTCAGTCTTTACCTTATGGTAGGTAGCGCTCCGCTACCGTGACGGTAGCTATGCGCTCTGCCACACACCCCCCCCCCTTAAGAGAGAGCGTCCAGATCTAGTTCATGACGCGAAAGAAAGTCAGCAATGAGATTGTCCTTTCCAGCCCTATACTTTACCGTAAACCTGTATGGCTGTAAGGATAGATGCCATCGGGTTATTCTAGAGTTAAAATCACGCATGCGGTGTAGCCACTGCAAGGGCCTATGGTCTGTCTCCAAAACAAAGTCTTTGCCAACTAGGTAATATTTTAAAGTGTCCAGAGCCCACTTGATGGCAAGACACTCTTTTTCGATGGTGGAGTACCGTGTCTCGCGAGGGAACAGCTTGCGGCTCACAAACTGTATTGGCCTTTTGTCCTCCCCCTCACCCTGCAACAACACTGCTCCTAGGCCAATGCCCGAAGCATCGGTTTGCACAGTGAAGGGCAAGGAAAAGTCAGGACTCTGCAACACTGGTTCGTGGCACATACTTTCCTTTAGGTCATGGAATGCTGCCTCACACTCAGCAGTCCAGACCACCTTGTTGGGGCTGGTCTTGCGAGTGAGGTCTGACAGGGGAGCTGCTCGGCTCGAAAAGTTAGGGATAAAACGCCGATACCATCCGATCAACCCCAGGAAAGATCTCACCCCTCTCTTGGTTGCAGGCGGCTGGGAGTTGCGTATGGCGTCCACCTTGCTGACCTGAGGACGTATTGTGCCACTACCCAAGACGTATCCCAGGTAGCACACTTCAGACCGGGCAAGCTGGCATTTGCTGGCATTCACTACCAGCCCGGCCTGCTGAATCCTTCGAAAGACATCACTGAGGTGTTGAAGGTGTTCTTCCCATGATGAACTGTGGATGATGACATCATCAATATAAGCCGCGGCATAGTCCTCAGCTCCCCTCAGCACCTCATCCATGAGACGCTGAAATGTTGCTGCTGCCCCATGTAGGCCAAAGGGCATGACCTTAAAATGGAACAAGCCAGATGGGGCTTTAAAGGCAGTCAGTTTCTGTGCTTGGGGGGTGAGTGGCACTTGCCAGTAGCCCTTACACAAGTCTAAGGTGCTGAGGAACTCAGCCTTACCCAGGCGCTCCACCAGCTCGTCCACACGGGGCATAGGATATGGGTCAAAAGCGGAGATTGTGTTCAGCTTTGAGAAGTCGACGCAGAAGCGAAGCCCCCCATCCTTTTTTGGCACCAGGACCACGGGACTACACCACTCACTGTGTGATGTCTCAATCACCCCCATCTCAAGCATTGCCAATACCTCCTGTTTCAGTGCAGGGATCAATCGCGCTGGAACTCTGGTGGTGGTCTGCCTAATGGGGCCTGGAGAAATCAGCCGGATGTCATGGGTGATGACGTCAGTTCGCCCCGGCTGGTCTTGGAACAGGCCTCTTGGGATGATTTTCATCAAGTCCTCCTGTTGCTCAGATGTCAAGTGTGTAATGGAGGGGTAGGTTGACTTGCCGCCCGCAGTAGGAAAGTACTGCTCCAACGGCTCTTCTTCCTCTTCCACGGTCCGTGCCAACAGCTGATCTTGTATAGTAGATGGTCGGTCAATCCATTGCTTTAAGAGGTTCACATGGAAGATCTGTTTGGAGCGACGTCTGTCTGGTATTGAAATTTCATAAGTAACTTCACCAACCTTGCGAAGTACCGTATAAGGGCCTTGCCACTTCGCCAGCAGACTGCTTTCTGATGATGGCAACAGCAGTAGCACTTTCTGTCCGGACTTGAAGCTGCGACTGCGTGCTGTCTTGTCATACCACGTTTTCTGCCTCGTTTGAGCCTGGGCCAAGTGTTGATGGGCCATGGAGCTCAGCTGGTCCAGCTTCTCCCGCATCTTCAGGACATAACTCGCAATGTTGGTTGGCTGGTGAGGAGCGTCCCCCTCCCAACCCTCTCGGAGGATGTCGAGTGGGCCTCTCACCTCCCGTCCGTACAAGAGTTCGAAGGGAGAGAACCCGGTGGATGCTTGCGGTACTTCTCTATAGGAAAACAACAGGTAAGGAAGCCACTGGTCCCAGTCTGCTCCTGACTCAGATACAAACTTCCGCAGCATCGACTTCAGTGTCTGATTGAACCTTTCCACCATGCCATCGGTCTGCGGGTGGTAGGGTGTGGTCTTAATACCCTGAATCCCTAACAGGGAGTATATCTGCTTCAATGCCTTGCTTGTGAAATTACTTCCCTGATCGGTTAAAATTTCTTTGGGAACACCCACACGGGAAAAAAGTTGAATTAAACTATTGGCCACTTGCCTTGCCTTAGTATTTCTGAGGGGGAATGCCTCTGGGTAACGCGTTGCGTAATCACAAATTACCAAGATATAGCGGTGCCCTGTCCTACTCCTCTCTAAGGGACCAACTACATCCATTGCAATACGACTAAATGGTGTGTCAATATTTGGGAGGCTGACAAGGGGAGCTTTTAAGCCTCTTTTGGAGAGAGCAGACAACTGGCACTCGGGACATGATCTACAGTACTCAGCTATGTCCTTGTTGAAACCTGGCCAATAAAATCTTTGCAGGATTCTCTTCTCTGTCTTCTCCCTGCCTAGATGTCCTGACCACGGAATGCTGTGCCCTAGGTGTAACACTCTGGCTCTAAGATTCTCAGGAACCACTAACTGCTCTGTGTTTGCACTCACTCGATAAAGTTTCTCATTATTGACAACAAAACATACGTCACCCTCCCTCATGGCTTCTTTAGCCTCCTCATCGGTCTTAACCGAGGAAAAGCAAGAGCTAAGTGTGGGGTCTTCCTGTTGAAGCTTCTTGAAGTCTTCACAAAAAACTTCATTGCCATCTAATTGTGGGAAGGACAGACTTTCCCGCATTTTGGTACCTGACACCTTTGCTCTGCGCCTCTCTGCCTTGGACTTTTTAGGTTTGTTATCAGAACAACCCTCAAATGGTAAGTCTGACCAACCATCAGTGTCTGGTTTGTCTCTGGCTTGTGCTCTAGTTGTAACATAAGCACTGACTGTGTTAACACTTTGCAATAGCTCTGTAAGAACTGGTACATCCTGGCCTAAAATGACTGGGTAAGGGCATTTATCCAAAATCCCCATGGTTAATAAGTATTTTTGGCCATTAATCTCAATGAGAACCTCACTGGTCTGGTGCTCAGACTCATCACCATGGATACAGCGGACCCTCACTTTGCCCACAGTCTGAAAATCAGACTTCAAACAAGATTTGAGAATGAATGATTGACTACTCCCTGAGTCAACTAAAGCCTGAACTACTTTTCCTTTTATCTTCACAGGGACAGTAACATCCGAAGTAGTACAAGGTAAGTGTTTGCTAGGGCCAGGTAAATAACATAGTCTTGAATCAGACACTTTCTTCAGTGTACAATTGGGCCTAATGTGACCTTGCTGGCCACAACCATGACATATAGGTACTCTTGGTGTTTCAGCTGGAGTGGGGTTAACACTGGGGCTTTTGGGGTTGTTAGAGGACCTAAACATACGACCACTACCCCCCGCAGACCTACCAGAGGATGTCTTTTCCGGCTCTCGCTGGGCTACTTGGTATGGTCTTCTCCAGTCCTGCTGTTGTATACCCAGGTGATAGCCTTCTCTGGGTTGCCTAGCGGTCATGAATATCTCCACCAGGTCTGCAGCTTGTGCCGATGAGACTGGGGTACGTTCTCTCACCCACACCTGAAGCTCAGGGTACAACATGTCCAGAAACTGCTCCAGCACGATTTGGTCACACACCTGCTCTTTGTTCAACCTGTCTGGAACTAGCCACTTTTCCATCAGGTCCTTTAGCCGGGCTTGAAGTTCTTTCGCCGTCTCGCCCTCCTTGATGAGCTTGGAGCGGAAACGTTGGCGGTAAGTCTCTGCACTGATATTAAACTTGTTGAGAATGGCTTGCTTCACTTTCATGTAATCCAGACTGTCTTCCAAACACATGGCTACGTAGGCAGATCTGGCCTTACCATTTAACAAGGGAACGAGGTATAATGCCCAAGTCTCATGGGGCCACTGACTTGCTGCTGCGAGCCTTTCAAAGGTGGTTAAATAGTGCTCAATATCTTCATCCTCTTCATATGGGGACATCGGCAGCAAGGCCGAGAGTGGTGGAGTTGAGGGAGCTCTGTATCCTGGGTGCTGGGTGTTGACCTGGATGTGGCTGAGGAGTTGGTACATCCAGAAAAGGCATGTTGTGTAGTTCAAAAGTTGTCGAAGGGCGAGAGCCAGGTGAATCTATCTGCTGTAGTACGTTGAGTGGCTGTCTCGACGCCTGCATTGATGCTGGATCGCCTCTCACCAGTTGCTGTAGTTGCTTAAATTGGTGCTCCATACCTTTCCATCTGCGCTCTTGCCGGAGCGCCTCTGACTCTATCTGGTCCTGCTGACGGCGCTGAGACTCCACCATCGTTCTCACCATCTTCTCCAAGCGGTCTGTTCTGTCTTCGACCACAGGAGTGGGATGTTTAGATGACTCTATGGATTTGGGCCTGGTCCCCATAGTTGAACCATCTCTAGGGGGTGCCATACCTCTGCCTTGACTGTCCATCTTGACTCACTGAGTGCTGCTCGGACACTGTTTACCCGGAAACCGCTGCCACCAAATGTTGTGGGTAGATGTGACTGAGAGGTCGTGAGCAGATGTAAACACTCAGGAGAAGTTGGATGAGTTTGAGAAGATGGGATTTTTTATTTATTTACCCCAATTCAGGCCAAATAAAGGCAATAAAAATCATCAACATTAAAGAAGAAAAATAACTATTAAGTAAGAAAGTAAATTGACATGAGAGTCAAAAAAACAAAACAAAACAATCAAAATTTATAATTTTCAGCTGCTTAGAAACAGAGCTTAATAAGAAAGCACATTTGAGAGCCTACATCAGACTTATGTCTTCACCTCTCCTCTCCCAAAGACTGACACTGTTCGACTATTTATAGACCTGAAACACACCTCTGAAATTGGCACATACCAACACACCATACAATACAGGGGTGGCTCAGGTGAGCAAACAATAAAAGCTTAACAACAGCCAAAATACTAAATATACAAACCTAGAAAATTGCAGACCATTATTTATATAATGCAAGCTCATATTTGGCAAAGCCACAATATATATTTACAGCTAATAAATTAAATTAAATTAATAAATCAAACTAGGGGTAACTTCCTGTTGACCCGGAAGTAATAGCGTCATTTCAAGCTATTTAAACCTGCCCATTGCAGCAAACTTCCCTTTAAACAGACCAAACGGGATATGCTGGTAAGACACAATGATGGTACCTTGAAACTCTGTTACCTTTTAATAGTGATGGCAAAATGAGGCTTCCTGAACCACTGACGCTTCACAGCCCATTGCTTCAACCAAAGGTTCATTACCCGAAGCTTCATTCAACATTGCTCCCTAGTGACATCTAGCGACTGTTAAAATAAATAGCAGATGAATAAAAAACATTTTATGCACTGACCTAAGCAGAAATGTGTTTATTGTCTGGTTATAAAATTAAAAAAAATATTTTTTTTTCTGTGTCAATTTTTTTGAGACGTCATACCACATTTAAGTATTAATTTAATTGTTTGAAGAATGACAGTATGACCTATTCAAGTACGACTTTGTTTAGTACAGTAGACTGGGGTGGGAAAAATGTAAAAATAAAATTTGTGTGTGTGTGTGTGTGTGTAAAGTGGAACCATGAGTAGTTTCAGTGCTGTGTGGTGCTTATGGAACTGAGGGTACAATGAAGAAAATTGCAACACATCATTTTGGGATTTATTATTGCTTTTTATTGAGAAACAAACAATTTTGAAGTGTGTTGGGATTAAGACGATTCCTCTTTTTGGATAAAACCTCTCCAGCTTTGGAAAAGATCCTTTCACATGGAACAGAGGATGCAGGGCAAAAATGCCAGTGCCAGCTGGTATAAGTGTGGGTAGTACTGATGCTTATGTTGAGCCTAATATACCACTGGGTCCTCGATTCACTTCAGATAAATGTAAGAAATAAGATTATATATTACTTTGACTAGTCTGTGGATTGTTAGTAGTATGTGCATGCTTATGCAGTGCTCGAGAATGCCTGAGCATGGAAGAGGTATTATTGCTGTAGTCAACTTCTTATGGCACAGCAAGCATTTCACATTGAAACATGAAATAATGGACATGAAAGACTATATTGCCATAAAGTGTGTCTTATAATAATATTAACACACTAAAATATAACAATTACGCATACTTTATTGTGAGCAACAAATTCAAAATACTCCCAGACACACACACACATTTATAATTATATACTATAACTACTAATATAATCCACTAATAATAATTAACTCTTCTACACTGCTTCTACCACTCCTGACACCTTTCCAACACTGAAACGCCACAACAGCCACAAGGAGGCGCGAGTTTCGAATCCGGAATCGATACTCAGACCGAACCAATGACGTGTCCACACAAACCGAGGCCTCGTTTGTCATTGGTCACGTGATTTCTACGTTAACAACACAAGCCTCGAAGCAAGGCTTCATTTGGCACGCCCATTTATTCTCGACACGCGCTCCGAAGCCTCGCTTCAAATAACCCATCACTACCTTTTAAACTAAATAAACAGACACATAATTAATAAAAACATGTGTTGTGTAGTTATTGTGATCAGCTATTGTTGTGAAGTGAATGGCATGATTTGAACAGTAAGAGATGTATAAATGGCTGTAGCTATAGCATATAAATCACCGTAGTGTTAGATGTCAAAAATGTGCACACAAAAGCTACGGGATAAATGAGTGTATTGATGAATGGCTGTAATTAACAAATGATTAGAAACAGTATGATGGTTAACGAAATACATAAACACACTATACCAACATATAAAGGTAACATACTCAGTCTTTACCTTATGGTAGGTAGCGCTCCGCTACCGTGACGGTAGCTATGCGCTCTGTCACACTCGCTCATCACAATCCTCCACTATCCACTATCATTTAATAGTTGTGAAACTAAAATTTTTATTATTGAACCAGTTTTTGAAAATAAGGATTCATTCTTGAATTTAATAAACTGATTATTCCAGATGAAGCACCTATGCGGGGAGAAATTATGCTTGTAAATTAATGACAATGCTAAGAAGAGCATTTGTTTATGGAATTTAGATGAAATTAAGGGAATTCTTTCTATTTTATAATCACATAAAAGTAAGAATTCTAGACCACCAACCTTAGAGAAGATATATATGGGGATAAAATTCCATATAGATGTGGGATTTTTTTAGAAAATGCTTTATCCAATTAATCCTATTATTAAGGGTTGTAAAATAAATTTTTTTACAAAATGCGTCTTGTTTTTTTCAAATAAAATTGTAAAGTGAATTATCAATAGAATTACAGAGCTTTTTGACAAACAAGGAGGTAGGTACATGTAAGACGGGATAAACCTTTTGCCTTTGTCAACAATACTCGTCCTTTTAGGGACAAATCCCTCTGTAGCCATTGATTTAGCTTTTTCTTTATCTTCTCACTAAACAAATTAAAATTTACAGAGCATCTCTCCTCCTGATCTTTCATTATAGTTATCCCTAGATAAATGATCTTATCTTTGATAGGTATGCCACAGATCTGGGAGGTGTCGATTTCTTTAAAAGAAAAAAGTTCACACTTCCTCAGATTTAAGCAGAGTCCATCTTCGGCAGTTGTTAAACCGGCTCATTCGGTTCTTTTTGAGTCCAACGTGCTATTTCAGCTGTGCGTCCTGCGTCATCAACCCAGAACTAAAGTTCGATTCAGTTCGATTTGTGAACCGGCTCGACCGGTTACTTCCTATGAACCGGCTCAAAAGAACGATTCGTTCAAGAACCTAACATCACTATTGCTGAGCGGTTTTCCTGCCTGCATATCTATCTATCTATCTATCTATCTATCTATCTATCTATCTATCTATCTATCTATCTATCTATCTATCTATCTATCCATATTTATTGATCTTTATCTGTTTTACCTGGTTTATGAGTATGTTTTTTGCACCCTTTTGCCTGTTTCATGACTATGAGATTTGCCTGCCCTACATTGCTGTGTTTGCTGTTGTTTGACCTTGCCTGTTGAAATATGAGTGTGTTAATAAAAACCTGCAGATGGATCCTCAGTGTCAAAGTGCTTTGTTACACAAGCAGTATACAATAAGTAATCTACTAGTTTACTAAGATTACACTAACAGAACACTTGCATGTACACTTTCAGTATATGACTAGTAAACTACTAGTTAACTAAAAGTATATTAAAAGAACACTTGGAAGTATACCTGCAGCACAAAATTAGTAACCTACTAGTTTACTAAGAGTACACTAACAGAACATGTGCATGTACACTTGAAGTATAAGTCTAGAAAACTAATAGTATACTCATGAGTTCACTTGCAGTACAAATGAAGAACTAATTGTGCACTAGTTGTACACTTAAAGTTGACTACTCTTACACTTATTGTCACAATACGTTTGCAGGAGTGAGGAAGTGAGGACGCAAGTGCAGAGTTTGATGACTGAAAAAATAACATTTAATAAATAAACGGGCAACAAAACACAGGAATCAAAATAACAGCGGGTACAGGAACAGATGAACATGGAACGGGAAACAAACATGGTAGTACTGACAATGATCCGGCGATGAGTGTGACACGAACACTGGTTTAAATACACAAAGACTAATGACACACAGGTGGAATGAATGAGGTGATAATTAACAAGTTTCCAGGTGATGACAATATGGAACAGACACAAAACATGACACGGATCACCGTGACATTACCCCCCCCCCCCTTAAAAGGTGGCTTCCAGACACCTATAAACACAAAACAAAGTCTGGGAGGGCGACTCAGGGGGAGGGACGGAGGGTAGGAGAACACGGCGGGTTCAGCCGATCTGGAGATAGGACGAAACCTGACATCACCAGCACGGCCAATGCAGGAACAGTCTCAGGTGCGTAGGCCATTACGGGAACCGACCTCGAAAGTTCAACCATCGTGGGAACTGACTTCGAGAGTTCAACCCTCGTGGGAACCGACTCAGAAAGTTCGACCGACACAGGAACCAACCTAGAAGATTCGACCATAATAGAAGTCGACTCAGCAGATTCAACCCAAACGGGAACCGACTCCGACGACTCCTCCCTCACGGGAACCGACGAGGATTCACTCAGCCCAGGAACAAACTTCGCCCGCCTCAGGGAAATGGCCTCGTAGATAGCCGCGACCATCCCTGAGAATAAATCGGGCATGGCCGCGGCCGATCCAAGAACCGCATCGAGCACGGCGGCGCTCCTCCCGAGAATCCACCTCGAAGATTCGACCATCCAGGGAACCACGACCACAGACTCGAGCCTCCGAGGACCCGGCTCATGTGTTGCGACAACCACCCCGGGGAATGAATCGAGCGTGGCTGCCGCTAACTTGAGCCGAGCCTGGAGACCCGAACGTTCGCTCTCCGCTGACTCCAGTAGACGTCGGGACGCAGCGGACAGCGCATCCTGACGTCCATTGCTCCCCCTCGATAAAAATCTTGGGGAAGCTCCCCTCCACAAACTCGCTGCGTCCTTTACTGGCCGGATCATTCTGTCACGATACGTTTGCAGGAGTGAGGAAGTGAGGACGCAAGTGCAGAGTTTGATGACTGAATAAATAACATTTAATAAATAAACGGGCAACAAAACACAGGAATCAAAATAACAGCGGGTACAGGAACAGATGAACATGGAACGGGAAACAAACATGGTAGTACTGACAATGATCCGGCGATGAGTGTGACACGAACACTGGTATAAATACACAAAGACTAATGACACACAGGTGGAATGAATGAGGTGATAATTAACAAGTGTCCAGGTGATGACAATATGGAACAGACACAAAACATGACACGGATCACAGTGACACTTATAGTACACTTAGAAGTATACTTTTATATACTAAAAGTGAGCCAATTTAGTCCCAAGCAGTATTCAAGCAGTACACTTACAAGTATACTACTAGACCATAAATGTTAGTACACTTATTACATAAAGTATACTTAAAACTATACTCCAACATTACTTAAGTATACTTAATAAAATGAACTTGAAGTATACTTCTTTTTCGTAAGGGTGGCTACAATTTTGTTGTTAGTAAAATACATTTTATATGATTAAGCTTGATTTTGGCATCCTAAAATGACTTTAATTAAGAGTAAATTTACTTGATTTAGCTAGATTAGATTTTAAACCCTTTCAAATGCAGATTGACCACCTAAATTAAGACTACATTTATTAGCTGGTATATACCAGGTATATCAGTACAGATCATATCATATATTTAGCTGCATGAAAAACGTGCTAGTAAGGCATAAATAGATTAACTTCTAATAAATATATTAAAAGTGATGCTGGGGTGTAGAAGATTAACTAAAAAGATAAACACAAAAACCCTTGTAACTTTAAATATTTATTAACAACAGCAGTAAATAGTGTCAAGACATGTAGGCTACATGAATTTTACTGTCAACTTGTTTATGCAGATTGTATTTTATAAGCTTGATCATGGTTTCTATTAAAAGTGACTTAAGACTTCAAGACTGTTAAGATTTTAAATGACAAATGTCGAGAGGGCATTATTTTTGCACAAAGTATCCTACTGTACATTAATTATGTGCAAACCTCTATGCTCGCGGGTTTCCTTGGACAAAACTGGGACATGTGCATTCAGGTATTCTCTTAGCTCTTGCTCCAAATCTCTTCAATCACTTCCATGCAATTGTTCAATCTTTCCCGAAGTGTATATGCGCTCAGACTGCATCCAGTGCATTTGCAAAATCTTATGATAAATGAAAGCAGTGCTGACGCGTGCGCGAGACGGGCGTGGAAAAAAAACTTGATCCCTACTGTATGCGTGCCTACGTTGCGCTGGATGCAGGGAGTGCTCATGGGAGTTGTTTTTCCCAGTGACGTATTACGCATTTTTGGGCATTTCGCATAACTTTTAAGAAAACTACAATAAAAAAATCAACCTGCCAAAGTGGCTAGTGTGATTGGCTGTCTTACCCCCCACAGCCGAAATCTATCCGCATTTGGCGGGAATTAATGTCAAGCCCTGGTGACTATATATAGAAACACATACTTAATATTAGTACAAATATAACAGACCTGTTACAATCCTACAGATCAACTAATGTTTTTTTTACAGTTAACCCTTTAGGCGCCAGAGGTTTTTTCCTAAAACGTTTAATTTTGACATGTTACTTTCAAAAGGCTATATCTTAAACGTGATAAGAGATAGAGACTTTCTGTAAATTAGAGAAATATTAAGGATGACACACTTTATGGAGGGGAATAAAATGTCCCATTAAATTTGCATATTATGACGTCATATGTGGCAGCCATCTTGAATTTTCATGAAAAGTCACATGTTTGAATGATAAAATGCAGCACTTATTTCCCCCCAAAATGTCCCTAACCTTCTGTATGCTATATTGCACAATATTGAATGCTCAGGTAAATAGTAAACAAACTGATCTGCGCGTTGATAGACTAACATTATGCATAATAGCTCCTCTGCTCCTGCTACGAGCCGCATGGCCAGATCTGCCTCGCATGCGCCCCGAGTGGAGAGAATTTGCACAGCTGGGACTATTGCCTTTACTGTCGCCGTGATTGTGATGAGGTGCACGGGACGGAGCACTGGAAGTCGGCCGCTCGCCCGACAGACTCCCAGGGCCAGCTCGGGAAGACGCAGCTCGCTCTACATTGCTTGCACGGTAAAAAGACTGGACGCGCATATTACCTCCAGCCTCATTCCCCACACCTGTAACACGCCTGCTAAACCGATGAATTCTCCGACCCCGTGTAACATTCCCACCACTGACATTGGGCAAAGGATTCATCATTTGTGCTTGGTGTATAGCTACACTTTCACTTTGCCAGCTGCACGATTGCAAAGCAGGGGCGCGTCTGAATCGTGGTCACTAAATGAATCACCAGCATCTTCTGAAGGCAGATATTCCCCTTCAGAATCATTGTCAGCGAATATAAGACCCAACACTTCATTGCAGGTAAGCTTTTTTGATGCCATTATATGATCATGTATTGAAAAAACTCGCTGAGGTTATCGCTCTGATAAAATGACTCACTTGCATACTAGCTATGCTGTTGTGCACTTCAATGCGCACTTGCTCTAAAAGTTTGTATATAAGCATGATGTTTTTCTGAGTCGGGTATAAAGTATGACATGTCTGCCATCTAGTGGAGGGGGCGGATGAACGAAATTTGACACCCTATGTGACAAAATCGGCAGTTACATTCAGTGACGCATCTTGTCGACATAAGTCGACCGTGGCGCCTAGAGGGTTAATATCAATTATGTACATGTAATGTAATGTACATTTCCAGTAACACAGTGGATTCTATACATTTCTTAATTATTCTGTTCTCTATGACTTCTACATTATTTTTTTTTCTTGTCTTTACTATCTGTTCTGAAAGGCATTTACTGTAAAGCTGCTTTGCAAAGATGCAAAAATGTGAAAAGTGCTATAGAAATATATTTGAGTTGAATTTGAATGAAATATCCGAAGCACCATTTTGGGTTTCTCAGCTGCCACATTGGTAGCAACCTCTGAAGATCCTCAGGGCATCTTGAAAGACTCCTCAATTTCCTAAGGCTCATGGGCGTAGATCTCGCGTGGCACATGTCCTGTGCACTTATATCAAATTGCGGTTACTATTCCGCCCATGTATTTTTGTTTGTTACAGATTTGAGTGAAGTAACATTTACCCAATCACAAGTGAGCAAAGTATCTGTCATGCATGTGTGGCAGATTAGTTAGATCCTCCCTGTAGTGACGTCATGTTATTGGTAGCCTATCGTCCCGCAGGGAGGTGTGTATAAATGGCTGTTTGGTGCGGGCCGGATGTGCGTCATCTGTTCTGTGCCTGCGCTCTTCCTGTTTACCGGCATTCAACAGAGGTCTGTGGTTAAAACACAGTCGTGTGGACATTCTAACACCGCTTGTGTCATTTTGTGGGGCTTTGTGTACACTGAAGAGTCTATTGTAAACAACCGTTAAGTGCGGTCTGGCTCGTTACACTGCCTAGTCCCAGCATTCCCGTGTGTTTACCGATTGAGTTGGGACATCCAATATATGCTGTTTGGCATCTACTTCATTTCTATACAGTGGATACTGACGTCAGCTCTGCTTTTTGGTGTGGCAAGCGGCTGCGTTATTTGGTATGTGCGTTTATATTTCCGATTGCTGTTCATAAACTATAACTAGTTTACTAATCATCTTATTATCTGTTAGGGCTAAGACTGTGCGTGCTGCATTCCCCTACTACATATAGAAGCACGCTGCTGTTTTGTTCCTGCTGGATTTGCTTTCGTTTCTTTTTCTTTATATTTTTGCTGTGTGTTTTCATCATTTTTGTCCTGGGTGATTTAGCGCGGCCCGATTTTGGAGTTGTTGGTTAAAACCTGCTCCTACTGTGACTGTATTTAAAGATATTTTCCTCGTACGTTGGGAAATAACGAGTTCGAGGGCCGCGCTCATTCAGATTATTTATTTCTTCATTTTCCCTTTGTGGTGTTTCTCATTTTGGACTGATTCAGAATGCTGAGATTTTCTCTTGGACATTGTTGTCTTTAAATTTCTTTATCTAGCTGTTATTATCTAGCTGTTTAAGCTAGAATTTATTTCTTTTCCTTTATGTTGGAAGGGCTTCTTTTGCTCCCCTGCATTTAATAAGTTTTCATTGATTATTTTATATTGATTTGATTTATTTTGTTTTGTATCACAATTACAGGAGCTGTGTGTCCGACGGCAGTGAGGCTTTCCTTCACCGTGTGCTGTGTTATGCTGTGTGAGCACCACTGATAAAATCACGGGTATTGGAGTGAGTGTGTGTGTGTGTGCGTGTGTGCACTTAGTGTGATTCTCCTCTTTTGCTCCCTCTCTTAGCCCATCTGATCCCAATAGGCTACAGCTCTGAAATAAATGTGAATCCTTATTGTGGATTGTGATTTCCAGTTTTAGTAATTGGCTGGGTGACTATTATTCCTGCATTTTAAACTTTTGTACAAATAAACAAACTCTATTTTGCTACCCACGTCTCTTGCTCATTTTATTCAGTGGAATGAACCTGGGTTCCTTATAACATTTTAAGTGAACTGTGATTCCCTGGTATAGTCCCAGGGTGGCGTAGTCTATTGTATATCTTTTGAGTGTTGAATATTACTGCAAAAAGACCACTTTGCCACATTTTGGCGTAGTCGGCAGGGTCCACTAAATTGAACAGAGACGTGGGTGAATATTACTTTACCAGCTGGTATTGCCATTATTTGTTTTCTTATCATTTCACAGGAACAAGACAGCAGCGTAGACTCTCTTTGAAGGGTCTCTTTGGCCATCTCTCCTGATTGTGTTTCAGGTCCAAATTTACTTCCTGCCCCGCCTTGCCTGGTGGTAAGTGTTTTACTAAAATTTAGCTATGGCAGAAGAATTACAAGAACTTCGGGATCTTGTGGCCCAATTAAGAGCTGATAATGAGAGACTTAGACAAGAACAGACCCAGATTGTTATTCCAGGTCCCAGTGCAGCTCCTAGTTCTACCACCTTACCCTCTGGTGCACAGCAATCTGCTGGTGCAAGTGCCCCATCTCTTGAGAGATTTGTGTTTGTACCCCGAGATAGGAAGTGTCCAAAATTTAGCGGTAGACCCGGTATTACCATTAATGAATGGGTAGAGGAGGCCCAGGCCTGTATGCGGGTTCGCCATTTGTCCAGAGCTGATCAAGCATTCTTTCTTTTTGATAATCTAGAGGGAGAAGCTCGGGATGAGATCAGGTATCGGTCTGAGGCAGAGAGGGGGGATCCAGATAAGATAATTCAGGCCTTAAAGGAATTGTACGGGTGTTCTTTATCATATGTAGCATTGCAACAGGCCTTTTTCTCCAGGAGGCAGCAGGAAGGAGAAACACTTTTAGAGTTCTCTATTGCATTGATGGGCCTCCTGGAGGGGGTAAAACAGCAGTCGCCACATGCCATACCAAATGTAGAAGCTCTATTGCGTGACCAGTATGTGCTCGATATTGGTCTTCGTCGGGAACTTAAACAGTTAGTCCGCCGTGACCCTATCTCTTCCCTCTTAGATGTTCGTAGCGAGGCAATGCGCTGGGAGCAGGAGGGAATGCCTGGGGGTGCGAGAGGGCGAAGTCAGTCCGTACCAGTGGCCTATGGGGTCCAGTATGCCATACAGGGCGAGTCGCAGGCAGTTCGTTTGAGCTCCCCTCCCAAATCGGAGCTAGCAGAGTTACGGGAAATGTTGAAGGCACAACAAGAACAGTTAAACCAACTTACCCAAGGTTTCGCTCGCTTGCAGGTCCCTAATTCATATAGCCGGTCCCCACGTTACAGTAATATAGTATGTCGGAGGTGCCAACGTTCTGGCAATTTTGCCCGGGAGTGTGATGGAGAACCTGTTCTCCCTCCCTCTCCAGCAGTAGGTACATCTTCGACTGGGGCTAGGCAAGTTCGATCTTCACAGCCGTCGGAAAACTAATCCCCACCGGGCTGCGGAGTCACAGCGCAGATGGGGAGTCGTTTGGCTCAAATGTTGTAAACCGTCTAAATTCTGTCTCTCGTTTGGTGTCCTCCTGGCCTCATCTTAACGTGCTCATCGGTGGTGTTCAAGTGCCATGTTTAGTGGATACTGGTTTTGTGGTGTCCACGATCACCGAGAGTTGCTTTCATCAGCATTTTGAACCATGGGGGCAGGAGCGTCTTAGGTCTTGTCAATGGTTGCAATTTACCGCGGCGAATGGTCTTGCGATTCCTTATATCGGGTATATGGAGCTCGATGTCGAACTTTGTGGTAAGGTAGTACCGGAGTGTGGAGTGCTGGTTGTCCGAGATCCTCCTGGTGGCGCCCGGGCATGTCCCGGGTGTTTTGGGGATGAATGTCCTTGGCCGGTGCTACCAGGAACTCTTTGGGCAACACGGTACATCCTTTTTGATTTACCGGCAGCGTCACAGGCCCCTAGTCCCGTCACAAGGGCATTACAACATTGTAGTAAGGTTAGTGTCCAGACCTCTGTTGATCGTGTTGGTGGGGTTAGGGTGCGGGGGCAGGGGGTGTGTCACATTCCAGGTGGTACGATGAAGTTGGTAGCGGCAACCTGCTCAGAACATTATGCTACTGGTACCGTGCTGTTCGAGCCTCCAGATGCAGGCTTACCTGCTGGTTTGTTGGCCTCCCCCGCACTGGTTCAAGTGACCCGGGGCACGGTGTATATCCCGGTTGTGAACGTGGGTACCACTGAAATAATTCTTTACCCCAGGACGTCTTTAGGCACATTGAGTGGTGTCTTTGTCATTAGTTTGCCAGAAGGTATTACTGAAGTACGATCCTTAACCGCTACTGTAGGCTCCCATAGTTCCTTGGTCCCCTCTATTGTGGAGGACCAGATTGATGCCATAGATTTGTCAGTTTTGGCAGGGGAAGAGCAAAGCCGGGTCCGGGCCTTGCTTCACAAATACAAATTTGTGTTTTCAGCCCATGAGGGTGATCTGGGGTGCACTAACCTCTTGTCCCATGATATTCCGCTTCTGGACGATACCCCTGTCAGGCAACGGTACAGGCGTATACCACCTTCGAAATATGAGGTAGTAAAGTCCCACAATAATCAACTTCTTGAGGCACAGGTTATCAGAGAAAGCTGCAGCCCCTATGCGTCGCCCATTGTTTTAGTTAAGAAAAAGGACGGTAGTCTACGAATGTGCGTAGACTATCGTCAACTTAATTCTAAAACTAGGAAGGATGCCTTCCCTTTGCCTCGTATTGAGGAGTCCCTTGATGCCCTGACCGGTGCCCGCTGGTTCTCCACTATGGATTTAGCCAGCGGGTACAATCAGGTGCCTGTTACTGAAGCTGACCGGCCTAAGACTGCTTTCTGTACCCCATTTGGCCTATTCGAGTGGAATAGGATGCCATTTGGTCTTTGTTACGCTCCCAGCACCTTCCAACGTCTGATGGAGAGGTTGTTTGGTGACCAACAATGCCAATCTTTGCTTTTGTACCTAGATGACATTGTGGTGTTCTCTTCCTCGGTGGCTCAACATCTGGAGCGTCTGGAAGTGGTCTTGGGTCGGTTAGGGGCTGAAGGACTAAAAGCCAAGTTAGGGAAGTGTGCATTCTTTCAACGTGAGGTAAAGTATTTATAGTCCCAGGGTGGCGTAGTCTATTGTATATCTTTTGAGTGTTGAATATTACTGCAAAAAGACCACTTTGCCACACATGCACGTCTGTTTCAGCTTCAAAAAAGTGAAACAGGAACAGCGATTGCAGAACTGTCACTTGCCGGATTGGGTCAGTGCTGTGTTATCACAAATGACCATTTCACATGCTTTTAGGCATTGCCAATTTAAACATTTACGCACAAGACACGAAACAGATTTACTCACATGCTGTTTAATTTGAAGTTCTTTTTCTCCATATTGTTTTTAAATTATTGCCATTTTAGCCCATATAGAACCAAAGACAGCAATTGTTTTAACACTGAAGCTAAATGCATATCCAACTTTAAATCCTTATCCAACCAGGGTTTACATTAGCATTGATGTCTTTTAATTTTTGTATTTGCTTGCACATACCTTGAAAGGCTAGCCGGGTGCTTCAAGGTGGCTTTCCGGGCGAGAAGCGCTGCGAGGCATCGCGTGTAGTACAACTCGCAGGTATTGCACACCGCACGTGCATGTTTAATAGCGTGAGCTTAGTAAAAGTCTATTTCAAGATCCAGAATATGCGCTAGCAGCCTATGTTAATCGTTAACGATTTAGGACAAATATGATGTTATTTAATGTAAAACTATGTGAGTTGCGCGGCAGGGATTTGGATTTCAGCAGTGTCGGTGTTGTTTTGATGACACATGCAGCCTGGTGGCCGTGTTGCCAGATTGAGTGTTTTTTTTTCGCTACACATTAAGGCCTGTTTACAATGTGTTTTGGCCGGGTTTCACCTGGAAGACTCTATAGAAATCTGGCACCCTATTGAACAATGTTAAACTGAGAGCGTGCCGTTCACAAGCACCAGAATCACATTAAGTTCATCAGGCAGTAAAACAGTACGTTCAGTTCACGTTCGCCCAAAATATGAACAACTTCATGAACTATCGTTCAATGAACTTGTTCAGGCACAACACTGCATTTATTGTGTTTTGTCAAAAAATCAGCATGGAAATTATGCTGGTCTATGGGTTTTTTTAGCTGGGACAGCTAACAGAAGCTAACAAACACAACAGAAGCAAATGTTAACACTTAGCAGTCAGTCCACAAGTATATTAAATAAACAAACAAGCAAAGTTATACTAAAAAACAACAAGGGCCGATTCTTCGTACGTGGATTACTCGGTTAGCTGGATTTGATTGTTGACGATTTGGCTTGATCTTGGATTATTTGGTTCTTCAAAGTTCATCCTAGAGTTGCTGTCATAGCAACCGGTCTGTACGCTTACACCTCCTTGGGAGCATGCTTGTTTCATGTAAACAAGATTAGATCACACCTTTTAAGTAGAGGTGATACGAAAGGTCTGTTGCAGTCACGTCTTTTCACAAGCGCAATCCATTGAAGCTGCACATTTGACCAGCAGTACTAGATGTTATGTACAATAAAGAATATTAGTCGGTGTGAAATATGTTGGAATCAACTCCTCTCCAATTTTAGTTTTGTCTTCTGTAGATTCATTGTCAAGTACAATATCATGCACTAAAAGGTTTGCATGGTAATCTGTATCTATTCTATCTTTAAAACTCTGTCTACAAAGATGTTACCCTGTCCCTTTTCTGCATTAATAAATTCACTGTAGGCCTATGTGAGAAAAAATGCCAATAACCAATTAGGTTTATTTCCAATATATTTTCACACATCTTTATCTCCTTTACTAAACTTTTCTGTGCAGACTCAGCAGATGCAGGACTTTCAGTCGATTTGGAATCCTGCTAATATTGCTGTAGTCAGAAATGTATTTAATTTATGTATTTAAACCTTTATTTAACCAGGTAAGTCAATTGAGAACCAGTTCTCATTTGCAATGATACCTGGCCAAGAAATCAGTTATATCAGAATAATGCAATTGAAGTAAACTTGTTTAGGCACTTGCAGGTAATTTATCTGAAGTAGTTTTTCTTTACTGTCCTGTGCATTAAAGATAAATGGCTATCAGAAACAGTTGCACTGTATAATCTTTTGATGTAGAATAACATTTACACTTACTGCAAATCATACTTCATTTACCACATTCTTGGGAACTGCTGAAAGTGTTGGTGTATTATCTACAACTGCACAAAGGGTGGAAAACACTGTCTTATAAACTATAATTCAAAGTTTATTGATCAGTAATTAAAGTGTTGCAAGTGTTATACCAGCTGACTCTGGTTTACTATCCATCCTCCTACTGCTTGATCTGAGTGCAACTTTTGATACAATTTTCCATGATATTCTTTTAGACAGGCTTTCCACTATTGGCCTCACCAACACACCTTTGAAATGATTTCATTCATACTTGTCTGATCGCACACAGTTTATTCAACTAAAATCATTCACCTCTTCATTAGTTTCCGTTTCCACTGGTGTACCCCAGGGATCTGTCCTGGGCCCTCTGTTATTTATCACCTACCTTTTACCCCTTGGACATATTTTCCATAAACATCATGTTCAATTTCATTGCTATGCTGATGACACCCAGCTCAACCTTTCTACAAAACCTCATTCCAAACTCCCTCCATCTGCTCTTACTGATTGTCTCACTAACATAAAATCATGGTTTTCTGCAAACTTTCTTAAACTAAATAGTACTAAAACATTATAGGCACAAAATCTACACTAAATTAATCTGTATTAAGTACAAAATTCTACCTCTGCCATTTAAAACTATTCACAATCTTGCACCCTCATATCTTCTCGATCTTCTCAATAGTCCCACACCAACTCACACTCTTAGATCCTCCTCTTCCACTCATTTCATTGTTCCGTCTGTCCATCTTGTAACTATGGGGAATAGAGCTTTCAGTTATTCTGCACCTCCGCTCTGGAACTCACTTCCATCTGAACCCCTTAATATTGATTCTTTCATTTTTTAAATCTCAATTTAAAACTCATCTGTTTAGCTTAGCTTATTCTACACCATAATCTGTACTGCTAGTCCAAATTTGTAGTCCATAAATCACAAAAATGTGCTTTTGCTGGATTTTTAAATACAGCTTCATTAAAAGTTCACAATAACATTCAATCAATAGCTCATGCACTGCAGGGGTAAAAAAAATCAGCCAATCACAGTGTTGCTGATCAGTGTTTCTACTATCGATATTGCCTTTTCATACGATGCACAAACGCGCAATTATCTCAGACAATTAAATCCAGTGTTCAAAGAACCGAATTAGCAAGACAATAATTAGCGAGTTCTGAACATCTTGGATGTCTCATTTAATCTCAGATGTAGTAAGCAATGTACGAAGAATGGGCCCCAAGATAAAAGTCGAGAAAACAGAAAAATAAGGTAAATTTTGGTATAGAGCACAGTTTACTATTACTGTATTGTTTAGTGTGCTGCCCCAAGGCACGGTACTGTCTGCAGCATCCTGTCTCAGGGACAGCTTTATCCCCTATAGGCTATAATTGACTGCTTAGGACAACGCTGTGTAGAATCTGTACATTGTGGATATTTCTTGTGCATTTCTTGTGTACTCTGTGTAAATGTTTTGTCTAATCTTTATTGTGTATAATGTGTGTTGTATAATGTGTGTTGTTATGATATCTGTTGTGTCTCCCTCTGTTGGTCTTCAGTGTCTTTGAATGTGGAAGTGGAATAAACCGCTGGATCCGGGTAAGGCAAAGTTACTGCTCTGAGGTTTGAGAGAGTTAGGATCCAAATGTAGTTTATTTCCATAAACATAAATCCAGAGACAGGCATGGTCATACACAGGTGAGCAATCCAACAATGGAAAGCATTTCAGGAACAAGGTAAATCAAGGTACAACATAGCAGACTAACAGAATAACAAGACTTTCTCAATTAGTGAATGAATTAACAGAGTATAAATAGGCTAGATAATAAATAAACAGGTAAAAGATGTGACAAGGATTAGTCCAGAGTGGTGAATCATAGGAATTTAAGTCCTGAGGGCAAAGGCAGCAAAGACACTGAAGGCCAACAGAGGCAGACACAACGGATATCGTTACATGTAATGTCATGTGTATATTGTCAGAACTACACTGTCTGGACTAACACATCCTGGTGTTGTTATAATAACCCTTGTTTTACCATGCTTTATTTGTAGTAAAACTGTGGTTTTACAAATGGCAATCAATATGCCAAAAACTAATTACTACACTTTTATAATTAACTAATGTTCATTTTCGTAGGGGTTTAAGTTTAAGTCAAATGTTTTCAGTGTCGACTTGTAGCAGTTGTTCTATTTATTTAGTGTAATTTTTTCATGTATTTAGCTAAACATACAAGTTTAATTCTGCAAGTTTAATAATATTTTCAAGCTTCCAAAAATCAAATGAGCTGAATTCAACATTTGATGTTACACAGTCCTGTGTTTTGATCATTTATTTTATCATGCCAAATTAACAAATATCAGCATCATGTCATATGCATGCATTTACAATGCTATTACAAACTTAAACTATACTAAAACTAATTTAAGAGCAAAAAAAATTAAAACGCAGATAACATTTCCTGAATTGAAACTTAAAAAGTAAAATACAACACAAAATTAAAGTAGTATTTTAAAAACTATAATAAGCAGACTTTAGTGCTATCATATAAAAATTAGCTGTACAAGTTGTGCATCACATCCTTTGATCGACCACTAAAAGCACAAGAAGTTGAGCTTCTCCTGACAGTCTCTAGGTGTCCAGGTGTTTGTGTTTGTGTCCAGAGCTCCACAGCGTTGGTTTCTGGCAGGACATTGGGGCTCTCCAGCTTCAGACCAGGCCTTGTACTCAAGATCATCTCCGCTGACCCAAAACCATTGCCCTGCTAGAAAGCGCAGACCAATCCAAACATATTGTGTTTGAGCTTCAGTGATTTTACTTAGAGCAGAATCCATGCTTGCGTTTGAGCTCAGAGATGCCAGATCACCATAATGATCTCTGCAGTAATCTAGTGCTGTCTCCCAGGTCTCAGTCTGCTGAACCAAAACTGCTTCAACTGTCATACAGAAGAAAGTCATTCTACGATTGCATTCGAGAGTGTGTAGTTTCATTTGGACAATGCTGTGAAAAGCACAAGCGCCTTCATATGGTTGACCAGTATCCCAACTAAGTTGTGTTGAAACTGCAGCTCCTGTCCACCTCCAGATTCCTGATACTTTGTGGAGCCCAATCCAGCCTTCATAAGTTTGAGCATCTGGCTGTACTAAAAACTGCTGTTCTTCAGTCTTACTGGGGAAGGTGGACAAACCATAAAAGTAATTTCTGCAGTATTCTCGTGCATTACCCCATGTCTTCAACCGATTTATATAGTAATGTTGTTTCATGAAGGTGAGTCCATAGAGCTGTATGATCAGGATTATAGTGAGTGTAGTCTTCATCTTTACCCAGTGAACCAGTTAACAATGACCAAGACGAGGACAGAACTCTGCATTATGACACAGACTTTCCCTTACTTAAACTGACCAATAATAAAAAAGTGTGATGGAGTGACAGTAACAAATCCAATCACAACGCACCATTGAGGACACAACAAACACATTTCATGGTATGATAAACAAATGTCAGTTGTGTTTAACCAATCAAAATGCTGCAAGGATTCAAAGGCATTACTGTATATTTTAACTTAGAAATGTTTTTAAGAGAAGTGGGTGGGTAAATTTGACATTAAAATATTTTTGCATGTTTTCCACAGGTACTTTAGCACAGATTTGATTCTCATTTAAAGCTTGAGCAAATACAAATTAGTTTACTTAGGCCTGCTATATCTTTTTAAAAGACACTCAAAGACAAACTGACAAGAGTGACATTTGCTGTTGGAAAAGATAAAGCAGAATTTAAACTTGCAAATCTCAATTAATACAATGATTTACAACCTCATATTACTTGGGTATTAAAGTATGGATATTACTGACTGACACGACGTGGATAAAGCCCTGCTTATGATATGTCTGCTGTGTAGACAAGAGGTACTCTCTAACTATCGGACTATCTATGTCTCTTGTCTGTACCTAAAAAATATTGTGTATTCCCTTCTGCTTGGGATGATGTTTTTCATTCTGGAATTATCACCACTACTTTTTTAAAGAGAAAACAATAAAAAAAAACAATAATAAAAGAGAGCTTGTACACCCCATGCTGCACGGCACCAGGCCAGACTAAGGATGGGCAAATACAACTGAATGGGAAGTAATTCAGAACATCCAACCCGTTACCCAGCCTGACCAATTTGACATAAAGACTGAAATGCTCCCGCATTAAATCTACTACCTCAGGTTGGGATAATAATATTCAGATTTTTTGTTAATGCATTTAAAAAATTTATAGCCCAATAAATTTTAAATTTTACAAAATAATGTAATAACATCACATCTGTAGTCGAATATTTAAAAGCACACAGATTCACACTTATAAACTGCTCTATGCTAACATGTTCCCTTTCAGTCGGTCACTACGACGTCACGTCGTGACAGACGAATTGGGAACTCGCTTAGAAAGACCAATCTGCTTCAAGTACTACTAAAACGGCAATGAACTTGGCATTGAGTTAATTGCATAATGCCGGTGCCGCCCCACCAGGTGCTTATATAAGCCGCACGTGCAAATAGGGAAATTAGCTTTTTCGCTTCGAAATCTGGCAGTATCTGCTACTGAGAAGTATATCCGGAGATCAGCGTCCTTTTCAGGATGGCTTTTTGTCGGTGCGATCTTGGGTGGGGAAGGTACATGGGTCCGAAGGACGGTCACGAGCGTTGTCTTTCATGCTTGGGCATTGAGCATGCGGAGGCTGTATTCGCTGGGGGTTCTTGTCCTCACTGCGAGGAGATGACCCTTGTGGATCTGCGCAGGCACTGTCGTTTCTCCGGGAACGACGTCAAAAGAGGCCCTTCAGGATGTTAACGCAAAGCTTAAATTTCAGTCAATACGCCCCCAAGATTGGTTTGCAGCCATAGACCTGAAAGACGCGTACTTTCATGTGTCCATTCTCCCTTGCCACAGGCTTTGCGTTTGAGGGGCGGGCATACCAATACAAAGTACTTCCAGCTGTGACACCACTCGGGCTGCTCCATATGAGACCGCTTCAGTGTTCGCTTCACGATCAAGTCCCGAGAAGATTGTGGCGTGCCGGCATACACAGTGTAACTATTAAACCTGCGTGTCGTCTAACATTCAACCCGTGGTCAGACCCCGCGTTTCTGGAGGCAGGTGTGCCCATGAAACAGGTCTCCTGTCATGCTGTTGTACACACAGATGCATTGTACACGGGGTGGGGAGCCATGTATGACTGGCTTGCAGCTTCGGGGGTGTGGACAGCACCCCAGCTGCACTGGCACATCAACTGCAGCGAGCTGTGGGCTGTATATCTGAGACTCGTACGCTTTGCTACGGAGCTGCGGGGAAAGGATGTACAGACATCTGCAGAGCTGCTGGTTGGGCGACACCTAACACGTTCATTAGATTTTACATTGTTCGTGTCGAGACGGTTTCCTCTCATGTTCTCACCTCACCTGGGGGATCACTGAGCACTGGCTCGCATGTCGGCTTGCAGCCTCCGACTGACGCTACACAATAAGTGTCAGTATGGAAGGCCATCGCAGGGGCGGATCTACTGGGATGGCACGGGGTGGCAGTTGCCACCCTAAATAAAAGCATTGCCACCCCATATGCCACCCCAGCGCTTGGTGGGAGACACATATCTGACGATGATTGGTGTGTGTGTCTTAGAGGGGGTGGGACAATGATGATGATTGGCTTAATTTCCATCGTTAACCAACCAGAGGCAGCAGAGTTCATACACAAGCAGCACGAACAGTCAGTCCGAGCAGAAAGTCTTTTACAGTGTAAAAAAAGTCCGCGCAGTCTTGCCAACTTGCCAAACTTTTTAGACCCCTTTAGCGACTTTATTAAAAAAGCGACTAGGACAAATCTAGCGATCTTTTCTGGCGTTGTTGTAGACTTTTGGAAACTACCGTGAAAGGATGCATCACCCCATCCAAGGCAGTCACACGCAGCCCGGTTCTCGCGCTGCAGTCCATCCCTTCCGAGTCGCACAAACCCCTAACAACAGATCGATGGGAAGTACAACGATCTCAAAACAAAGGTAGCGGACGCAAACACAAAGTATAAAAAGCACAAACGTTACTTTTCCATCGTTGAGGTGAAAGGCAAGAATGATTATGGACGTGCAACTTATGCCCATGAAGAAAGAGTCTCTTCACGTGACGTCTTTAGAAAGTAATTCTGATCTAATAAAGCACCTCACATCATCACATGCTGCCAAAACATTAGTGGTTTCTCTTTAATGTCTTTAAGTGATTAAGTTGAGCATCACATCAGCAAATCAGAGTACTGAATACGGTCATATACCCTAAAGAATAGAAAAATCAAATACTATGGGAGTGGAAGGGACAAATAAAACTGAAAAAAATGTTGTGGAAGGGAAAGGAATAGATGAAGTCATGAAAGAAAGAAACATATGGATGGCAAAGAGCTAAAAAGAAGTGAAAAGACAGAAATCCATCATCAAGTGAGTGAAAGGATTAAAGAAGAGGGTTATGAGATGTGTGCCTTTCAAATATGTTTAACATTAATATAAACTAGGCAAACCTATTTTATTTATATAACAGTCTTTATACCATTTTGTTCAACTTTGCCCATCATGGTTACAGTTAGTGTTTTTAGATATTGGTAAGCGGTATGTATTAACTTAGTATTAAGACAAAGGGTGCTACAGTAGAGATGCTAAAGGTAGCTGCTTGGGTACTTATAGGAACATTTGTTGTTGCGTTTTTTATGTTATAAAAATTTGAGGTCCAGTGTATACACCGAATATAGTATATAGTATATAATTTTTTGTATCCACGACAACCATGCACAAATTATATGATGGCATGCACTAGTTCACTTTGTGCAGCATTGGTCTGCTCACTACCTCATTTCAGCATGGAACAGATGTCATTCCACTACCTCATCAGTCAGTTAAATAAAATAACTGCTCTGAGCCCTTGTCACTTTCAATCAGACTTAAGATATTTTTTAACGGATCTGTTTTGCACTAAATTTATTTTACCTGCACAGTTGTTCACTTCACTGATTTGCACTATATTTGTCATTTGCCTTGCACTGCTTTATTTAACTATATTTTTTATTTTATTATATGCCTTTGTTTTCTTCTTTTTCATATTCCCTTATTGTATAGTTGTTTCTACAATTTATATTTGTTCTAGATTTTTAGGCTTTAATTTAAATGTTATCTGTAAGCACCGGGGTCTGAGAGTAACGCAATTTCTATTCTCTGCATGTATGTACTGTATATGTGGAAAATTGACAATAAAGCATACTTGAGAACTTAAACCAGTGATATTTGCCTGCATTAATTCTCCTGCGTCTGCCCCTAACACCCGAGATGAGCTCCCTCGTCGTACAGTCATGACTCCTGGGTGATCGGTTTTGTGTGTGTGTGTGTGTGTGTGTGTAAAATCTCTTTGCCAACCACTGGTTGGATTGCTTAAAGTCCATGTATTAGGCATATAATTTCTACAGTGTGTTTGTGTCACAGGTAGGGGTGGACCCAGATGTAAATAAGGTCATGCCCCTTTCTCTACCTCGAGGAGATTCCTAAAGCCACCCCAATGACCAGACACACAAGGTAAGCATAAAATTAAAATATCCTTTATTAAATTACTTAAAAATATTAAATAGGGAAGGGGAACCGGGGGACTTAAAACAATGGCCACTCTAGGCTCTCCTCCACCACCACTGTATCTTCACACAGTCCATTCTCCTCATGTTCCTTCTCGTTTTCCGTTCTCTCCACAGGAGGCCACTAAGACACAAAGACACTGTTACTGAGACTTCGAGTATTTCTCACCGGCTCTGCTGTTTACAGCTTCCTGGGTAGGCATCACGTTCACAGTTTGTTCTTCGATTATTCACTCTCGTTCTGCTCTCTCTCCACAGGTGGCCGCTAGGACACAAAGACACTGTTACTGAGACTTCGAGTATTTCTCACCGGCTCTGCTGTTTACAGCTTTCTGGGTAGGTATCACGTTCACAGTTTGTTCTTCTATTATTCACTCTCGTTCTGCTCTCTCTCCACAGGTGGCCGCTAGGACACAAAGACACTGTTACTGAGACTTCGAGTATCTCTCACCGGCTCTGCTGTTTACAGCTTTCTGGGTAGGTATCACGTTCACAGTTTGTTCTTCTATTATTCACTCTCGTTCTGCTCTCTCTCCACAGGTGGCCGCGGCTCTGCTGTTTACAGCTTTCTGGGTAAGTATGGTTCTTCTCTGTAAGTCAGCAGAGGGGCGAAGGTCACACACCACCTCACCGGGTCGAGCGCTGCCCTATCTCCAATGCCCGTAGGCCGATCGAATCCTGGACAGGGGCGCCCCTTTGTAGAGACCGCGGGGGCGGCGGACCCTTTCGCCTCTGACTCTGCGACAAAACAGACACAGGTAAATTTACACCACGAATATTTCCAATATTTACTCACGGTCACGGGCAGCTCTTAGTCTGCGTCCCTTCGTACTCCAAACAGCACACTACAAATAGTAACAGTAGTTTCTGAGGTCGTTGGCCTCTCCGTCCTCTGCCCAGTGGAAGAAAATGGATGATGCGGGGCTTCGTCTACAAGACACACAGCAACCCACAGCAAATACACAGCACCACTCCAACGTGAAAAGATTTATTACACAGTCTCACTCACCACACTATAAGTGCACCACAACAAGGGAAGCGCCCGGTGTCCTCCACTGCGCTTGGGCTACGATAAGGCGATGGGAAATACGACCACAATAAGTCTCGTTGCGGCGGCTGTTTGAATGTGTACTTCTAACGGCTCGCCCACCACACTCTTGTAGGGGTAGGGCCGCCCTCCTTTTCCTGGAGGTTTCCAATGGCTACACAAGTTAATTTTTGCCAGTTACTCCACACAGAAAGGGTATACTCACGGCGGGTAGCCTTTATTTACGTTGTACCAGACGGTCAATATCTCTTCCTGCTTTACTCCTTCAGTATTGGTTAGAACAAAGTTCCTTCTTACCCATAGGGCTTTCCTGTTTACTCCAGCAGGTCCACAATACAGACTGAAACGAGAGAGAGAGAGAGAAACACAGACAGCCACCACGTCCAAAAATGAGCACAGCTCCGTTTCCCAGCACACACTAAGCACAGGCTTGACAGCACAATGCTCTCCTCGGGGTGCTCCTTTTCTCCACTCACGTATCGCCTTTCTTTCACCCCAGGCAGCTCCTGTCTTCTTTCCGCGCGCTTCAAGCGCAGCCCGGATCAACAGAGCCTGCGGGCTCTTCAAAAGGTACGTAGTTACCTCTCCTGCCCTAAGCAGAGGAGCTCTCCCCGTGTCAATCCCCCTCTCGTGCCCGAACTCCCGAACTGTGATCTAACTGTGCTTTATATACTCCTCTCTGTACTTCAGTCATCCAATTGCCCAGCGATCTCTTCAACTAGGCACAGCTGTGCCCAATCGGCTGATTACAGCCTCCGCGAATCTGCCGGATGTCCGGTGTTTCCGTTCTTCGGTCTGGGCGGAAACATCCGGGCGGAACCAAAGTTTCCCGACTTTTGGTTCCGCCCAAAAGATCGTCACCTTGTGACATCCTCCCCCGCCAATCCGTTCTCGTCCCGAGAACGCGTTGTTTAGGGACTGATAGGGTGTTGATGGGAGCTTTTCTTTAAAAAACGTGGTAGGCCATTGGGGGACCTTGGTCTCAACCCGAGGTGGACTGCCGACTACGCCAAATCTGTCACAGGTAGGGGTGGACCCAGATGTAAATAAGGTCACGCCCCTTTCTCCACCTCGAGGAGATTCCCAAAGCCACCCCAATGACCAGACACACAAGGTAAGCATAAAATTAAAATATCCTTTATTAAATTACTTAAAAATATTAAATAGGGAAGGGGAACCGGGGGACTTAAAACAATGGCCACTCTAGGCTCTCCTCCACCACCACTGTATCTTCACACAGTCCATTCTCCTCATGTTCCTTCTCGTTTTCCGTTCTCTCCACAGGAGGCCACTAAGACACAAAGACACTGTTACTGAGACTTCGAGTATTTCTCACCGGCTCTGCTGTTTACAGCTTCCTGGGTAGGCATCACGTTCACAGTTTGTTCTTCGATTATTCACTCTCGTTCTGCTCTCTCTCCACAGGTGGCCGCTAGGACACAAAGACACTGTTACTGAGACTTCGAGTATTTCTCACCGGCTCTGCTGTTTACAGCTTTCTGGGTAGGTATCACGTTCACAGTTTGTTCTTCTATTATTCACTCTCGTTCTGCTCTCTCTCCACAGGTGGCCGCTAGGACACAAAGACACTGTTACTGAGACTTCGAGTATCTCTCACCGGCTCTGCTGTTTACAGCTTTCTGGGTAGGTATCACGTTCACAGTTTGTTCTTCTATTATTCACTCTCGTTCTGCTCTCTCTCCACAGGTGGCCGCGGCTCTGCTGTTTACAGCTTTCTGGGTAAGTATGGTTCTTCTCTGTAAGTCAGCAGAGGGGCGAAGGTCACACACCACCTCACCGGGTCGAGCGCTGCCCTATCTCCAATGCCCGTAGGCCGATCGAATCCTGGACAGGGGCGCCCCTTTGTAGAGACCGCGGGGGCGGCGGACCCTTTCGCCTCTGACTCTGCGACAAAACAGACACAGGTAAATTTACACCACGAATATTTCCAATATTTACTCACGGTCACGGGCAGCTCTTAGTCTGCGTCCCTTCGTACTCCAAACAGCACACTACAAATAGTAACAGTAGTTTCTGAGGTCGTTGGCCTCTCCGTCCTCTGCCCAGTGGAAGAAAATGGATGATGCGGGGCTTCGTCTACAAGACACACAGCAACCCACAGCAAATACACAGCACCACTCCAACGTGAAAAGATTTATTACACAGTCTCACTCACCACACTATAAGTGCACCACAACAAGGGAAGCGCCCGGTGTCCTCCACTGCGCTTGGGCTACGATAAGGCGATGGGAAATACGACCACAATAAGTCTCGTTGCGGCGGCTGTTTGAATGTGTACTTCTAACGGCTCGCCCACCACACTCTTGTAGGGGTAGGGCCGCCCTCCTTTTCCTGGAGGTTTCCAATGGCTACACAAGTTAATTTTTGCCAGTTACTCCACACAGAAAGGGTATACTCACGGCGGGTAGCCTTTATTTACGTTGTACCAGACGGTCAATATCTCTTCCTGCTTTACTCCTTCAGTATTGGTTAGAACAAAGTTCCTTCTTACCCATAGGGCTTTCCTGTTTACTCCAGCAGGTCCACAATACAGACTGAAACGAGAGAGAGAGAGAGAAACACAGACAGCCACCACGTCCAAAAATGAGCACAGCTCCGTTTCCCAGCACACACTAAGCACAGGCTTGACAGCACAATGCTCTCCTCGGGGTGCTCCTTTTCTCCACTCACGTATCGCCTTTCTTTCACCCCAGGCAGCTCCTGTCTTCTTTCCGCGCGCTTCAAGCGCAGCCCGGATCAACAGAGCCTGCGGGCTCTTCAAAAGGTACGTAGTTACCTCTCCTGCCCTAAGCAGAGGAGCTCTCCCCGTGTCAATCCCCCTCTCGTGCCCGAACTCCCGAACTGTGATCTAACTGTGCTTTATATACTCCTCTCTGTACTTCAGTCATCCAATTGCCCAGCGATCTCTTCAACTAGGCACAGCTGTGCCCAATCGGCTGATTACAGCCTCCGCGAATCTGCCGGATGTCCGGTGTTTCCGTTCTTCGGTCTGGGCGGAAACATCCGGGCGGAACCAAAGTTTCCCGACTTTTGGTTCCGCCCAAAAGATCGTCACCTTGTGACATTTGTGTTTACCTCTGTTGGTGATGGGTCCTCATGTGCGCATTTACCCCTCCCTCTCGTTTCTCTAATTATTCTCCAGCCGCGTCCAGTTTCCTTTCTGCCTATTAATACCTTTCTGCTTTGTCTTCTGTCACGCGCTCGTCATATGTTGGAAGATCACTGTCTTGCTGCCAGTCTAGGTAGATCGCTATTCGCGGTCATTTACCTTTCTCTCTCCTCTTGCCTTAGGTTTAGTCTCCGTGTCTGGATTACTGTCTCTGCCTCAGGATCCCAAGCCTGTGTTCGGATTTTGTTGGTTGTTCCTGTTGTTTTCTGTCTCCTGCAGCCGTCTCTTACAGGATGCTTTGCCTTCAAGCGTACACCAGTAGTGTTTCGGTCCGTCTCCTGGAGTGTTGTTCATGTTTGAAGGATTACATCTCCTTTAGGACTTCCTGTGTTTGTGTGGCTGTGTGAGACTTCGCCAGCGGCTTTGACTTTCATTTACCTTCTCTCCTCTGTCTATTTGTCATTTAATAAACTACTTGAATTGAGACTCCGACTCCCTAGCATTTTTCCTGACAGTCCTCCCGAAGCAGAGGAATGGAAGGTTGACAACCTTACAATACATATTGATAAACATTCTTCTGTTCACTGCAATGATGACTTTTAAAATAAAATAAAATTCTATTTATACATTTTATAAATAAGCAGGTCTTTCAGGATGAGCGTTGTGCAAGGTAGTTGTAATGACTGCTGGGTGATCGATGGCTGTTTGATCTGTGTGTGTGTGTGTTGTTTACCTGTGGTGCCGGTTCCTCGTGTACTCACTAACTCCGCCCCCTTGTTTCGGTAATTGTTCACCGGTGGTGTCTCGTTTACCTTTTCCTTTATATTGCACGTAGTCCTGTCCTTCGTTGCGCGCTCATTGTTTTATCACAGTCCTGCTACCCTGCCTTGTCTTGTCAGTCGCTCTCTGTCTCTCCCTCTTGTTACCCCAGGTTTGGTTTTCGGCGTTCGAGGACTCATTTTCGCCCGGACCGCTCGCTTGAGGATTGCTGGATATCTTTGACTTTGTTTGCCTCTCGGTACAGCTGGTTCGCTTTGTTTTTAGGCGGTATACCAGCTGTCTCTGTTTCTCCCCGGTTTTCATCATCACCCGTGAGTGGAGTACACTTTTTACCATTGTGGATTACATTAACTCTATCGACTGTTGTTTTCTCGGGACCGCAGGTTCGCTTCGTTTTTAGGCGGTGACCAGTGGTTTCCGAGTGGCTCTGCTACATCAGGATTTCACAGTGGATTACCCGTCTGAGTTCTCGGATTACCATCTTCCATCTCCACCTGTCATCCACCTTCAGGGCGGCACGTATTATCCCTCTGTTGCGTGTGGTGACTGTACGGGTGTCTCGACGGAGTGCGTGGGTGGCTCTCTCTCTTCCTTCGGATCTGAACTGGATTATTGTGTACCGTGTGTGGATCTACCAGTGACTTTGCTCTCCTATTTTCTATATTTTTCTAAATAAATTGTTAACTTGCATCTGACTCCTGAGTTCATTTCGTGACAGATGAGCGCGCCAAAAATGGAGTCAGCAAGTTTAGAAAGCCTGGAGGTGCAGACCGCCCTTCACCAGCAGGGGGCGGCCATCGACCAACATTCGTTGTTATTGTCTGCTGCTGCCAGAGATTTCAGCATCCTGTCTGAGCAATTGAAAGAGCTCAGCAATCGTTTGGATAAAGCGACTCCTCACCATGAAGCCCCAACCTCATCCGGAGGAGCCGCTTCATTTGAACGGGAGCCACACACGGCAACACCCTCCACCTACAATGGCGATCCTAACACCTGCAGATCCTTTCTACAGAAGTGCTCTCTCGTCTTTGCGCTCCAACCCCGTCGATTTTCTTCATCCACTTCCAGAGTGGCCTATGTCCTGACGTTACTCACTGGAAGGGCGAGAGACTGGGGTATGGCCGCCTGGGGGGCTAAAGCTCCTTTTACATTCTCGTTCGAGGCTCTGCAGGAAGAGATGTTAAAATTGTTTGACCGCTCACTCAAGGGAGACATGGCAGCGGCTGAGTTGGTGAGATTACGGCAACGTAATGACTCTGTTACTGATTTTGCTATTTGTTTTAAGACGCTCGCCATTTGCTGCAACTGGAACGACGGGGCGTTAAGAGCACAATTCCTCGAGGGTCTTACACCGGTCATTCAGGACGAGATTGCACTGAGGGAGCCACCCACGTCCCTGGAAGCTGCCATCGATCTGGCCCTGAGGGTTGAGTCTCGCCATCGGCAGAGAGATCTGCGTCGCTCATTTCACCAGCAGATGTCGGAACCAGGGGAGATCACTTCAGAAACGCCCTCCGAGGAGCCTATGCAGCTGGGCAAGTTTCATTTATCTGCTGGGGAGAGAAATCGTCGGCTGTCTCATGGTCTCTGCTTATACTGTGGCAAGCCGGGGCATCTGGCAGCTACATGTCCGGTAAAGAGCTCACGCCCGCCGATGAACCTGGGAGTCTCGGTGGGCGCATCGTCATTTAAACCTCCCGTTAACAGCACTACTCTACCTGTCATTATTAACTCTTTCCCGTCACAGGCGTTGCTGGATTCCGGTGCGGAGGCGTGTCTTTTGGATGCTGGGTTGGCCAAGTCCTGGGGTATTCCACTCATCCCTCTCTCCTCTCCTTTGTCTGCCTGGACATTGAAGGGCCAGCATATGGCTGTGATCACGCACCGCACACCCCCTGTGAGTTTCTTTGTTTCTGGCAATCATCGTGAGGAGATCGAATTTTACATCTTAGAGGATTCACAATCGCCAGTCATTTTAGGTCATGACTGGCTATCCAAATCCTCACGTTGATTGGCAGAACAATGTTGTGTTATCTTGGAAGTCTTCGTGTTATGTTTCTTGTCTTGGTCCTGCTCCTTCTCTTGTCTCTTGTTCTGTCTCGCAGGTTCCAGCTATCGATCTCTCGGGAGACCCGGCGGAGTACTCGGATCTGTATCAGGTTTTCAGTAAGTCCCGGGCTACTTCTCTGCCTCCTCATCGGTCGTATGATTGCGAGATCAAACTACTTCCCAACACTTCTCCGCCTAAGGGTCGTATATTTTCCCTAGCTAAACCAGAAAGAGAGGCTATGGATAAATACATTAATGACGCTCTTAAAGCCGGTCTCATTCGCCGCTCCTCGTCTCCAGCTGGTGCTGGATTTTTCTTTGTAAAGAAGAAAGACGGGTCTCTTCGTCCGTGCATTGATTATCGAGGGCTGAATGACATTACTGTTAAGAATAAGTACCCCTTGCCATTAATGTCATCAGCATTCGAATTATTACAGGGAGCGCGCGTATTTACCAAGCTAGATCTGCGCAACGCTTATCACTTGGTACGTATTAGAGAGGGCGATGAGTGGA
Organism: Paramisgurnus dabryanus; assembly: GCF_030506205.2. Classification (NCBI taxonomy): domain Eukaryota; kingdom Metazoa; phylum Chordata; class Actinopteri; order Cypriniformes; family Cobitidae; genus Paramisgurnus; species Paramisgurnus dabryanus. The sequence goes on from NC_133351.1 coordinate 32,982,586, forward strand.
AGACAGCCTTTAACACACCTTCAGGACACTGGGAATATTCCGTTCTGCCGTTCGGTCTTTGTAACGCTCCAGCTGTCTTCCAGACCATGGTCAATGAAGTGCTGGGTGACATGATTAACAGATTTGTCTTTGTGTATCTCGATGACATTCTCATCTTTTCTCCCTCCATGCAGATACACACTCAGCACGTTCGCATGGTTTTACAACGGCTATTAGAGAATCAGCTATTCGTTAAGGCGGAGAAGTGCGAGTTCCACAAGAAGTCGGTTTCGTTTCTGGGTTTTGTTATTGCCGAGGGTGAAATTCGTCCCGATCCCGCTAAGGTTAAGACGGTTGCCGATTGGCCGGTACCCGACACTCGGAAGGAGCTTCAGCGATTTCTGGGGTTCGCCAATTTCTACCGGCGTTTCATCAGAAATTTTGGTCAGATCGCTAAGCCTCTTACTGCTCTTACTTCACCTAACGTGTGTTTCCGTTGGAATAGAGAGGCTCAGGAGGCCTTTGATGTGTTAAAGTCCCGGTTCATCTCTGCGCCTGTCCTCTCTATTCCCGATCCGGCTAAACAATTTATTGTGGAAGTGGATGCATCTGATGTCGGGGTAGGCGCTGTTTTATCTCAGCGATCGTCTATTGATGGGAAAGTACATCCGTGTGCTTTTTTCTCTCACCGGTTAAACCCAGCAGAACGTAATTACGACATAGGGAATCGGGAGCTGTTGGCGGTTAGACTCGCCTTGGGTGAATGGCGTCACTGGTTGGAGGGAACCTCGGAGCCCTTTCTGGTCTGGACGGATCATAAGAATCTTGAATATATCCGTTCGGCCAGAAGACTAACATCTAGGCAGGCTCGTTGGGCACTCTTCTTTGATCGTTTTAACTTCACCCTCTCGTACCGGCCTGGCTCGAAAAATACCAAACCTGATGCTCTCTCCCGTCTGTTCGAGAAGTCCGGTTCGGAGAGGGCGGAGACCATTCTCCCGGAGGGGAGGGTGGTCGGCGCCCTCGTATGGGGAATCGAACAGCGGGTGAGAGAGGCCGGCCGGGAGGGGGAAGTTCCGGAGGGGTGTCCAGCGGGTCGCCTATGGGTTCCTGAGCGGTTACGTTCCGATGTCATCCGGTGGGGTCACGAGTCCAAGTTTGTCGGCCATCCAGGAATTCGGAGAACGTTGGCTGCCGTCCATCAGCGTTTTTGGTGGCCTTCTATGTCCACTGACGTCAGACAGTTTGTACTAGCCTGTTCGGTTTGTGCTCGTAATAAAGCATCTAATTTACCACCCGCTGGTCTGCTTAAATCTTTGCCCTTGCCCTCCCGCCCCTGGTCTCATATAGCCCTTGATTTTGTCACTGGCTTACCGGCATCTAATGGTAACACTGTTGTTCTAACTGTGGTGGATCGTTTTTCGAAGGCGGTTCATTTTATTCCCCTGCCCAAGCTACCTTCTGCTAAAGAGATGGCCCAGGTTTTGATTAATCACGTCTTTCGGTTACATGGTATTCCGACTGACGTAGTGTCAGATAGGGGTCCTCAGTTCATCTCTCGTTTTTGGCAGGAGTTTTGTAGACAAATTGGCGCCACCGCCAGCTTGTCTTCTGGTTATCACCCGCAGACCAATGGGCAATGCGAACGGGCTAATCAGGATCTCGGTAGAACGCTCCGCTGTCTGTCGTCACAATATCCAAATTCCTGGTGCGATCAGCTTCCGTGGGTTGAGTATTCTCATAATTCTCTTCCCGTTACGTCTACCAATTTATCCCCGTTTGAACTTTCCATCGGTTATCAACCTCCCCTGTTTCCATCACAGGAGCCCGAGGCAGCGGTTCCGTCTGCGTTAGCTTTCGTACGCAGGTGCAGACGCACCTGGAGGAGAGCTAAGACATTGTTATTATCTAATTCCAGACGAACCAAGGCTGCAGCTGATCGTCATCGGCGACCTCCACCCCGTTACGTTTGTGGTCAAAAGGTATGGCTTTCTACCAAGGATCTGTCTCTCCGTGAGCCTTCTCGTAAGCTGGCTCCAAGATTCATTGGGCCATACAGTATTTCTAAGGTCATTAATCCGGTGACGATAAAGCTTAAGTTACCCCTTTCTCTTGGTCGGGTTCACCCTGTTTTTCATGTATCCAAGGTTAAACCTGTGATGTTTGCTCGCTATAACCCCCCTGTCTCTGCCCCTAATCCCCCCGCCCCTCGTCTAGTGGATGGTGCCCCTGTCTACACTGTTAAGAGGTTACTAGACTCCCGCCGCAGGGGCAGAGGATTTCAGTATTTAGTGGATTGGGAAGGATATGGTCCTGATGAGAGGAGCTGGGTTCCGGGTCGGGATTTGCTGGATCCTGGGCTGATCGAGGATCTCCGTCAGCGACAGGGTGAGTCTCCCGGTCCGTCTGGTGCCGGTCGTGGAGGGGGGGCTACTGTCATGACTGCTGGGTGATCGATGGCTGTTTGATCTGTGTGTGTGTGTGTTGTTTACCTGTGGTGCCGGTTCCTCGTGTACTCACTAACTCCGCCCCCTTGTTTCGGTAATTGTTCACCGGTGGTGTCTCGTTTACCTTTTCCTTTATATTGCACGTAGTCCTGTCCTTCGTTGCGCGCTCATTGTTTTATCACAGTCCTGCTACCCTGCCTTGTCTTGTCAGTCGCTCTCTGTCTCTCCCTCTTGTTACCCCAGGTTTGGTTTTCGGCGTTCGAGGACTCATTTTCGCCCGGACCGCTCGCTTGAGGATTGCTGGATATCTTTGACTTTGTTTGCCTCTCGGTACAGCTGGTTCGCTTTGTTTTTAGGCGGTATACCAGCTGTCTCTGTTTCTCCCCGGTTTTCATCATCACCCGTGAGTGGAGTACACTATTTACCATTGTGGATTACATTAACTCTATCGACTGTTGTTTTCTCGGGACCGCAGGTTCGCTTCGTTTTTAGGCGGTGACCAGTGGTTTCCGAGTGGCTCTGCTACATCAGGATTTCACAGTGGATTACCCGTCTGAGTTCTCGGATTACCATCTTCCATCTCCACCTGTCATCCACCTTCAGGGCGGCACGTATTATCCCTCTGTTGCGTGTGGTGACTGTACGGGTGTCTCGACGGAGTGCGTGGGTGGCTCTCTCTCTTCCTTCGGATCTGAACTGGATTATTGTGTACCGTGTGTGGATCTACCAGTGACTTTGCTCTCCTATTTTCTATATTTTTCTAAATAAATTGTTAACTTGCATCTGACTCCTGAGTTCATTTCGTGACAGTAGTAAGTAAGTCTGGATCTAGGATGTAATTTCTATGACCGTAGCGAGGGAGCAGCAAAATACAGTCCTATTAGGCAGTTATTCCACAGCTTTTCTTCATGATAAAGGAGATCAATGGTGTGTACAGCCCAGCTCCGACCCATCTGAGCACTGTTCATCATATCTCATACTGTCACCAGTACATTCAGACAGTCCACACCAGCACACTTTCTGTTTCAGAAAACCATAAACATGTTGAGAACACAGCTCATGTTTTTCAGACAAGTTATTGGTTTGTATTTGGATTTTGCTTTCTTTAATGTGTAAGCAGAATGCATGTCCCAGTCTGTGCAATGAGCCATTAGCAGTCATTTTCATTGCAAACAATTTTGCATGCAATCCTGAATTTGTAAAGGCCTGTATTTGGTTTTCAAGTAAGTCAATGTAAATTTTGTTTTTGTTTGTAGCTTTTCATGCATGCATCATTAATTCTCATGAACTGTGACCTATACAGATATACAGTGTTTGTGAAGAAAATAAATATTGTAATTGAAGCAGTATAATCTTTACAACTGATGATCGGTCATGTCATGGTTTATATTCTTTGATAAAAAACCTGTTTTGTACATTTCACATGTTGTTTATTTTACTTTATTTAGGACACAATCACTTGGATAACATATGAATTTGGGATGCTTATGGGGGGAGTTTCTCTCGAGTGGAGGAGAACTGGGTACATAATCTGTCACTAGTCGATTCAGTAAAACTAGAAGAAGAGGAGAGACCACTACCTGTAAAAACACACAGAAAAAAAACACTGTGAGGGAAACATTTACACTCAATCTGTGTACAACTGTTAGAAGCGATATTAAATCTTTAGAAATTTTATTTCAGTTTTTAATATCCACCACTTTTAGGGTAAACAGAAATACTAGTTTATCTGGGGCAGTATTAGGTTTACTCCATATCCAAACAATTTAAATATGTAAATATGTCCTGGTTTCAGCGGTTTCTCATTAAAAGTCATTCTTTCCTCACAAATCGTCTCACAGCGTATCGGGAAGCCATGGCAATATAAATTTCTTGTGTCCACGGTTCTTCTCTGTAAGTATATGTTTACACTGAACAGGTGGACAATAAAGATTTATTCTATTCTATTCTATTCTATATGAAAACTAAAAGAAGCATTGAGATTTGCATTGAGATTACGAGCCATTAGATGGGATGACAGGTATTTGACAAGCATTCATTTTTGTTTTGAAATGCAGATGTCATCATCGTTCAGTCGTCTTTTCATTTAGAAATTCCTGAATCAGCAATCATCTGCTCTTTTTAACACTTGCCATGTATATATATAGTATGCCCATTTATCATTCACTATGTGACTATATATAGATGCACATACTTGATTAATATTAGTATAAATATAACAGTCCTATTACAATCCTACAGATCAACTAATGTATAATTTTTACAGTTAATATCAATGATGTACATGTAATGTAATGTACATTTTCAGTAACACGGTGTATTCTATATATTTCCTAATTCTTCTGTTCTCTATGACTTCTACATTGTTGTTTTTTCTTGTCTTTACTATCTGTTCTGAAAGGGATTTACTGTAAAGCTGCTTTGCAAAGATGCAAAAATGTGAAAAGTGCTTGTAGAAATACAATTGAGTTGAATTTGAATGAAATATCCGAAGCACCATTTTGGTTTTCTCAGCTGCCACACCTCAGGGCACCTTGAAAGACTTCTCAATATCCTAACTGTGCATTCAGACCGCCACCTTCGAGAGCGTCAAAGTGTCCGGAAGTCATTCATTTTCAATGAGCGCCGGCGGCGAGCTCCGGCGCGGCACGTCATGTACAGCGTGAGCGTCGAGGAGAGTTGAAATCAGCTCAACTTTATGGTAATGAGATATGACGCGGTTCGGCGGCAACCAATCGGAAGGCAGAAATGTTCACCGGCAACCAATCGGAAGGCGGAAACCTCCGCCTGAGAGGAGTTCAGAGAATGCAGTCGAGCGTCAGAGCGTCCACTACAACTTTTCTTTAGCGTCGTTGTCAGGGCAGCCAGAGCTTTTATTGACGCTCTCGCCGGTGGCGGACTGAATGCACAGTAAGGCTCATGGGCGTAGATCTTGCGTGGCACATGTCCCGTGCACTTATATCAACTTGCGGTTACTATTCCGCCCATGTATTTTTGTTTGTTACAGATTTGAGTGAAATTACATTTACCCACTCACAAGTGAGCGAAGCATCTGTCATGCATGCACGTCTGTTTCAGCTTCAAAAAAGTAAAACAGGAACAGAACAGAGCTGTCACTTGCCTGATTGGGTCAATGCTGTGTCATCACAAATGACTATTTCACATGCTTTTAGGCATTGCCAATTTAAACATTAAAGCACAATACACAAAACAAATTTACTTGCATGCTGTTTGTAACTGTTGCGTGTATTCCCACTTGAAGCGCATGCCTGGAAACCAGCATCTTAAAGGGATAGTTCACCCAAAAATGACAATACGGTCATCAGTTTAGTTTTCCTCGTGTAGTTTTAAACCTGTATGAATTTAGTTTTTCTGATGAACACAAAAGAAGCAACATATCCTCCAACCCATACGATTGCTTTGATCGTTTGTCCATTTCACCAAATACGACCAATAGAAGCATTTACTAAATTAGCGCCTCTACCGGCAGCAGGTGAAACTTAATATATTGGGGTATAAAATAATATTTTGGGGTATAATTTTGCTATGATGACATGTACAGGGATAACATTTTCAATTGAAACCCGGATTAAAGGGGACAGAGAATGAAAAACCATTTTTACCTTGTCTTTGTTGAATAATGGTAGTCTACCCGCATTCACAAACATACAAAAAGTGCTAGACATGCTAAACATCTCAGTCTCATAGAAATTCCTCTTTCAGAAATGTCAGCCAGAAAACAGCCCAATCTAAAAAACTGATGCTTATGACATCACAGGCATCTCACTGCCCCTCCACTTTAAAATAATTGGCTACATTTTTTGAGTGTAAAAACAATTTTTTTAGCACCAGCCGCCACTGTACCTGACTGTACTTTTATTTGCGTGTTGTGTTTTATATGGTTGAGAAGTGGTTGGGTTTAGGGTAAGGGTGAGGGTGGGGTTAGATGCTCCAAAATATCTTTAAAACGGTAAATGTTTATGAAACCGTTTCTACATTTACAAATTCATAAAATGTGTCTAATCTGATGTATAAGAAAAAAAAAACTTAAAACATAACAACAGATTGTATTTATAAGCTACTGCCGCTAGAGAACACTAATGACTTACTTTACGTCGTAATAAGGTGCTTGCACAAATGACCTATGAGGTTGTTATTTTTTGGAGGACAGTCTCAAAAGAAGATGGTTTGATATATGGTGGTAAGCACACAGCTGTTTGTAACCTTTGACTTTTATAGTAGGAAAAACAAATATGATGGAATTCAATGGGTACCCTCAACTGTGTGCTTAAGATCATTTATCAAAATATCTTCTTCATTATTTATCACAATACTTCTATAATATTTGTTTTCATACTACGAAAGTCAAAGGTTACAATCAGCTGTGTGCTTAGCACCATTTATCAAAATATCTTCATTTGTGTTCATCAGAAAAAAAAGACATTTATACAGATTAAGATCAACATGAGGATGAGAAATTGGTGACCAAATTTTCATTTTTGGGTGAACTATCCCTTTAATGCTTTAGACAGCACCCAAATGCTAAGTTAATGTTATCTTGCACTTAAATGTTATATTAGGCTTATAATTATGTGGGCTATTGCTCAAAATTTGTTATATTATTTATTTATTTATTTTATTACTGAGCATTTACTTGTCTTTAAGAACGAATTAAAAACATGTATTAAAGAAAAAAACTCTTAAGCAAAACATGGTCAGGTCAACATGTCTCAATAATGTTTGGTTCCAATTTTGTATCAGTTTTACTGGTAGACCACTGTATGAAGAATTTGTTGGGTATTATATGTCACCCTGTCCCCCTCACCGCCTACGCTCCTGCTGTAAGGCTGTATCTCTCACTTACCTCTCATGAGGTTATACATGTTCAGGTAGTTTGTTCCCGAATCAAACATGGCATACCAGCTGCGAGACACAGACGGGCCCTGTGCAGGGATTCAAAGAAACACAGAACTATTTCCTGTACCTTAGAGATTTTAATTATTATAAATAGAGTGTGTGTCCACTTTTGAAAGGATATAATATAGGACTTTGACACTAACCTGAACATCACACGCATCAGGGTGTGGACTGCTGAGGTTAAATGTGATGTCATCCACAAATCTCATCACAGGTGTGGTGTGTGTGGCAGTGATGTCTTCTGCATTTACTGATATCAGCTAATGAGACGAAACAAACTATAATTACAACCGTGATACAGTACACCTCACAATACTACTCTCTGACCAAAGGATCATGCACTTATCACAGAGGTGACAATTACCACGACAGGTGGTTAGAAATACATAACAAAAATATAATTAAGAACAGGAAGAAAATGACAGAGGAAACCAACAGTAACTCAGAATATGCTCATGTTCAAGATCAGTATAGGATGAGTCAGTGCAGTGTCTGTGTCTTAAGACCTGGTAAGAGTTTTGTCTAAACAGATAATCCTACTGGGGTGTCATTTATGAGTTGCTATTACTTTGGGTGCATACCCAATTCAGAGTCTGGATCCTACTAAGGATGCTGTATTTGAAGGCTGCAGCCTCTGAAGTCCACAAAGCAAACTGAAATGAGACGGTCTAGCCTACGGGGAAGTTGGGTCACTTGCTTGATCCGCCAACCCCGCTTGTCAGTGGGACACAACAGCTGAGACTTTTTCAGACCTTTAAAAATAAATATGGTGCCAGATTTTTATTTTTATTTTAGAAAATATGACATATTGATGCAGATTAAATTACCCAACAGTATGTTAAATTTACCAACCATAGAAATATATATATAAATATATATTATTAATTAAAATCACTAAAACATCATTTATAATACCCAGACGTCACAGGCAGGCATTATTGAATCTTCGGATAGCCAAGGCTGTGAAGGATCCAGGGGAAACAAAGGCTGCATTTGGAGGCTGCATGTGAAGGGGCTTTTGAATTGGGACAGCCTTCATCACGGCACGATGACCTTCAAACACAGCCTTCGAGGGACGCAGCCCCTGAATTAGGATGCACCCACTGAATGAATACTGAGACGCAGGTGCATGAAACCGCAGCACTCACAGAATAAAGACATCTTTGACTCTTCCCGGGACATGATGCTGTTGACCACTCCTTTATCTGGTTTACCAAAAGGGAGGAGACGTCAAAACAGGGAATACCGATTTCCCTGTTTTAAAAGACATACATACGCATACATTCAAACATGTAATTTTGCATGCGGATGTTACGGCAATGCATTTCTTTCAAAAATATGTTTAGCTCATAGGTGTCATTTACACTGGGGACATGTCCCCACCACTTTTTGAAATGGCAGATTTTGTCCCCACCACTTTTTGAAAGCTTTTGGTTAAAATGTTCTGAAAAACCAAACAATACCTGTGCGACTTAGGGCGCACTCACACTATCCAAACCAAACCGCGCTCGGGCGGTTGACTAGTGTGATCGCTCTGATCCGGGCGCGGATTGATTAATCGCGCCGCGGCCGGGTTGCAGAGGTGGGCCGGAGCGCGGTTCACTTGGGCTCAGGGCGGAAGGCTGTGGTGTGAGCGCAATCGCGCCTGAGCGCGATTCAAAAGGTGAAGACGTCAGTTGCGCGCCCACTCACCTTCATCTGCCTCCGTAAAAACCTTTTGATTCACACAGCGGGGTAACGTGAATGTCCGAGCTGCACACGTGACAGATCAACTAAGCAATATGATGACATGTGAGAGGGCTGTCTGTAATCGCGCACCAAACGACTCCGAATAAAAAAACACAGACTTAACATTACGGTGGGTTCCAGTGTTAAGAGAGAGCTTTACTTCCTGCTTTTTCAAAACAATCGCATCTTAATGACGAAAGTGCGCCCGGACTCGGATTGATACAAAGTACAGCGTGAGTGCGTGCACCTGGGGGAGTAGGGAGGGGTGACAATCGCGCTGGGGCATGGTTTGGTTTGGATAATGTGAGTGCGCCCTCACACTGCAAAAAAGACTTTCTTACTTAGTATTTTTGACTTGTTTTCAGTAGAAATATCTAAAAATTCTTAAATCAAGATGCTTTTTCTTGATGGGCAAAATTACCTAAGAAAATAAGTCTAGTTTTTAGACAAAAAAATACAATTAAAGTGAATTTGTGCTAAAACAAGCAAAAATATCTGTCAATGGGGTGAGAAAAAAATCTAAAAATAAGATTTCTTTTTTCTTAAGCACTTAATTTAAGCATAATTTTCTCAGCCCATCGGCAGATATTTTTGCTTGTTTTAAGCACAAATTCACTTAAATTGTATAGTTTTTGTCTAAAAACTAGACTTATTTTCTTACGCCATTTTGCTCATCAAGAAAATAAATCTTTAAGAATTTTTTATATTTCTACTAAAAACAAGACAAAGAAAGGCAGATTTTCAAGAAAAAAAGTATTAGTATTTTTGTGTTGTTTTCAGTAAAAATATCTAAAAATTCTTAAATTAGGATGCTTTTTCTTGATGAGCAAAAATCAAGTTTTTAGACCGAAAATATCAAATTTAAGTGATTTTGTGCATAAAACCAGCAAAATCTGTCAATGGGGTAAGCAATTTTTTCTTGAATTTGCTTGAATTTAGTGTTTAGGAAAAATGTTAAAGATTTTTTGCTTACCCCATTGGCAGATTCGTTGCTTGTTTTATTCACAAAATCACTTAAATTTGATATTTTTGATCTAAAAACTAGGCTTATATTCTTAGGTCATTTTGCTCATCAAGAAAAAAGCATCTTAATTTAAGAATTTTATATATTTTTACTGAAAACAAGACAAAAATATATTTTTTCTTAAATAATTATTTGTAGTGTACAACTGGTTTTGTGGTCTAGGGTCACATATGTTGCATTGTGTGCTTATAGTGTGTTTTCTTTTACATGAATTTCATTGTAATCATTGACTTAACTTGCTGTTGTTTTCTACAGTATGGTGCTTTGGCACTGTTCGGATGAGCTGGTGTTGCTGGGACTGTTACATGTGCAGTCGACATTGTTAAGGGTTTTATGCTGAGTATTTTTGTGTTGTTGACCGGCCTACACTATGCCCATTTTTGATACGGCGTTATTCAATATTTTTCCCATCCTGCTGTAATGTTTTTTCATCTGATCTTTTGTCCCCACCACTTTTCAACACAAACTGACGCCCCTGGTTTTACATATATGCTAAATAGATTTTGTAGAAAGTAAAGCTTAATAAAATTTTTGAATTTGAAAATATATTGAATTTTAATCATTATATATTAACACATATTTCAAAATGTATTTCAGGGGCAACAAATACATTTCTAATTTTTATTTCTCCTGTCCAAAACATAAAAGATTTTATAAAATGTATAAGTATGTATAAAATTATAAGTATTTTGCAGTTGAAAATATATTTAATTTTAATCTTTTCAAACCTTTTATGTTAAAGTCGCCATGAAACGGAAGTAGCGATTGCCTTATTTTCCCCGTGGTGACGTATATCCGAATGAAACGGCTTTTGAGATGAAATAAGGCAGGGCTGGATTTGAATTTGTCCATCGAGATCTGATTGGATCGTTTGAAGTTGGGTCGTGTTGCTAATTGCTAATCACTGCGATCTTCTCCCGGACCCCGCCCACCTGCCATACTTTTGACCGGAAGTGAAGAGAGATCGTTTTGAGGAGGGGAGGAGATTTGCATTTTTGATTAAAGATTATGAGCACACACGAATTTTTAAAAAATAATGAAGCTCACAGATGAATCATTTGTTAATAATACCACACTATTAAAAATACATATATAGTTTTTCATTTCAATTTCATTGCGACTTTAACAGGTTTGTAACAAACAAAGTTTTACGTCGTCTGACGTGAATATGAATGCTTACATACGTACAACATATTTCAAAATAGATAACATCTTATGATTTCATAACATTTGGATTAGGAAAACTATCTTATGCGTTCACTTTAATTAAAGCCATCAATAATGGATTTATAGAGGTTAATAACTGCATTATGATTCATAATAAGTAACTTATAAATCAATTATAAATCAATATATATCAAATCGGTTATTTGAAAAGTTGTTACTATAATATAATGATATTTTAACACTGCAGGCTGCATTTTTATAAATACCCTCATCGAAGTATACCACTGTTATTACTTATAAATAAGTGTATAGTGGATTATGAGCATGCGCATTGAAATGCAAATCCAAGAAATAATAAAAATATTATAAATGTAACTATACTGTTCTTATAATGGGTTATACGTGTTGTTGTGTCTTTCTAAATATATTTATAGAATAACTGCCTATAAATATTATAAAAAGGATTCATTAAAAGCTTGGGGTTCATAGAAAGTGTACAATAGTATTTGCCGTATGGGACATATTGGTTTTACCGTCCATGCAGGTTATTATTATTATTTACATACCATTCAACTGTACACTGTGCGTGTAGTGGACCGGCCGCGAGAGCGCACAGTACCCCAACACCGACGATCAGCAGCCCACATGTGGATATGCAGAGCTTCACAGCCCGTTCAGACCCGCGGGAAACCTCGCCTTCTTTTAACAAATCAATGGGTTCCGCGCTCATGCCCACGTCTTATCGACGCTCTACAGATGTTTCGGGGTGTGCTGAAATAACAGATTGTTATACAACTCAAGCGGAGGCCTACACTATACTGCGCGTATACGTTTCCTCATGTTGTACGCTTTATATTACGATCTAATCCCATTCGAGAATATCTTTTCGTGTCAGGTGTTCGCACAGGATTCACACTTGGGTTTAACAACACCACCGAGAAAAAGCGCGACAAAACGCAACGCAGGGTTCAAAGGACGCGTTTCGGCGCAACGTTTACGTTACGTGCGTTTACAGCCAAAGACGTGCGTCTGACGCATGTGTGTACCTGTACACCGCGAGTAACGTGTGGACGCAGGTTAGTTTGCCTGACCCCCTCTCATTCTGAGAAAGCGATTGAGAGAAGGAACAGCCCTTGCATGATAAAAAAACACGAGCACACGCTCATATCTCCTGTGCACGAGCACGCGCTCATATCTCCAGCGCACAAACGGAGACGCGCCAGTCCAAGAGTCAAAGAAAATTATATGAAAGCGGTAAGTACTTATTAAAAATCATCATGACTTTTCTGACATAACGTTAATTAATTATGTTACCGCATGTAAACGTAATATGTGTTGTTTTGATGAAACAATTGACCTGTTATTGAGCGCGCTCTACATTTGGGAAGAAACGAAACTGAAAAGAATGACAGTTAGTTATGTTCATGATAATAACAACAATAATAATAGTCTAATACTTTTGTGTTTCTTTCTATTTAAGTATCCCATGTATTCTTATTTATGTTAAATGAGAAAACTTAAGTTTTTGTGATTTTGTTTAATGTTGTACAGTGTTTTCAGCAGTGTTATGATGATTGGGTTAAATTGATATTTTGAACCATGTGAACTGAGCCGATCCTGGACTTATTGGGGCCACTTCTGTCTTTGTTTAAATGTAGCTATAAACAAAATGTTAAATAAAAAATACCTTATTATCTTATAGCATACATTTTTATAATATGGACACTAACACTTTTCAGAGTTCTTCCTAATTATAACATGAAATGTGTTTCATGAAAAGCCAATAGTCTGTTAAGTTGGTATTTAGAAAACAAGGTACTGCAAAAAAAGTCTTTAAGAGATGTAGAAAATCAAGGAAATAAATTGAAAAAATAAATAAAACCAAAATAGCTGTCAGAAAAACTATAACAAACAACTCAAAAGAGTTTCCAATTTGCAAAAAAAATTAAGGCATGATTAATATAATTTACTCCAGTGGATAACATACCAATATACATCAGTACTTCTTTAAATATTCAAACTTTAGACGTAATATGGATTGTATTAAAATTCAACAGCATACATGACTGAATTTGTTTATTTCTTTAAAACACGTATGAAAGATTTTGATTATTGATGTGTACTGGCATTTCTAACAAAACACACTGGACTATATTGAATCTGGTGATGTGGAATGGAGTGTTTGTATAAATCCATTGCATGGTTAGTCAAGACTAAATAGGAATTTAAAACATACAAATGTTTTAAATGAAAAGTATATGACAAAGTGTCATTCATACACACTAAAAATGGCTGGGTTAATTTTGACCCATAATGGGTAAATATTGGACAGAATACATCGCTGGGTTTAAATTGACCCAATGCTGGTTGTTTTAACCCAACTGCTGGGTAATTATACTGGTTACATAACCCAACATTTGGTCATTTTTAACCCAGCATGTGTTCTGTCCAATATTTACCCATTATGGGTCAAAAATAACCCAGCCATTTTTAGAGTGTAAATTTACTTCTCCCTTATGGTGCTTTTTGTCTTTTCTGCTCCAGACAGATAGCTTTAAATCATATCCATATATCAAGATGCATGTTGATAAACTCTGCATGTGAACAATATGCAAATCATACAAAGTTTGAGACATTTTGACAATGTCTTGGAACAGGGCACCAAACAGAAGTTTAATTTTTATTTGTCCATCCTCGAGACCAGAGGTTCTAAAATTGGGGGCCGTGAGATGGTTCCAATTGGGCCCATTTTATAAAATGCATTAATTTAATTTAATTTATTACATTAATATGAATTATGTGTAATTAAACCTTAGAAAATAAGGCTTCTTCCTAACCAATAGCACTACGTTGTATAATTGTAAATTTTTTGTTCAATTAAAATATAAAGTGTTATGTCATAACATTTATTTGGGGGCCGCAGGGGATGCACCGTACACAAGGGGCAAGCCGGAAAAGTTTAAGAACCACTGCCCTTTTCCTCTTAGCCCTACTGGCTTTATAGAGAGTCCTGAGGCCTAACCCAGTTATCTTGAGCCAAGGCCGGGAAACACCCTGGACAGGTGGACACAGTTAACAAAACACATAGCTACCACAGAGTTGTGTGATTTATCTTCTATATAATATCCAAAAATACAATTTAATGTATAACAAGGTTGAACAAAATTAACTTCAATATCTCTTAGCAGGGGCGTCATGCACCAATTTTTTTTAAGGGGGCACAGTGTGCACAGTTCACAGAAATTTGTGCATACACAGACATCAAACGAAATATTATAGAGCTTTCAGTCTTTTCCATGGCACCATTTTGAGCCTTCCTGCTTTCCTGAAAAAACCTAGAAAATAAAAGTGTTGACTAACTTTCATATCAAATACTATTCAATCGGAATAATGACATATTAGTATCATATTTACATCTGAAACGGCATGTTTTGTTTATTTACGTTTTGTTTAATGACTTGTTTAATTGTGTCATTAATGCATTTTGCACAAAAACTGCATTATCCAATAAAATTAATGTAATTTTAAATCCATAAAGTATATTAACAACAAAAATGACATAAACTATAGCAACGTGATTGATTTTAATGTTCAATAATGATTTCAAAAAATATGTTTAGATAAAATTATTAGAGGAACGGATTTTTGCATAAAATTTTACTTCATATGTGAGCATGTGTGATTCCCGCGCCCCCGTGAACTCTGGCAAACTTTGGCGTTGAACCAAGAAGATGAATCTAGAAATCTCTACTAATATAACGGTCACATTTTAAACTATACATTTTCTGCACATTACCGTACTGGGGTTTGAAAATGTTGTGAGCTTTTCTTGCACGTTTTAATTCCTCAGATGGCCAAATGCAGCAGCAACAGCAAAGCTCGTGAGCGCGCTCAGATGCTGACGTCTGCGCTGTCTGCGCCTCCACTAGAAAGTAATGTAACATGATCAAAACTGCAAAAATCTCTGAAAAGTGACAAGGATACAGCACAGAATTGAAAAGATTAAAAGACAAGTAACAGATTGAAGGACACTTGTTTGATTTTGAGGTTGCATGCAAAATCCATTTGGCTCAAAAAACCAAGGGGGCATGTGCCCCCTCAGTTTGAATGGGCATGACGCCTCTGTCTCTTATTTTTATTTTGGTAACAGGGCTAAATAATTTAAAGAGAGAGTTCACCCAAAAATGAAAATAAGCATACAGTTAATGGTACCCGGCTAAGCCGGCTTCTATAGTATGATAAACATATACTATGGAAGTCAATGGTTATCGTCAGCTGCATGCTTACCATCATTCATCAAAATATCCAAAGTAAAAAAACGTCACAGGTTTAGAACAACATGAGGGAGAGTACACTGTCTGAAAAAAACGGTACAAAACTGTACTTTTTTTGTCGCTGGGGTGGTACCCCAAGGTACTGTTTTGTACCTTTACAGGTATATAAAAGTAATACAATGTTGTACCTTTTGAGGTACATAACTGTTCCGTAAGGATCTATTGTGTACCTTTAAAGGTACAGTTAACTGTTTTGTACCCCTAAAATCTACCTGGTACAAAATTGTTAATTAAGGTAAACACTAGGGCCTTAGGGTATAATATTGTACCCCATAAGGTACAACATTTCAATGTGTTGTATACCCATAAAGGTACCTTTTAGGGTACCACCCCAGCGACAGAAAAAGGAACAAGTTTGTACCTTTTTTCTGACAGTGTAAATGACAGAATTTTCTTTTTTGTTAACTACCATTACAAACCCCTAACAAACCTTTGTTAAAATGTGCACATAGCAAATTATGTACTTATGAAATGGCATAATCTTATAATAATTATTAAATATTCTGTCATTTAAAAATGACCCCAGGGTGGGTTTAAATAGGTCTGACTTCTGAAGTCTGAATAAACTGGTTGTATAGATTCATCTAAATGTTTCCTTATTGCCTTTGTTATGTGTCTTTATACATTGCTCAAAACAAAAGATAGATAGATAAATAAATAAACAAACGAGTTCTTAAAGACTTTTGTTTCTTCTCAGGGCCATTATGGCAGACGACATGACAGCTCCCCTGCTCTCAGACTCTGAAGTCTCCGCCAATGCTCTGCCTTCATGTCCCTTCAGGCCGACAGTGGTCATCCTCGGTTCCGGAGACTTCTCTCGTTCTCTTGCTGTGCGTCTGGTAGGTTGCGGTGTGAGAACGGTTGTGGGGACCCGGTGTGTGAATCGCATCCCATTGGGTCTGTTTCCTGATGCTGTGGAGCTGAAGAGCCAGGAGGAGGCACTGGCAGCATCACAAGTGGAATGTGTGGTGTTTATGGCTTTGTTCCCGGAGCACTACTCTTCCCTACTGAGGCTACAGTCTGCACTGGTCGGAAAAGTGCTAGTGGATGTTAGTAACGCGGCGGAGATCAACATCCGTGGAGCATCCAATGCGGAGCGATTAGCTGAGCTGTTTCCACACAGTCTGGTGGTGAAAGGTTTTAACACGGTCTCAGCCTGGGACCTGCAGACTGGAGCACATGATGGAAGCAAACAGGTCAGAGCTTCGTTATCTATTCTGTACGTGTTAAAAACTAGTACAGGGGTTATCTAATGTGATCGCTGACCTTTCACTGTTGCAGGTCTTGATTTGCGGCGACAACACGAAAGCAAAGAGGAAGGTTCTTCAGTTGGCACAGGACATGGGCTTTCACTCGGTGGATATGGGCGGCCTTTCGGCATCTCGAAATATTGAGGTGGCTCCGTTGCGCCTATTCCCATCTTGGAGTCGGCCGATCCTTGTCACATTTCTTCTGTTTCTCTTCTTCTACGGTTACGGCTTTTTGCGGGGGATCCTGCTGCCGTTTCTCGCACAAGGACACAATTTTTTCTACCGCCTTGCCCTCGATTTGGTGAACGAGAGCCTGCCGGCGGTCGCCTTGGTGATGTTAGCACTCGTCTACCTGCCGGGTTTGTTTGCCGCATTGTTGCAGCTGTGGAGGGGCACCAAGTATCGGCGTTTCCCAACCTGGTTGGACAGCTGGTTGCAGTGCCGAAAGGAATTGGGCCTGCTGAGCTTCACGTGTGCGGCTTTACACGGCATCCTCAGCATCTGCCTGCCGCTACGCAAAGTAACACAGTACAAGTTAATCAATACTGCATACAAACAGGTGCGTGAACAAAGAAAGTTTTTGGAATTAATGCTCTTAAAAGTTTGAGAGGACATTTCTGATAATAGTATAGCAATATCTCACATTCCTCCAAAAAAAGGTTTGCCAAGTATAATGTCTGTTGTGTGTCAGGTTAAGGCTGGTGTAGAGGAACCCTGGGATGAGGTGGGAGTTTGGCGTTCTGATCTTTACCTCTCTTGTGGAGTGTTGGGTCTAGGTGTCCTCTCTTTACTTGCCATCACATCCCTTCCCTCAGTAGGCAACAGCCTCAACTGGAGAGAGTTTACCTTTGTCCAGGTGAGACCGTACACGCACTGCAGCCTATAGCTTGCTTGATTATTAAATTACCTTGATTAATTACCATGGTTGGTGAACCCTGTACATACTCTTCCTGTATAAACTCACTGTAGCCTTGAAAGTGTGAGCTAGATATTAAATGGGCTCAATTTAAAGATTTTTACTTCATTACAATAAAAAGGGTTTGTCACGGTGGTGAGGATTTTGAGAAATCAGTTTGGTTTTAGATGTTTTGGGTTGAGGTCACACAAAATGTAAAGGTGCCGCAGAATCTAAAACTGTATTTATCTAGGCATAGATGAATAATAAGAGTTCTGTACATTGTAGTGAAATATTGTGAGTCTAAAACATGATCGTTTCCCCCTTTTTATGTAAACTTGGTGCATGCAAAAGACCGCTGGAAAACAAACCAATCTCAATATAACACAACTGTGACATCACAGATAGGGTGGCCATTCGTGCCAGTTCCGCCGGACACGTCCCGAACATGTTTTCGGGTTCGTTTTCCGGAAGTCGCGTTGGTCGTCCGCATACGTCATCAAGGTTTAATATTTCGGGTTTAATTTCAGAAAAGCAACCATTACATTTCAAGGTACAAATGAAACTACAATGATTGTATGTCTTAAAAGAAATAATCTTAATTTTCTAATGTATTTTAACTGAAATGTGAGAACCTCAATGACGTATGGGGTCGAGCAACGCGACTTCCGGAGAACGAACCCGAAAACATGTTCGGGACGTGTCCGGCGGAACTGGCACGAATGGCCACCCTAATCACAGATGAGATGTACGCCCCAACATTAAATCACACATTAAATTAAGTACAATGTTGTTACAATGGTAAAAAACAAAATGTGACTGTTGAGTTAGCGCTATATGCTAGTTAATGCTATATGCTAGCATTTAGGCTGAAGTTCTACTATTGAAGTTACAGTTACGTTTTGCAGGTCCATACTAAAAAAACACAAACCTACCACTCAGAAACGTCCATTAACAATCTCCAAACTGATTATTGATTATTCCTCAAAATCTGTATTTTCGTCTGATACAGACTCAAACATAAGGTTTGTTTACACACACACAGAGCTACTGAAGGAGCTGCTCTGTGAAACAGACCACGGACGGCAAATTCTAGGGACATGTAAAACCGTCTCTTTTGCACTTAATAATGCCACATAACTTCTGTGTAGATATCAGAGAAAAATTTAACAATTATTTTAATGCATTCTTTGGCACCTTTAACTCGTGGCAGCAGGCCGTGTGATCAACATATTTACTGTATTATGCCAGTTTTTCATTTTACAAACTTTGAATAAAGTTCTCTCCTTTTTCTTCTGCAGTCTGGTTTGGGTTACTCTGCACTGATGCTGGCCATCATGCACACGCTGTTTTTTGGCTGGGATTTTGCGTTTCACATTGAGGCCTATTCGTTCTACATGCCACCAAGTTACCTTATAGCTGTAGCTCTACCCTGCACTGTTCTGGTTTGCCGTTGTTTCCTTCTACTCCCCTGCATCTCCAACAGACTGGCACGAATCCGCCACGGATGGGAGAGCAGAAACAGCTGTCCAGTTTTACAGCGTCACCAAGTGGTGGCTAATGGAACATCACAGGACGTCTGAACGTATCATCCGTTCCAAAAATGACAAGAGGGTCATCATGCACTTGTCTTTATAACGCTCCAAACCTGTATACCTTTTTATCACCACAGAAAACTTTTTAAACCGTTTATTAAAAGTTGAAACGTAAATGACTGAGATGTCTAAGAGATCCACATTTGGAAACACACAGACCAGAGCTTTGGTCATGTTTACAGAACCTCAGGATTGCAAATGTGCTCTTAATGTCCATGTTTTACATTTATGATACAAAGGCTTTAAAAATACATCAGTGTTTTTATAACACGTTCACGTTAATATGAATTTACCTGTGGACTGACTGACAGAAATCTGATCACCGCTCCCATGCAGTACCAGGAGAGTATTACAGCCTCCACTAACTTTTAACTCGACTGGACTTCACTTTGCAATAAAAATCTGTAATTTGTTGCTTATGTTATTATCACATTACAGTTATCTCAAATCATCTTCCTCTTTTGGCATTTACTCTGTTAACACTCAGCCACAGATAATGGAATTTATATTGTTATTATACCATTATGGTCTATGTTTTACAGTATGTTGGGATTGCTGTGATAAGATTATTAAATGTTTCACTTCCTCAGTCTGAACGACTGATAGCAAGTATTTTGGACTGTTTATAGAAAATATGTGTTGATTTATTAATTAAATGTTTGTTGTTTGAACGCATAATTCATATCTGACTTTATTGAACAAAAACAGCAATGAAAACACCAAATAAGATCAACTTCAAAGGTGTCAAGGTAAGATATTAAATCGGAAAACCTTACACAATTCATGTTCAACACATAATTTGGCTTTCAAAAGGATTGAAAAGAATGAATATTTGTTCAAAAACAAATAATTTATTCTATGACAACATAAAAACGGCCTTCAGGTCTTACCAAAGCTACATAAACTATGCTGAAATGTTTATAATATCATATAATAAGATTACATTATAAAACAAGTTATAAAATAACCTAAAATAGATGTTTCAATCCAGACAGAAAATAAATACTCCCAAAAACTCTTGTGCTGCATCATGACCATTTTCACCACGCCATCTGGGGATTGGCCTTAAACGTTTCATAGTCGGACATTTTGAACAAGGCTAGTTCTGTCTCATTGGCTGTAACAAGAAGAAAAGTGTTAAAACAGATTTTAACTAAAGAGAAACTACATACAGAAGGAGTGCATTCCCACTCATGGATAGATTCTTTTTTGTTTCTTATAAACCTTAAACATTAAAGGAACAGTATGTAAGAAATTTATATCAATTAATCATTAAATGGTCCTGATATGTCACTAGACATTAAGAAATCATTTTCATTTCAAATACTTATATCACTGACAACAGCGTTCCAGCCAGGATATTGTCATTTAAAAAGTGGAGTTGCAGCCCTCAACTGATGTTTATGTTGTCGTTTGGTATATTGGCCACCAGCTGTGCGATTGCAGTACCAGTTTTAGCCACACGTTTTGTGATTGCAATACCAGTTTTGGCCACAATCCTACATACTGTTCCTTTAATTTCCAGCGCAGTTTTAATGATCTCCCACCAACAAAATGTTTGTATGTATATATTGCTTTTACATACCAACACCACATGCTCGTAACCTGCAGCCACCAGAGAGAATCAATTTTTCATCATCTTCTAAACTCATCACAAGCTCATTTGCCTGAAATTACAACAATATATTATAGTTAATTATTATTTATATTTCCTTACATCTTTAAAGTGCTCTTCATGAGCATTATATTGATTCACATTCTTTATGTAATTATGACAAATAAAATAATGAAACCAGAATAACTTAAAGGGGCACTCCTTAAATATGGTGTAATTAAAAGAGGCTTCCTTAAATATCTTTATGGAAAGCTTCATGAAGATTGTTGATGGGCATGCCCCCATTAGAAAGTGTATTGTAAAAGCGAGACCAGCCCCATGGCCTTATAAGACTATAAAGAGCCTCATGAAGGAAAGAGATGAAGCTAAATCTATATTAGTAAAGACTGGATTGGTGGAGGACAGATTAAAGTACTGTCAACTGAGAAATCAACAAAACTGAATACCCAGGTGAAAAAAAAGTTGTATTTAATGTATTAAAAATATACTTAAAATTTAAGTAATATGTTTCTAGTACATTTGTATTCCCAACGTGCTTATTTAAAGTGTATTAAAAATATGTTAAATAGCTTTTAAATGTATTTCAAAAAAGTGTACTAAAAGTACGTTGGTAATAAATATATGCTTAATTACACTTTTTAAAAGTATGCTAAACTCAAGCATACTTTTAATGTAATTCTAAAAAGTGCACTAGATGTAAGCTGGTAATAATTATATCTTTAATTACACTTTTTATAAGTATGCTAAACTCAAGCATACTTTTAATGTATTTCTAAAAAGTGCACTAGAGGTACACTGGTAATAAATATATCTTTAATTACACTTTTTATAAGTATGCTAAACTCAAGCATACTTTTAATGTATTTCTAAAAAGTGCACTAGAGGTACGCTGGTAATAATTATATCTTTAATTACACTTTTAAAAAGTATGCTAAACTCAAGCATACTTTTAATGTATTTCTAAAAAGTGCACTAGAGGTACACTGGTAATAAATATATCTTTAATTACACTTTTTATAAGTATGCTAAACTCAAGCATACTTTTAATGTATTTCTAAAAAGTATACTAGAGGTACGCTGGTAATAATTATATCTTTAATTACACTTTAAAAAAGTATGCTAAACTCAAGCATACTTTTAATGTATTTCTAAAAAGTGCACTAGAGGTACACTGGTAATAAATATATCTTTAATTACACTTTTTATAAGTATGCTAAACTCAAGCATACTTTTAATGTATTTCTAAAAAGTATACTAGAGGTACGCTGGTAATAATTATATCTTTAATTACACTTTAAAAAAGTATGCTAAACTCAAGCATACTTTTAATGTATTTCTAAAAAGTGCACTAGAGGTACACTGTTAATAAATATATTTTTAATTACACTTTTTACAAGTATGCTAAACTCAAGCATACTTTTAATGTATTTCTAAAAAGTACACTAGAGGTACGCTGGTAATAATTATATCTTTAATTACACTTTTAAAAAGTATGCTAAACTCAAGCATACTTTTAATGTATTTCTAAAAAGTGCACTAGAGGTACACTGGTAATAAATATATTTTTATTTACACTTTTTATAAGTCTGCTAAACTCAAGCATACATTTAACGTATTTCTAAAAAGAGCACTAGAGGTACGCTGGGAAAAAATATATGTTTAATTACACATTTAAAAAAAAAGTATGTTAAACACAAGCATACTTTTACAGAGGTTTTAGTGTATTTAGAAAAAAACATATTTTTTTTTAAACATGTACATTAATTTTAATAGGCTATTAAATAGGCCATTGCAATTTCAACATCATATCATTGAACTTGCATTATATATTGATTTCACAAAGTTAGTCCACATAAATTTGTTAGTGTTTATATTCAAACAACACACGTGACGGACCTGACTAAACCTCATTGGTTCTTGGGATTCAGTACGTCACATTGGCTTCCTGATTCAGTTGTTCGATACACAACGTGCGTGATCGTTGGTAAATGTGGATTAAAAGTTGAAACTAAAACTGTTAAATTATATATAGTGATCATCAGAGGACTTGGGTGAAACAACGCGATTCACATGGATTACTTCGGCGATGTTTTTTATTGCTGTTGCGATTAACTTTTTGAAATGTGAGCAGTTTTTAAGTAGGTTATCAAGTGGATCTGACATCGTGGGGAAATATACGTTTCTTGGATTTCATTAAAGTACATCGGTTTTTGTTTGAAGATGAATGAGAGAACATGAGGGTAAGTTAAGTGATGACAGATTTTTGCTTTTTATTTTTAGTGAACTATTAAATAAGTAGAACTTTTAGTATTACAGTATGTCTTAATTTTAACCCAGCTTCTTAAAGTGTGTATGTTGTGTGGCTTTTGGAACATAACGTTACATTTTTTTTGTGAGTAAAGTTAGGCATTTCATTTCTCTTGTTGTATTTTAGAAATCATAACAGCCTGTCTTTTTTTAGCACAGCGGCATTCAAATTGACCAATCAGAGCCGAGAATATCTAATAAGTCGAAGTAGAGATGAACAGATGAAGATACAGCCCGTAAAAATACTTATTCTTGGTGGTAAGTTTTTAGTTCTACAGTATTTGTATAACATTTAGATAACTTTTACGTTTTTCTAATGCTAATGTTTAAAGAGTAACTAAACCCTAAACCAACTTTTTTAGTTAATGATCTGTAAGAATGATGCTTTATTAGTGTAAGTTTTTTGACATATGGATATAAAGTGTTTCAATACTACAATATATGTTGTAAAAACGTCTGAGTGCTGCCCTCTTCAGGTTGAACGGTGGCTACTGGCAGGGCTCGAAATTGCGAATATTTTGGTCGCATATGCGACCGAAATTTAATCTGTGCGATCTTAAAATATATTTGGGAGCATTTCTGCGACTGCCCATTTTGTTGTGGTGCGACTTGATTTAGATTGTGATGCTGCGTGCTGCTGTCCCAGGTTCAGTGTTCTCTCCAACGTTACATAACCAATCAAATTTCACCATTAAGTTCTTACGTTTTAATGAAGACCGCAGATTGGCTAATATGAGCGTCAGTCATTCCTTGTTGCCGTGCTACGTTGGTACGTGAAGCGCGAAAATGAGATGCACTGCGAGCATGACGAGAACAAGCCGACTACAGCCAATGTTACTACTGTAATTAATCAGACGATCCGGATTCAAATGCGACTCCACCACCGGAAAATAAGACTTGACGTTAAACCTTTCAGAGAGAGTGGCTTAAAGATTTCGAGTGTCTCCGCTATGAAAATGGCTCGATGTAACTTAATGTGTTTACTGTAAATCCTGTAAAACGGCGTTGGTGGCGGAATCAAAACATTTTAAGCGCCAGACCTTGCTTAAACATGGCGAAAGTGCCAAAAACACAAATAGTGTCATGACAAATGTGTTCATTATTGATGGAGACACCGACTTGTCTATCAAAGAGTGTTTGATAGTGTATGTTGCGCATGCGCTGGTGAATGGACATCCGACAAACATCCTTGTGGTCCATGTTGATGTGGAACACGACAATGTTGATGGTATGTTTTTATAAAAAAATATATTTTTTAAAACATATTTAGTAGTAATAGCATCCTGGTAATGCAGTTATCAATACCAATATTAGCCTTCTATATTAAGGTCACTTTTGTAAATGTCCCAATTAATCAGTGTTTTACGTGTTTGCTAGATTTTCTATTGTAATCTTAATCATTTTACCTGTAATCTGTAATTGGTAAATTATTATTGCTATACTATTTCAAAAGCAGTTGGGTATTAATTTAGGAATCTATGCAGTAAAAAAAATAAAATAAAAGACCAAATTTTAAAAGCTGGCCATAGGATATGTAAAGCCTGGTGGTTGCATTTTATTTTAATAAAATAAATCTATTAACATATACATTGTAGTTGTGGTGCTTTTTAATTTTTGGATGGATGCGCCTACATTTTTGCTGGTGCTCCTAACTCTTTAAAGTTGTGAGCACCAGTGCTACCAAAAAAAAGTTAATTTTGAGCCCTGTACTGCAGTTGAATTTTCCTATTGGATGTTGGACCGGACACTTTTAGACAACATTACAAAGACAATAATATATTACTAACGTGATTAGTAACTGCTAGTACAGGCTAGCTGAATATATCTTAATGATTACAGAGATAAAACAACACATAAAACTTGCAACCTTTCTCAGTTTGCACATCTGGACAATTCTTCACACATCATAGGTTGTAAATTTGGGTAAATCCAGCAAACAAGTAATTTTAGCGATTCTGCTGTCACTCTGCTTTAAATCTCCTGCATCGGAAACTTAAGAGCAGCCTTGAGTCAAATGTGGAAGTTAAGCGTGCATAGAGTCCATTGGCATGACTTCTGATTTCCTTAAATCTCCTTAAACAGAGGTGAACTTTTCTTCTAAGCAAGACCACAATAGACATGCCAATGGAAAATGCCCTTGGTTAAAATAAAACACAATTATCAAAGTAAAGAATATCCTGTAATACACACAGGTTGCATTATATCAGTGTCAGTGAGTTAAGCCTCCTATAACCCTTTGTTCAATGTAACTTGTAGAGTGCCATGTAGCGACGGATCAAACGGACACTCATGTCAAGCTTGATGAGGACACAGTCAAAGCTTTAAAAGGTAAACTGAGAAGTTAACAAAATTCTAATGCATATGTTCATTAATTATTGGTTAATTTTGTATATATTCTGTTTCCTTTTCACAGACCTTGTGATTAAGTCTTCAGTGTCTGAATGGCAAGAAGAAGTGACCCTCCACTTAAACGTGACATTTAAACTGCTCTGTGTTTTGGTTCAGCCATTTGTAGGTTTATCTCGAGTAAGTTCAAATGCACTTCTGCATTTGTCCAGTAACTTTTTGTTTAGAGAATTACATCATTATGATTATATAATTATTCAATGGTTGCATATTCATAGTGTACTTTTCATATTGATGTATTAATGTTCCACAATTTGATAAAAGTAGCTCATTGCATTTCATTGATCTTTGTTTTATATTGTAAAATCATTTCAATGGCAGTGAGTACATACTTAGTTGTTTCTTTGACATTTAATTAGTTGTTAATGATGGAAGAAACCGGTTCGTATGTATGAATACAGAATAGGTATCATTTTAGAATGAGTTAAAACATGTTTTGGTGGCAAACATGCAGGTAAAATAGTACATGTATAACATTCTAATAGTAAACTTGACTGAAATTCAAATGTCACATACAGTACATTAGAAATGATTTATTTTATGTATACAAATGTGTGGGCAATATATTATTATTTCATTTTGTATGCTATATTATTTATGTTATATTATTATATCTGAAATTATTAAATTACATTTATAAATGTTTAAAAGGTGGGTTCAAATGTGCTTCAAGTTGTAACTGAATACAATTTTAGAAAATAGCACAGTTGAGTACACTTAGATTGTCTTAAGTTTGTCTTAACAAGTACTAAATACTACTTTTTAGTATATTAAGCACAATTTACTGCACGAAAATAAAGAGCTTTTGGTACCTTAAGGTTGTGAACTTAAAGTGTATTTTAGTGAACTTTTTCACCTGGGAATACATTTGGTATATTATTTTAACATACTACTAGTATATTTTAAAGTAGATTCGTAAATGTTTAAAGGTGGGTTCAAGTTGTAATTAAAGATATATTTTTTAAATACAGACCTAGTATGTTAAAATTACATTTTAGTTCAACTTCATGGTGTCTCAAAAAAGCACAGTTGAGTACACTAAGATGGTTTTAAGTTCATCTTAAAAAGTACTTAATACTACTTTTTAGTATACTAAGTTCAAAATTAGTGTGTGAAAATAGAGCACTTTTAGTATAATGTTGAAAGTGTACTTAAATAGTGTATTTTAGTGAACTTGTTTCACCTGGGAATACATTTGGAATATTATTTTAACATACCATTAGTATACTTTAAAGTATATTTAAAAATGCTTAAAAGTGGGTTCAAGTGTACTTTAAGTTATAATGAAATATATTTTTTTAAATACAGACCTAGTATGTTAAAAATACATTTTAGTTCAACTTCATGGTGTCTCAAAATAGCACAGTTGAGTACACTAAGATGGTATTAAGTTCATCTTAAGAAGTATTAAATACTACTTTTTAGTATACTAAGTTCAAAATTAGTGTGCGAAAATAGAGCACTTTTAGTATATTGTGGAAAGTGTACTTAAATAGTGTATTTTAGTGAACTTTTTTCACCTGGGAATACATTTGGAATATTATTTTAACTTACCATTAGTATACTTTAAAGTATATTTAAAAATGCTTAAAGGTGGGTTCAAGTGTACTTCAAGTTATAATTAAATATATTTTTTTTTAAATACAGACCTAGTATGTTAAAAATACATTTTAGTTCAACTTCATGGTGTCTCAAAATAGCACAGTTGAGTACACTAAGATGGTATTAAGTTCATCTTAAGAAGTACTAAATACTACTTTTTAGTATACTAAGTTCAAAATTAGTGTGCGAAAATAGAGCACTTTTAGTATATTGTGGAAAAGTGTACTAAGTGTACTTAAATAAAGTGTATTTTAGTGCACTTTTTTTTCACCTGGGTAGATTGATGAAAAAATAAATATTACATGCAGAGAATAAATGCTGTAAAGCAAGATGGGAAAGAACTCTGGAAAACCCTTAATGAAATAATGGGGAGACGGACAACTGGAGGGGCTTCCTTTGTGGAATCAGAAGGCAAGTTTTTGACCAGACCAGCTGATATAGCAAATATTTTAATGATTTCTTCATAAATAAATTCAGAATATGGACAATACTGATTCTGATTATCTAAAGCTCATAAAGAATAATGTGATGTTAGATAAGAGTTGCACGTTCAACTTAAGTTTAATAGTGTCACAAAGGAAGGACGTTGTTAAAGTCCCTGCCCGAACAAAGCTCAGTTGTACTGACATGCTGGACAGTAAAGTACTTGGTCTGGCAGCTGACTATTTTTGCGGTCTGTTATGTCAAATATTAAATGCATGCTTAATGAAAGGTGTCTTTCCCACTATCTGGAAAGAAGGTAAAATTATTCCCTTATCTAAAGAGGGTAGACTAGCATTCACTGGGAAAAACAGTAGACCTATTACTATTCTCCCAGTTCTTAGTAAACTAATGGAGAGAATAGTTCACTCACAAATACAGGAATACTTTAAATGTAACAGTTTGAACACAGATTTCCAACATGCTTATTGACATAACCATTCAACTTGTTCAGCCCTTAAAGTAATGACAGACGACTGGCTTAAGGAAATTGATCAATTAAAGATTATTGGTCCAGTATAACTTGATTTTAGTGCAGCATTTGATGTCATAGATCACAATCTACTCATCGGTAAACTAGAATGCTATGGATTTAGTCCAATTGCCATTCAATTTATGAAGAGTTATCTCACAAGTAGGAAGCAAAGGGTTTATTACACCGACAGCTGGTCTCATTCTAAGGTCTTGGACTGCAAGGGAGCTGCCTTGAACCACTTTTATACGCCATTTTTACAAACTATTTACCATTAGTTTTGGGTAAAGATACTGTACAAATGTACGCTGATGATTCCACATTGTATTATGCTACAAAAACTGTCACAGAACTGGACAATGTTTTATCAGCTGAGATAAAAATAAAAATAAATAAGTTGGTGCAGAACATCTCGAAAACCAAATCAATTATCTTGGGATCGAGTCATAAATTGTCATTAACACCAAAGATGAGTTTGAACTTGTCTGGGGAACCTATAGAACAGGTAGATAAAGTAAAATTGCTGGCCACAATAATAAATAGTCAGCTGTCATGGGCAGAACATATCATACCATAGTGAAGAAGATGGGTTGTGGTATCGCAATGGTGAGGAAATGTCTTTCTTATGTCTCTACACACATCGTGGGACAGGTGGCTAAATCTTTATTTTTATATCACCTGGATTATTGTGCCCCTGTATGGTCATCTACATCTAAAGTTCAACCAAAGAAATTACAAACTGCCCAAAACAGAGCAGCCAAGTTAGTATTACATTAGGTACGTTTACATGCACAAAATTGTGTCAATCCGACTGAATTTAATACGATTGAAGGTTACGACGATTCACAATCAGAACAATTCAAAAACTATCCCAAAAGCATCCCAATGACAGCCCAAATACTTATAACTAAGCAACGAAATCCTGTTATATTTAACTCGCATCATTTAAATCGTTTTGATTAAGGTGTTTACATGAAGGCTTTTCAATACGATTAAGCCATCAATAAGATTACAAACAGATTATTTGGTTGCATGTAAATGCTATAAGAACAAACACTTTAAGTATGCACCATCGACTCATGTGGTTAACGGTGGAGAAAAGGCTGGTTTTCAATACAATGAAATTTTTGTCTTTTCTTCTGAACCAGTGTTCTTATATAACCAAATTGTAAGGTGTGATCAGGTTCATTCTTATTTGACTCCGTCGGCTGATGATGACCAGCTGATATTTAAAGAAAACGGTTATTTATCGTGCCATCAATCATTGGAATAATTGCCCATTGAATATACGTTGAATTAATGGCAAAGTCTCTTTCAGGTACCATTTGATAATGCACTATTTAAATTGTGAGTAGGGAATGTATGAATGCAATACAGTAATAATTTATTTTTAATAATTTCTGATGATGATGTCTAGGGGTGCAGGAAAATAAGCATTTTTTTCAAAAAAAGTGAAGTGTCCCTTCAAAGTACAACATTTGTGCTGTGTAATAATTATTATATGTACCAGACTATCTTACTGTTAGATTATATAAATGTTAACTTACCTTTGCTCCATGTGCCTGATGGATGATTTTCATTGTGTCTGTAACAAAACATCAACAGAAGGTCACAACTGGAGCTGTTAAACATGTTTCTTAAAAGGGTCAGTAAGTGCTTAACCCAGTCTCATGTATATGCGTATTAGGGATGCATCGATACCGATACTGGTATCGGCCTCGATACCACATTTTCTAAATTACTCGTACTCGTTAAAAGTCCCCCGATACCAGGAATCGATACCACCGTCTGAGAAATGTCTATGTTTGAGTGGCGTGTAAGGGGTTAATGCCTCGTGTTGTCCAAAGAGGCAGAGTTTGCAACAAACTGGAAAACTAGTCACTTGTTTTTTTGTTAAATTATATGACTAAAGCTGTTACCTGTAAATTTGAATCATTTTTTTTATTAAGTACTCAGTATCGGTATCAGCAAGTACTGAAATGCAAGTACTCGTACTCGTATTCCAAAAAAGTGGTATCGGCGTATCCCTAATGCGTATAAATAGCACAAAGTGTACTTATTCAAATTCCTATTTGGCGTGAATACCATTCCCATTCACTTAAACGGCACATCTTTTATTGTCTTTTTATTTATTGGTTTCTCAATTTTTTTCTGTCTTTTAAACCATTTTCGCCATTTTAAACCATTTGGGTTTAGGGTAAGATTTGAGATTTGCTTGAGGAGGTTATTTAATGTACAGGTTTCTCCATGTTTTTGTCTATTTTTAAGCCATGGTCGCTTGTAGTTGGGGTAAGAATTGGGGTTTGGGTTAGGATGTCATTTTTATGTAACAAAAAAGTTGTTCCAACCCTAAACCCAAGTGACAATGGTAAAAAAGCAAAAAATTGAGAAACCAATAAATAAAACGACAAAAAAAGATGAGCCGTTTAAGTGAATGGAAAAGACTGCCGTATCATATGAATGCCAAATTCTAATTTGGCGTGCATATTATACGCCAGTCCTTCCCCTTCACTTAAACTCATATTGCACGATTTTCACACTTGGTGCTATTCATACGCAACTCTGTGAGACTGGGTTGGCAAGTGCATACTTACCATAGTCAAACTTTTTAAAGGGGGGAGGCAAACCAGCTCTTGTCAAAGCATCTTCAAAAAGAAAATAGGTTTTGGTTATTGATCACTGTGTGTACTATTAAGCAGAGATTTGGCAATCATGAACAGCGTTGGGTGTAATGGATTACTACTGTAAGTTATTAATTTATGTAACTGAATTACTCTCCTCCTGAAAAGTAAAATGATTGCTCATCTTTTAAAAGTTAATTAATTACAGTTACGTATTATGTTCTTTCACTACAAACGTTGTATACTTCCAACAATTCTGTATTAAACAATATTTAATATAATATCTAAATGTAGGTGAGCTTGGGTTAAATGAGTTAGTAACCTATGGTAGCTGGTTTAAGGTGGTCCTTCCAGCCAGACCAGCTAACCCAGCTTGACCAGTTTAGTGCCAAAGTGACCAAAACACAGCTAAATCAGCTTGCTGCATAGTTAAAACCAAGCTGAGAAACTAGCCAAACTAGCTCACCATCTTATGTTGGTTTAGCTGTTTATTTCAGTAGGGAATGCATTAGAAATGTGTTCATTTTGTTGAAATTCATATAAAATATATTTATGTCATGTTGTTAAAGGAAACGTTTAGCCTATTTTAAGGTAAAGTTAATCTTTGTAGATTTAAAAGAGTGAAATTTCTATAGTACATGTGGACAGGATTTTTAAGCAGCAAGTTAATGTAATAATTTTATGTAAACATGAGTCATACTTTTTAAAGTAACTTACCCAACCCTCTTTCATGAATCATTTAAACTCTGGTTACAGTTCATCTGTAATCATATCTTACCTTGCTTCACAAATGAAATGAACTCTTCCACTGTTTGTTCTAAATTAACTCCTTTGAAAACGACTGGTTTAAAGTTACGATGCTCGAAAGACCGAATGAGGCGAACCGTCAGAACCGCCTGATCAGACATCCCGACCCGCTTCACTTCATCACATTACAAACTACACAGACATACAGAGTTTTAACTTTGTTATATTAAATGCCAACTAAGAGAATGCTCACTTCGATATTTAGCGTGATTTTGTGTTTAATAAGAAATACGCCACTATTTCCAGCATGATCTGAGAAGAGAAATTCTAGACAGAAAAAGTCGCTACATCGATCATTGAAAAACAGCAACAGACGAAAGCAACAGATCTGCAGCATAATCGATCGATGTTTAATATCCTCCCCTCTGTGTAGAAAGAAACTAACTAAAGAAATACGTTTCTAAGGCGTTTTATTAACGGTTTTTTAAGTTAGCTAAAATTAAATTATCAAAACGAAGCTAAAACAAAATGCACTGAAATATATTTTGAAATGTTTTCACCAATATATTTTTGTCAAGTTTTTGTATATTTGAAATATATTTCAAAAATAAATATATTTTTAAGCACTTATATTCAAGTTGCATTGGAAGAAAAACTCGAAAATATTTAAATTAAATACATTTTATTATTTTATATTTTATACACACTTATACATTTTATACATATACTATACATTTTATACAAACTTTTATATTTGGGCCAGGAAAAAATTATTTTTGCCGTATGGGTTGCAAAATTAGAAATGTATTTGTTGCCCCTGACATACATTTTAAAATAATATATAAAGGTTAAACCTAAATATATTTTCAAATTCAAAAATATATTTAATTACGTTTTACATTCTACAAAATATATTTAGCATATATTTAAAACATGCTGTATGAGACTAAAATCCTTATACAATTTAATTTGTTCCTCAAGAAACTGAAAACGCTTGTGTTACTCAAGTATGGACATTGCATTACAGTATAAGGTGAAAAATATCAATGTTGAGCTGTTCTG
Source organism: Paramisgurnus dabryanus (assembly GCF_030506205.2). Lineage (NCBI taxonomy): Eukaryota > Metazoa > Chordata > Actinopteri > Cypriniformes > Cobitidae > Paramisgurnus > Paramisgurnus dabryanus. The sequence continues at coordinate 33,015,234 of NC_133351.1, forward strand.
GGAACCATTTGATCGTAAGGTTCATAAGTCATAAGTCAAAAGCATCTATAGAAAGTGCTACTGAAAACATGGGAAGAAATTTTATATTCAAATCTTAATGCCATGTCAGGCTGGTTTTAGTTGTTTTTGGGCTATATTGAAATTCAACATGGTCAGACAGTGAATCATCTTTTATTTAACATTATATTATTGATGTCCGGGATGCTGTATGCCTGAAGAATGTAGTGTACACTGTGAATGTACAAAAGCTTAGCTTAAATGTGTTATTTAAATCAATAGCACTCATGAACAGTCGTTGAGATAGTCTCACTTGAAATAAGTGGAGCTTGGACCCAGAAACAGTGTTACTTATGTCCTGACTTAACAAGATTACTGTGAGGTCAAGGCATTAACCTTTGCATGTGTGCTTAAATTCTAAGGTTTTGGCTGACATTTGTAAATCTTAATTTATATTTGCAAATTTGCATCAGCCTTTTTTATTTCAGGTTGGCAAATTTGTACTTTCCGAACTTTCATTGTGCATAAAGTGTTAAATTATTGATAACTTATTGTAGACCATACTGTATAGAAATTACCTCACTGTACATTTACATTTACAGTACAGAGCTGCAAAACTTTGATTCCTGACATTTTCTGTCAATAAAAGACGATAATTAAAGAACATTTCTTTGTTAAAATATCTAAATGCAAATCTATTGACATTAATCAGAGGATAGGACACGTTGATCAATGTGAGAGAGAAAAAACTCACAGTTGCTTTAGTTGATACAATGGGCAGTTGTTTGAATAAAATCCAATGTAAATATGTTGCAATTCCTCTGAATCTGGCAACCCTCACTTGACCCGTGGCCCAGTTAAGAGAATGTGAATATGATTGGACAGGTTGGCTCGGTACATTCTTAAGCACCAATAGCATGGAAGGGGCGTGGTCAGTTGACACTACGGTAGCGCGTGGGTCTCTTCCCCCTCACAGCGGTATCCGGAGCACGTCAGTTTAGCGGACTGAAATATCTACAGCCATGTCTGAGGTAAGAGTTTTAATAAAAATCTGCATGTTTTCACATTTGATTGCGTTTCGTTTTTCATAGAGCTTTGTAATGTAACGCACAGACAAGATGTACGTTTCTTTTTTTGGTGAGGCATGTACATAACACGGCATTTGGGTTTGATTGATGGTTGTTAGCCATTGTATGTATTACTGATATGCTTCAAAATGCTCATCTTTAAAATTAATGATTGACCCTGGAGATTATAAACGGACATAGTAGGTGTGCTCGACATTTTTCGGTACTGCACACACTGATCGGCGTATGACGTTCAATACCGCGAGAGCGATTCGAAAGCACAACCAATAGTCTTGTTTCATTATGCTCTCGCGGGATTTTGATTTCATTGGTCGATAGGTTTGCGCATAGTCGCGTGAAGTCGAACGGGCACAATAAATAATTTATGACTGCATCGCCATGGCTGCGTGGGTGTGCCGTGACCGTAAACGGAGCCTGCACTGTGGGCTTTTTAGTATGATGCGTGTCTTTTGGTGTTATTTGAATTGCTGGTGTTCTTGTATGTAGTCACGTGTCAAAAGTAGCACCTGCGCGCTTGTCTGTACCGTTGCGTTTCGTCCTGCCCTTTGTTAGCGCTCCCGTATGGCCAATATTTCTCAAAAGCGGACCGTTGACATAACGTTACATTCTTAGTAACTGAGAAGCACAGTTGCACCACGAGAGTTGAGTCCACCACAAAAATAGATAAATTACGCAAATGGTAATGGACGTTATTATATGTGAGAAACTGTGAGTCTATAGTAAGACATGTAAATTTCCTGAAATCTGATAAGATGTTGCTATAGATAACACGCCTAGTATACTACCACCAAAACGAGTAGTCATTTATCTGATAATAAGATCAAAGGAAAATAACATGCAAATAAAGCTCAGTATCTGTGAGAGTAAGTTAATGCAGAGGCTCAAGTCTCTTTTGTGTGCTGGATGATGTACTGTGGTTACAAATCATGCACTCGTTAACCCTACCAGCACTGTGAAGCCAGAAGAGGAATGAATGTTAATGTTGAGCGTGTTTGGCAACCTAATGTTGCACATTGTGTAAAGAGAGCAGATTTCCTTTTAGATGGTGATGGTGGCCTTGTATCAGCCCTGTTATCCATATACATTATTAAACCATGTAAGTGCAGCTGCAACATGGAGAAATTGATTTTTATCCATAATTCATGACTTGTCTAGACAGACCTATGGTGGTATCTGATGGTGTTTTTCTATGGCATTTCAATTGACAAAATGAACAGAATTTTTTTTAACCATTGCTACTGAAAATCTGACCTTCACCGTTTTGTAATATAAACACAATGTGAGAGTCGTCTCTCTGATGTGGATTGGTTGTTTTTGCAGGCAGCATTTCAGAAAGCGGCAGAGGAGGTCAAGCAGCTGAAAGCGAAACCGACGGATGCTGAGATGTTGGAGATTTACGCTCTGTACAAACAGGCCACCGTAGGAGATGTAAACACAGGTGAGCTTTTTCTCAAACCCATAAACTGGTACAAAGTAAAAAAGTTAAGCTTGATAAACAATAATTAAACTTAGGTGCAACTTGTTAAAGATTGTGTTCATTTTTTTATTTTAGCTCGACCTGGCATGTTAGACTTTACTGGCAAGGCCAAGTGGGACGCATGGGAGGCAAAGAAAGGTATGTTTAGAGTTATGTCTGTGATTAAAACTAAATACCTTTTTGCTATTTATAGAAAACTCCTTTGATATTATCTGCTTCTACTTCCTTAAGTTTAAAGGTTGTATTAGACATTATTTGCCGTCTCTAACATGTAAACATGTACATACCAACTGTCTTAACTTTTCTCAGGTATCAGTAAAGAAGCTGCTGTGGAAGCTTACATTGCTAAGGTGGAGGAGTTGAAAGGGAAGTACGGTATCTAATGATGGGGACCCGACCGTTACTGACCAGCCTGCCTTACCTTAACATCTCCAGTTAAATGCCTTATGATCTGCATTGTGTCCCCCTCATAACGGTGTTACACTTAAACTGTAATAAGCACAATCTGTTCTGTGTCAGAGAATAAGCACAATTCCCGCAGGCCAAGAGAAATCGTCCTCCGGCAACCATGTAGTGAAAAGATCCATTGAATGCAAATTTATTTGATGCCATAAAATCATGTTTTTTCTAAAAAAAAGTATCTGTGTTAACATTGTGTTTACTTCACATTTGCTGATAAGGAGAAACCTGTTTTCTGTGTTTGACCCTGAGTAGGATTTCCCTGGATTAACATTAGTTTATCATTTAATGATAAATTAAATGCAGGTACACACTAAAAAAGTGCTGGGTTATTTTCAACCCAGTGTTGGGTCCAAAAGGGACAAGCCCAGCCCCTTGGGTATCATGGGTTGTTTCAACCCAAAATGCTGTGTTGTTTTAACCCATTGTTTGGGTCAAATATAACCATTTTCTGAGTTAATTTAACCCAATGGCTGAGTCCCTTTTTGACCCAATGCTGGGTTGAAAGTGATTTTTAATGTTGTATGAATATTGGTTTTTGTGTATGAAAGGTTGCTTAACCTTGTGTAAGACAAAAGTAAGAGGTTTGGTAAAGAAAGTTTAAAGGTACTGTTCACCCAAAAATTAAATTTCTGTCATCAACTCAATCCTGTAAAAAAAACTATTTATTCTGAACACAAAGGAAGATATTTTGAAGGTTGTTTGTAATCAAACCGATCAGAAGCCCTATAGTAGGATAAAAGAATACTATGGAAATACTATGGAAGTCAATGAGGCTTCTGACCGGTTTGGTTACATACATTCCTCAAAATATCTTCCTTCATTTGTATCAGAACAAAGACGTTTATACAGGTTTGTAACAACGTGAGGTTGAGTAAATTATGACAGAATTTTTATTTTTGGGTGAACTATCCCCTTAAGAGAAACCATGTAGGTTTTTAATCGTTCATTTTGTCAAATAGGCAGCTGTGATGATGATGTCAGCCATGCACTGCATCTAAAAGATAATTCAGTGTTTTTGTTCAGAGCTGAACTTGATGAACTATAATCTAATAGCTATGATACTGATCAGAAGATAATAAACAATAAAGGTTGCCAGTGCGTGAGATTATCATCTATCGTCCTGACAGTCGCAGTTAAATGCAATCATATTTAAACATGCACAAGGAAGTCCATCAGTCAGGGGGATTGAGGGTGAAACATCTGAGAAAGATTTTGATGTTCACTTTGAAATATTACTTTTGTGTTTTATGATGACTTATCTCTAAGAGGTCAAAGTGTTTTTGCTGCGGAGCTCTTTGGATTTCTCAAGCACTTTGTATGTCGGGTCACAGTCTGATAATCACCCAGAGAGACTTTAACACTCAATAATGCTGATAACAGACAGTTTATCTGTACAGATACAACATATGTGTTCATGAACAAACATTCATTCCTCAAAACTACTTCATGACAGTTTTCCCCTTACATTACTAGCAAAAGTCTCTATTTGAATGGTTAATTACAAATTTTTAGTAAAAAATCTAATTAAAAATGAAACCAAGTGGGCGTGATTTTTTTTACTAAAACGTGTGCAATATAGGCCTATAGCAATCATAACAATAGATTGCAAATACAAACGGTCCCAGAAATTACACATTAGCTATAGATTTTAAAATCAAAGTACCATTTAAACCAGCCTAGTATATTTGTCACCAACAATTAAATTAAAAAAAATATATATATATTGGTAACTTCAAATATATAAAGGGACATTACATTTCACTCCTCCGAGTTAAACTCTCTGGTTTAATATCTTATGAGTGGTTACTGAAAACCTCCGTGACTAGAGAACTAAACACACACACGCTCGTGATCTGCGTGTCTAAAGACTGAACTCAGGTCAGTTAATGTTACACTAAAATCTTACTACTGTACTTTCGACTGTAGTTAACTCAGTCTGCCGTCGATCTCGCTTCTGCTGTTGGCTGTAACGCAAGTCGAAGGATGACATCGATTAAAATCAGGGTAATACTTTTTTAATGTTTAATGTACGTGTTGTTCATGTTATCCATAATGCAATCGCTGAAATTAAATTGTGACTAAAAGTTAAAGTGCTTATAATGTAGGTTGTTGACTGTTTGTGTGAAATACAGTAGCATGTTTTTTTTTAAGTCTGCTAAAGTATTTGAAAGTTTATTGTTGTCCTCCATCAGTCCTCATGCTGTCAGGTCCATATGCCTAATAACTTTCTGTCTGTCTCCCTCACTTTGTGTTTGTCCAGGTGGGATCTGTTCCACGGGGGAAGCCCACTCCTGTTTTTCTGGATTTATTTTGTCGCAGTCTTATTATCTTGTGTACGTCACTGTCGGTCGTTCTCTCATCCGTTGCTGTGTGTGATGGTCACTGGCTGCGTGCCGGACACCGCATGTTTGGTCTGTGGTATTTCTGTTCACTGGAAGACCAGCAGAGCATTAATGTGTCCTCAAACTGCACTACCCATCTGGAAGAGTCAGGGGTGACCGGTGCGGGCTCAGGGTTGCCCGTGTGTCGTTCAGTGATTACACTGGCTGTGGTCAGTGCTATATTCGGACTGGAATTGCTTGTGATGTCACAGGCAAGCGAAGGGCGTGACTCCAGTCGCCGCTGGACCCTCGGGGCAAAACTTGTGCTGCTTGCGGCTCTGATGTCTGCAGGAGGGGTAGGAACTTTTGTGCTGCTGTTTGGGTCGTATGCGACACTCCTTGGCTTTACCCTCACGTTCTGGTGCCAGTTTACTGCTACCTTCCTCTTCTTTCTCAATGCAATGGCAGCGCGGCACATCCAGAATATTTCAATGCTGCCCCCTAGTGGCAAACCTTACAAACTGTAGAGTCCTGCCATGCACAACTATAATTATAAACCCCTCTTGTTGTAAAACCTGCAGAAGATGCTACTGGTTTTTAATAAGCTGCAATAACATTCATCAATAGTGTTTTTTTTTTGTAAGTTAAGCATTTGTGGAATAATAAAAAAACAAAATTTTATTGTCTGTCATGACCACATCAAGCAGGGAAACTCTTACTTCTGCATCATTTACTCAAGGATACAAGAGGACTTCTACACGGGATTAAACACGTGTATCAGTGACAAAGTTTATCTGCATACAACAGTAGTGCAGTCACAAAAAGTAAAATAAACACAACTATACACCCTAAATCATTTTTAAATGTAGAAAATGTGTGTGTGTTAACAAAAATACAAACGTTATAAACAGGGGTGTCATGCACCAATTATTTTTAAGGTGGCACAACGTACACAGCTCACAAAAATGTGTGCATAAACAGACATTAAAAGAAATATTATGGAGCCTTCACAGTCTTTTCTGTGGCATTCCCACTTACATTTTTAACAATCTGGATCTGCCTTCATGTGAAAACCACCAAAATAAATGTGTTTACTAACTTTTATGTCAAATACTCAATTTATTTAATCAGAATAATGACATATTGGTATCATATTTACATCTGAAATTGCATTGTTTATTTACGTTCTGTATAATGACTTGTTTAATTGTGCCATTAATGCATTAACACAACAACTGCGTTATGTTATAAAATTTATGTAATTTTAAACCTTTAAACAATGTTGGGTAAGTTACTCAAAAAAAGCAATTATTTACTAGTAAATTAAATCTTCAATCATGTAATTAAATTACTTTACAAACGACTCTTTTTGAAAAGTATTCAATTACCTATTTCTTAATTAGGCTACTCTCTAAATCCTATTTAGTAAAAGATACAAAAATAGGCTTAAATGGCTCAAATAAATCACAAGTAAATAATTCTGGTCACATTTAAAGGTCCAATTTTCACTATTAACTACTTTTGCCTTAATATTCTCCTAATTACAGCTTATGAATAGTAAAGTAGTTGTGAAGTTTAAGTATTGGTAGGAATTGGGTAGGATTAAGGATGTAGAGCAAGGTTTTGCAGAATCATGCATTGTGCTTTTTAAAGGTGCGTGCACGATCTCTGAAAGCCAATGCTGACATTTCAAATCACCTAAGCAAACACGCACCTACCCCAATAGAATCTGGACCTTCTTTTGAGGCTGTTTAACACTTGGCATTAACATGCATTTTCGTTGATCGGATAACAACGACGTTAATGCCAGGTGTAAAGAGTTTTCAAAACTAGGCTCCACTTTCAACCACATTCAGAGGTTGTTAAAACCCCTTTCGATGGGATTGCCTTTTTAGTGTAAACGCACATGTGGTTGAATGTGTTCGAACAGCCACACGGACTGCCTTCTCTCTGCCTGGGTGATTCTCACGAAACCATTGAAACACCATGGCACTAATGATTTTAGCTATAAAATGTGTAATATAGTAATATTAAAAAGCATCAGAATTAACACAATACTGCGTTCTACCTTGCACAATGTGTGATTTCAACATAAGAACTAGATAGAAAAGTTTGAAGACAAACTTTATGTTGGCTTGACAAAGCCTAGCCTGAACGTTTAAAACAGATTGAGAGAAATTTAAAACAAGTTTAGTTTAGTAATATAACTTTCCGTAAACATGATACCAAAAGTTACCATGTTAGCATGTTTAGCACTAAGTTAGCATGATGTTAACATAAATTTGCATGAAGCTAGCATGATGTTAACATGAATTAGCATGAAGCTAGTATGATGCTAACATGAATTAGCATGAAGCTAACATGATGCTAACATGAATTAGCATGAAGCTAACATGAATTAGCATGAAGCTAGCATGATGCTAACATGAATTAGCATGAAGCTAACATGAATTAGCATGAAGCTAACATGATGCTAACATGAATTAGCATGAAGCTAGCATGATGCTAACATGAATTAACATGAAGCTAGCATGATGCTAACATTAATTAGCATGAAGCTAGCATGATGCTAACTTGAATTAGCATGAAGCTAACATGAATTAGCATGATGCTAACATGAATTAGCATGAAGCTAGCATGATGCTAACATGAATTAGCATGAAGCTAGCATGATGCTAACATGAATTAGCATGAAGCTAACATGATGCTAACATGAATTAGCATGAAGCTAGCATGATGCTAACATGAATTAACATGAAGCTAGCATGATGCTAACATGAATTAGCATGAAGCTAGCATGATGCTAACATGAATTAGCATGAAGCTAGTATGATGTTAACATGAATTAGCATGAAGCTAGCATGATGCTAACATGAATAAGCATGAAGCTAGCATGATGCTAACATGAATTAGCATGAAGCTAGCATGATGCTAACATGAATTAGCATGAAGTTAGCATGATGCTAACATGAATTAACATGAAGCTAGCATGATGCTAACATGAATTAGCATGAAGCTAGCATGATGCTAACATGAATTGGCATGAAGCTAGCATGATGCTAGCATGATTAGCAGGAAGCTAGCATGATGCTAGCATGATTAGCATTAAGCTAACATGAATTAGCATGAAGCTAGCACGATGCTAACATGAATTAGCATGAAGCTAGCACGATGCTAACATGAATTAGCATGAAGCTAGCACGAAGTTAACATGAATTAGCATGAAGCTAGCACGATGCTAACATGAATTAGCATGAAGCTAGCACGATGCTAACATGAATTAGCATGAAGCTAGCACGATGCTAACATGAATTAGCATGAAGCTAGCACGATGCTAACATGAATTAGCATGAAGCTAGCACGATGCTAACATGAATTAGCATGAAGCTAGCACGATGCTAACATGAATTAGCATGAAGCTAGCACGATGCTAACATGAATTAGCATGAAGTTAGCATGATGCTAACATGAATTAGTATTAAGCTAGCATGATGCTAACATGATTAGCATGAAGTTAGCAAGATTTATTATGAAATTAGCATAAAGCTAGCACGAAACTAGCATGAAGCTAGTATGACTTAGCATGGAGCTAGCATAAGGCTAACATGACCAAAAGACCCAACCCCCATGTCTCTATGATGTTCGGATCCAGAGATATAAGGCTTTGTTTATTATGTTGCTAGGGTGCTCATATTTGGTTGCTAGGGGCGTGGCTTAATACCTCAATAAGAATCCTCCGAGACTGATTGGATGCCTGAGCAAAATGAGCCCACCCCCATGTCTCTGTGACACTGTGCTGCAAAGATATCCATCTGGGCATTTTATAATGGCAGTCTATGGGATATGTTGCTAGGGTGCCCAAAAATGGTTGCTAGGGGCGTGGCTTAATAGTAATGGGGCGATCCTGAGAGACTGATTGGATGCCTGACTAAATTGAGCCCACCCCCATGTCTCTACGACACTCTAAAGTGAAGATATTCCATCTGGGACGCTTTTATTCCCTTATATGGGCATGTTCCCTGCCCCATTATAAGTCAATGGGGAAATTTGGGTGCCCCTTACACCCCAAGGGTGAAACTTACACCCCAATGTGATGTATGTTCTTACAGAGCCTGCCAGCCTCTTCAAATGTGGTAACCCACAAGTTTCTAAAAATTTCTCGCTTGCAGCTATGACCCGTCAAAGTTTGTCGCAATGTTAAGTCAATGGAAAATTTGGGGTGTTTGAGCGCCCCGTTTAGGAATTCGGTAGGTCCCATCAGTTAGAAAAGTCATAGCACCAATCTACGTACCAGTCTTAAAAGTTTTGTAAAGTTTTGTGGGTGTAGCTTGAAAGCTCTAGGAGGAGTTACTGTGAGAAAAAGTGTGGACCAGAAGAATAATAATAATAATAATAATAAGCTTAGATCGAAGAACAGTATGTTGGCTTTGTCAAGCCAACATAATTATAATTTGTCAATTTTATCTCATTTTCTGCTGAAATTCTCATTACCGCAATGTGTCCGGCTGTGTTTGAACATGCGTTATGTTGTAATTTAATCAAATTAACACAAAACTATTTAGAAAAAAAATAAATGGATGTTTTGCTAGACTACTTTAGATGACAGAAAAAATATTTACTGAATATTCATGTATAATAATAATGAAGAAAAATTAGGAAAATTATGTGTCCATGCCTGATGTTCTCATCCTCCGCAACACTTTTTGAGAACAGTTTAAGCACACATACAGCATTTTAATAAAGTTTGATTTTGAGTGACCAAGCACATGGACCAGTTACTTCAAGATGGCTACCAGGTAAGATCATTTTTTTACAGTTAATTTGAAATATTGTCTTGTCAGAATGCTTACACGACATTTTGATTATCATTACCGCAACAGATGCTTATTAAATGTTAATTTAATTAATAGAACCATAATACTTTGATTTTAAATGCATGTGCATCTTTCAGGTTTGTCATGTCATTTTGAAAATATGTCAGTGTTGATGTTTTCTGACTGTTGCGGTAATGAGATTTTTTTAGGACTAATTTTTTTAATTATGTTACTAAAAGTGTTAAATGATAAGTAAAAGTGTTTAAATTAATGTTTCCATTTACTCCAGACTTTGTTTTTCAATGTCTGGTGGGAAAAAAAGTAAATTTAAGCAATTTTTACATTTTCATGTTATGTGGACTGTATGAGGAGGAACCCAGATGCAGACAGCACGTACCAACTAAAGACTTTTATTATATGTATATTATACAAAACAGAAAGCAAAACCCACGAGGGGGCAAAACAATATAAACAGGATAACTATAAACAATGGTAGAACACTAAACTGGACAAGGTACAAAACTACACTAAAACACTGAACTGGATGACACTTAACAATTAATAGACTAAACACTAAACTCTAAGCGACTAGACTTGACAAGACACAGTCGTGAGAATCACCCGCCTATTTATCTAATCTGAGGTACTGAACACAATGTTTTACGTCTTTTCTGACTTCTGGCGCAAACACACAATGCACATCTCTATTTTTAGGCTTTCATTGATAAAACTAAAGTGGTTGATCTCCACGTAGTTTTATTTTGCAGGTGTGTGAAAGTTGCGCAATCTTATTTCATCAATTGCGCTGAAATATCAGAGAAATCTTTAATGTATACATGTACAAAACAGTGTGCAGCATGTTTACTTACAACACAAGCAGCAGACTGCGACATAATATTAGTTTGGGGTGATAAAAATTCATCAGTACTCCCACTCGTGTTTAAACCACAGCCTCGCCCACATTCGCCACAGACCACCCCCTCACAGTATTCAGGTAGAAGCGGTCGAAAGTGGACAAAAGAGACAGATTTAAATACCAGGTGTAAACGTGATGTGTCTCTCTCTTCCACTTGTGATCCGATCTATGAAAACACATCTAAATACCAAGTGTAAACAGCCCCTTTGATAAACCCACCCCACACATACATAACCCAGGCAACAATGTCGGTTAGCAGACATGCCCCTTACTGCTAATTGGCTACAAATGTGTTTTGGTTTTGGGCCAGACTCCCTTTTCCCAAGTTTTTTTCAAAAATCATGCACCCTGCCTTTAAGTCTTAAAGGACAAGTTCGGTATTTTACTCTTGATGCCCTGTTTTCAGATTGTTTGTGATGAAATAAAACGGTTTTGACTGAAATTTGGACATATGGTGCTGGCCCGATTAATTTTGGGTGTTTGTTGTATCAGCCCCCACCACTATAATGGCTGCATAGGTGCACTGGAACAATCCTTCCTAAAATGCATTAAACTTTCATTTACAAAGACGTGAAACTCACCGAGTGGTCAGGGGCGTTCACTGATATGCTCACACAAAAATGGCTGCAAAAGATGCTTTCCAACAGCTGTTTTAGCATTCGTTGTAAACTTGTGGACCTATTTTTCCAAACGCCTCACATCCGTACATTCTTCCGTTGAGAGCTTGAATTATAAACACTCCAGCCCAGTTGGTGGCGCTAATCCGCCATTGCCAATTGCAAGAATACAAACAAAGTTCCCGGCGTGGAGTAATACCGTACATATCAGCACATCTAATACAAGTCAATCTGAAAACAGGGCTTTAAGTGTAAAATACAGAACTTGTCCTTTAATAAACAGACAATATCTCAGTAATATAAATGCTAATAACCAACCAGTTAGTGAGAATAGTAAACTACACAAGAGTGCTACCATTATTCTTATTAACTCTCCAAAGTATTTAAAGTGAGAAGGATATAAAAACATCATTTTGACCTTAGACTTCAAATTTGATGTTAAATCCATTATTGTATAATATATATTTGATCTATTTAGTTCAATTACATCAGAAGTAACTGTAATTAAATTACTGTAAAAATAAGTAATCCCTTAATTTACTTTAAGAAAAAGTTAATAAATTACAGTAACTAATTACTTAGTAACTAGTTACACCAACACTGATTTTAAATTGATAAAGTATATAAACAATGAAAATGACATAAGCAAAAGTCACGTAATTTATTTTAATTTTCAACGCTGCAAAAGCAATAATGCTGTAATATACACATTTTTTTTTTTTGTAAACTTTTTTTAAAATTGCAAATATTAAAAACTTAAAAAAACATGTTTATATTAAATTATAGAAGAACGGATTTTTGCACAAAATGTTACCTTAGTTATATCATATGTCAGTATATGTGGCTCTGTGCCCCCGAACTCTGGCGTTGTACCAAGATGAATCTAGAAATCTACTAATATTATCTTGAGACTGTCACACTTTGAACCATACATTTTCTACGCAGCGGAGGTTAACTGCATATTGCCGTACTGGGGTTTGGAAATGAAATAAGCCTTTCTGACGACTTTCTTTTAATTAATCAAATTGCAAAATGCAGCAGTAAGGAGCCTGTCACCGCGATTAGATGCTGATGACGTCTGGACTGTGCTGTTGTGTCTCCAGGGCTTGCCGCTTGAATAAAGTAGCACAATCAGAAACTGAGGGGGCACATGGGCATGACGCCTCTGTCTATAAATTACAAAAAATCGAATTCATACATAACACTATCACAAACACTGTCAATAACATTTGTAATAATTCTGGAAAATGGTTTGTAAAAAGTGTAGAGATTTTTGTTTCTAGTGGTTAACATCCTGATGATCTGTGTTTTATTTATTTATTCAGCATAATATTTGAAAGATATCATTCTGTTAAATAGTGCTTTCAAACAAGGATGATTCATTGTTTTCTTTTTTAAACATTAAGTTTTATTTGCATGTAATGTTATTAGAACACCACTACAATAGACTTCTGTAAATAAACATGATGACTTGATAATAAAGATGCCTTTACAGATTTTTTTTAAAGCAATCTCATAATTGAACATTTATTACAGTACAGTAATAAATTGATCTTCTTTTGTAAATATAAATATCTTGTTTGTACAGCTCATTTTTATAGATTTCACGACTCTATAATACCCAGTGAATAGTATATACTGCATAAGCCATTATCATAGTTATCTTAAAGCTATTTACATATCCAAACAAGGACATGAAAGAACACAAGTATTACAGTGACAATTTGTGCTTTATTACCTGATAATATTATTTTGCTTTTATATAATATAGTTTAAATCACACACACGGAGAAAGATAGACAGACAGGCATTAATAACAGGTTAAAACCACAGAGCAGAAAATCCCTTTACAGCAGTTAAATGACATTAAACAGCACAGTGGGCAGTGACACAATTACAACCCTTACAGCAAAACAAGACAAGATGCTAATTCTTAAACAGTCTGATTGTTTGTTCAGATCATAAACATTTAACACACTGACAGTTTGTGTAGGTGAGTTTGTTCTCAGTGGTGTTTAGTCAGGAGGACGAGTCAGTTGATCAAATGAAGTGCTGTTTTAATTCATTTACTTACTCATTTTAAATACCCATGTATTGGTTGTGGTTAGGTTGTGTGTTGGTTGTTGTTTGGTTTTGTGTTGACTGTGTGTTGCTTGTGGTTGGGTTGTTTTCGTTGTCTGATTATGTGTTGCTTGTGGTAAGGTTGTGTGTTAGTTGTTCTTTGGTTATGTGTTGCTTGTGGTAAGGTTGTGTGTTAGTTGTTCTTTGGTTATGTGTTGGTTGTGGTTAGGTTGTGTGTTGACTGTGTGTTGGTGGTGGTTGGGTTGGTTGTTGTTTGAATATGTGTTGGTTGTGGTTAGGTTGTGTATTAGTTGTTCTTTGGTTATGTGTTGATTGTGGTTAGGTTGTGTGTTGACTGTGTGTTGCTTGTGGTTGGGTTGTTTTGGTTGTTGTTTTATTATGTGTTGGTTGTGTTTAGGTTGTGTGTTGACTGTGTGTTGGTGGTGGTTGGGTTGGTTGTTGTTTGAATATGTGTTGGTTGTGGTTAGGTTGTGTGTTAGTTGTTCTTTGGTTATGTGTTGGTTGTGGTTAGGTTGTGTGTTGACTGTGTGTTGCTTGTGGTTGGGTTGTTTTGGTTGTTGTTTTATTATGTGTTGGTTGTGGTTAGGTTGTGTGTTGACTGTGTGTTGCTTGTGGTTGGGTTGTTTTGGTTGTGGTTTGATTATGTGTTGCTTGTGGTTAGGTTGTGTGTTAGTTGTTCTTTGGTTATGTGTTGCTTGTGGTTAGGCTGTGTGTTGGTTGTGGTTGGGTTGTTTTGGTTGTTGTTTGATTATGTGTTGGTTGTGTGTTAGTTGTTCTTTGGTTATGTGTTGCTTGTGGTTAGGTTGTGTGTTGACTGTGTGTTGCTTGCGGTTGGGTTGTTTTTGGTTGTTGTTTGATTATGTGTTGCTTGTGGTTAGGTTGTGTGTTGAGTGTGTGTTGCTTGTGGTTGGGTTGTTTTGGTTGTGGTTTGATTATGTGTTGGTTGTGTGTTAGTTGTTCTTTAGTTATGTGTTGCTTGTGGTTAGGTTGTGTGTTGACTGTGTGTTGCGTGTGGTTGGGTTGTTTTGGTTGTTGTTTGATTATGTGTTGCTTGTGGTTAGGTTGTGTGTTGAGTGTGTGTTGCTTGTGGTTGGGTTGTTTTGGTTGTGGTTTGATTATGTGTTGCTTGTGGTTAGGTTGTGTGTTAGTTGTTCTTTGGTTATGTGTTGCTTGTGGTGAGGCTGTGTGTTGACTGTGTGTTGGTGGTGGTTGTGTTGGTTGTTGTTTGATTATGTGTTGCTTGTGGTTAGGTTGTGTGTTAGTTGTTCTTTGGTTATGTGTTGCTTTTGGTTAGGTTGTGTGTTAGTTGTTCTTTGGTTATGTGTTGCTTGTGGTTAGGTTGTGTGTTAGTTGTTCTTTGGTTATGTGTTGCTTGTGGTTAGGCTGTGTGTTGATTGTGTGTTGGTTGGGTTGTTTTGGTTGTTGTTTGATTATGTGTTGGTTGTGGTTAGGTTGTGTGTTAGTTGTTCTTTGGTTATGTGTTGGTTGTGGTTAGGTTGTGTGTTGACTGTGTGGTGCTTGTGGTTGGGTTGGGTTGGGTTGTTTTGGTTGTGGTTTGATTATGTGTTGCTTGTGGTTAGGTTGTGTGGTAGTTGTTCTTTGGTTATGTGTTGGTTGTGGTTAGGTTGTGTGTTGACTGTGTGTTGCTTGTGGTTAGGCTGTGTGTTGGTGGTGGTTGGGTTGGTTTGGTTGTTGTTTGGTATGTGTTGCTTGTGGTTGGGTTGTTTTGGTTGTTGTTTGGTATGTGTTGCTTGTGTTTAGGTTGTGGGTTAGTTGATCTTTCGCTATGTGTTGGTTGTGGTTAGGTTTTATGTTGAATATGTGGTGCTTGTGGTTGGGTTGTTTTCGTTGTTGTTTGGTATGTGTTGGTTGTGGTTAGGTTGTGTGTTAGTTGTTCTTTGGTTATGTGTTGGTTGTGGTTAGGTTGTGTGTTGACTGTGTGTTGGTTGTGGTTAGGTTTTGTGTTGAATATGTGTTGGTGGTGGTTGGGTTGGTTTGGTTGTTGTTTGGTATGTGTTGCTTGTGGTTGGGTTGTTTTGGTTGTTGTTTGGTATGTGTTGCTTGTGGTTAGGTTGTGTGTTAGTTGTTCTTTGGTTATGTGTTGCTTGTGATTAAGGTTTTGTATTGACTGTGTGTTGGTTGTGGTTATACTGTGAGTTGGCTGTGTGTTGGTTGTGTTTAGGCAGTGCTGGTTGTGATTAGATTGTGTGCTGGTTGTGGTTAGCTTGTGTGTTGGTTGTTGTTTAGTTAAGTGTTGGTTGTGGTTATGTTTGTGTGTTGACTGTGTGTTGGTTGTAGTTAGGCTGTATACTGGTATTAGTTAGGTTGTGTTTCGGTCATGTTTAGGCTGTGTTGACTGTGTGTTGGTTGTGGTTAGCTTGTGTGTGGGTTCTTGTTTGGTTGTGTGTTGGTTGTGGTTATGCTTCTCTACTGAAAAATCCAGCTAAGGCCAGCATAAGCTGGTGAGCTGGTTTTAGCTGGTCTACAGCTTGGTTTTAGCTGGTTTTGCTGGTGAATGAAGCTGGTTTTGCTGGTGTAGCAAGCTGGTCTAGCTGTGTTTTGGTCACTTTTTAAGCTGGTCTAGCTGGACTTAGCTGGTCAGGCTGGAAGACCAGCTGGCCCACCAGCATGACCAGCTTTGTCAGGCTGGCAGGACCAGCGTAAACCAGCTACCAGCTTATGCTGGTCTTAGCTGGATTTTTCAGTAGGGTTGTGGGTTGACTATGTGTTGGTTGTGGTTAGGCTGTATATTGGTCATAGTAAGGTTGTGTTTCAGTCAAGTTAGGCTGTGTTTCGGTCACGGTTAGGCTGTGTTTACTGTGTGTTGGCTGTTGTTTGGTTATTTGTTGGTTGTGGTTATGTTTGTGTGTTGGTTGTTGTTTGGTTGTGGTTATGTTTGTGTTTTTCTGTGTGTTGATTGTACTTAGGCTGTATATTGGTTTTATTTAGGTTGTGTTTCAGTCATGGTTAGGCTGTGTTTCGGTCATGGTTAGGCTGTGTTGACTGTGTGTTGGTTGTGGTTAGGTTTTTGGTTAGGTTTTGTGTTGGTTATTTGTTGGTTGTGGTTAGGTTGTGTTTCAGTCATGGTTAGGCTGTGAAGACTGGTTGTGGTTAGGTTTTGTGTTGGTTGTTGTTTGGTTATTTGTTGGTTGTGGTTAGGTTTTGTGTTGACTGTGTGTTGCTTGTGGTTGGGTTTGTTTTGATTGATGTTTGGTTATGTTTTGGTTAAGTTTTGTGTTGGTTGTGGTTATGTTATCTGTGTGTTTGGGCGTGTCAGCAGGGACACCTGTGTCAGTGGCAGACCGCTTTGACTCACAGAGCTGTGATGCACTCTGGGATCACCATGGAAATGTTGCTTCAGGCGCCACCTTCTCCATCGTCTTTGAACTTCATACCGGACCTGTGCCAAGATTTAAGATTGAATGTAAGATCTCCAGCTTTAAGAAGTAAAACCTACCAGCACTATTACCATTATTAACTCATAAAATTATTATTAATATTATTATTTTTGCTTTTTAGACCTGGATGTGAATATGCCTCACCTCTTTATTCAAAAAACAGTACAGCAGTGCCACAATAAAGCCCTGTCAAAGTAAACACAATATGAGTGCAATAAAAATAGTAATAGTTTTCCAGGAAAATTTTCTTCTATAAATATATAAACATCCAATATATTTTACTCTTTCTCTGCCAGTAAGGAGTTATCTCCTCAATTAAGAGAAAACGCTTCCCTGCCAATGTCGAGTATTTCCGGCTTTCCACAATACTGCTATTATCCACCAGGTGGTGCTCTTCCTCAACTTATACAACCCGGAACAGTGATGCGCGGGATCAACAACCCGTACCCGAACTACGTTTTCAACTAAAGGGGGAGCATGGGCAGCCTTCCTCGGGAAAGCGGCGAGGCGAGAGCGCAGCACGGTGAGAGGAAGGAGCTCACAGTGGGCGCAGCTCGCCTCGTTGAGCATGGCTTCAGCATGGGCGGGACCCAGGCAGAGGACGCACTCATCTTGGAAATCCTCCACGGGCAAAGGGGCTCGGCATGAGCCACATGAAGCGACATTATCTCAATGGGCTTCTGCTCTTTTAGATAATTTAGGAATCTCATCCGGAAAGCGGCAGGGGAATACGCCAGGCGTTGAATCCGCTGAATCCGAGTAAGGCTTCTTTCTTCTTCGGAGCAGCGAGAGGTTCGCGCTGAAGGAGAATGCAAGTGAGCTCATGGCGCTCTCTCCCAGACTATAAAGAGCGTAGCCCCGCCCCTTTGGCGGGCTCGAACGCCATAGGTTTGTAAATTTTACAGACGTTAACCAATAGGCTTTAATCAGGGAGTAAACAGGAGTTTCCCCCCATAGCGTCAGCAACTGACGCAATGCGAAGTGAACCGTATTGAAAGGGAACTGTTTTTATGGGCCAGCAACCGTCTAAACCTGCATACAGTGTAAATGAATGCATTTTTAACTAAATCTGTTGGTGTGTATGAGTATAATATCACCTGTGTGGATGCCAGTGCAAGCTCGATAACATTCCAGATTTTAAAGGTTAGGACATTTACTCTATCTGGAAAAAAGGCGAAGAGGACATACTGCAGGCCAAACAGTGACACCAGCAGGAATGTAGACTTCGCCAGCTTCCTACGTGATCAATGAAATAAGAGAATTGCACAATAAAAACTAGACAAATACAAGAATGCACTATATATACTGTATATAACTCAGTAAAAAAATGATTAAATAATATGAAATTGTACTTTCTAACGCAACCAAACCGTTTATGATAAACTATGAATTACTAGAAAAGTTTGAGTTAGCTACTCACCTGTGATGATTCAACTCATTTCCATGCATGTCTGCAGCTTTCAATTTCCCCACTAATGTCCAAATAATACTAAGGAAAAACAGCATGTTTACCTGAAAAACAATTCCCTCCAGATATCAAAAAGACTGCTGCTAGTTTTGTTGCAGACATGTAAATAAACCATTTAAAACAAGGTATGCATACAAAGCAGGGCCATTTTAATATCAAATTTATATTTAAAATGACTTGCTTACTGTTATAAAAATGATGACTGGAACTCTAAGTATCCACCATATCCATCCATGATCTCTTGTCTCCCAGCACCTGACAACACAATGATCAAACAAAATCAAGCTAGTTTGAACTGAGTTTCATAATAAAGAAGAACATGACTGTTGAACTAGCACAGCTAAGTGTCTTTTACAAGCAGATACATGTGAGTATGTTGTTGTCCAACATTCAGAATAAATGTTATGAAGAAGAGTAGTTTAAATTAAGATATTTTACAGAAATGTCAAGTTGGCACATTGCTATGTAGAAATAGTTTGTTCCCATATTGATGATTGATAGAAAATAAAATGTAGTATTTATAGCATTTATAGGATGAAGCACCTTTTTATTTTACTTACAATCAAAACACTTGAAGCCACCTGAAAACATACACAACCCATATATCGTGGTAATTGTGTATATATAAGCTTCATAGTTTATCTGTCAACACATTTATATCTGTTGTTTATAATCTTCACCAGTATGCTTCAGAGTGGATATCCCTGATCTCTGCTTTATTCCAGTTTGCAGATATTTCTCATAAAGAATGTTAATGTGCATTTGTTTAAAGAGTTGAATGAAATATCTTGTTGCGATGACGCACATGCATTTTTTTATTATAAGCTCATATGAGCGCATTATGCTCTATTATTTATGCTGCTGAAAGATTTCCACTTCAGTGACGAGTGACGTCGTTGAAAAGACGCATAGACGAGTGAATAGTCACAAGCTCCATGATCTCTGCTTCAGTCCAGTTTGCCGACATTTCTCGTTGTGAATGTTAATCAGCATATAAACCCTTTGTTTCAAAGAGCTGAACCATAACTTCATGTTGCCATTTCCTCACTACGGCACGCCCCTTACGGCATTGTTTCTGTGTCTCATTCACATAGAGGGCTTTTCAGGTATCCTACGGCAGTGTTACTAGGTCCTCTTTCCGGGAGCGATGCTAGAACATTTACGGGACGTTTTTGCGTCCATACAGAAGCCTGTCTGACATTTTTATGGGGATTTTCTGTGACCAAAGTGCTATGTGAATGAGGTTTAAGATTGAACTATTTGAAAAAACACACCGCTATATTTAGCGTAGAAAGGGCACGGCATATCATCATGAAAACATCATCACAACTGTAAAGTATAGTGGAGGAAACATCATGATTTGGGCCTGCTTTGCTGCATCAGGGCCTGGCCAGCTTGCAATCATTGAGGTATATCAGACAATTCTTCAGGATAATGTGAGAATGTCTGTAAGTCAGCTGAAACTGTGTGGAAGGTGGGTGATGCAACAGGACAACGACCCAAAACACAAGAGCAAGTCCACAACAGAATGGCTTCAGAAAAACAAAATCCGCCCTTGAAGTGGCCAAGTCAGAGCCCAGATCTTAAAGGGACACTTCACCCATTTGCATTAAGCTTTGTATAGTTAGAACCCCAGTCATGTTTTTGAATGGTCATGCATCATTTCCTCAATTGCCGCTGAGACAGGAGAAATACAGATTTCAGTGCACTTCCTTCTTTCAATGATGTAAAAATCATGAGGGGTGAGACTACAAACACCCCTTTTCTCTGTCAAATAGGCACCAAATTCTAAATGTATGTTACATTTCAACTACAAATATAACACACTTTCAATAAAGATTAATGTTTCTACGGGTGAAATGCTCCTTTAACCCAATAGAGATGCTATGGATTGACTTAAAAAGGGCCAAAGAATATGACAGGGCTAAAGCAGTTCTGTCA
Source organism: Paramisgurnus dabryanus (assembly GCF_030506205.2). Classification (NCBI taxonomy): domain Eukaryota; kingdom Metazoa; phylum Chordata; class Actinopteri; order Cypriniformes; family Cobitidae; genus Paramisgurnus; species Paramisgurnus dabryanus. Next base: position 33,035,815 of record NC_133351.1, read on the forward strand.
GAAGAATGGGCTAAAATCCCTCCTCAACGATGTGCAGGTCTGATCCACAGCTACAAGAAGCACCTGGTTGAGGTTATTGCTGAATCACTTAAGGGGTTCAAAACACTTAAAATGTAAAAAAAGGACACATTTGAATTAAATTACAATTAGTATAAATTTTGTTCAACTACAGTATAGATTTTATAATATGTTTATGTTTTAAAATGCAAAGGTTGCCTCTCAGAGGAAATACGGACCAAATCTTTTCAGGTGTGCAGAAAATGACACATTTTGAGAGATTTGCAGACAATGCAATAAAACGAAGGTAAATTCAGGACAGAGTATTGGCCGACAACAGAGTAAGCACAATGACAATAGCCAGAACCCTAGAGAAACATAAAATAAAGATGAAGTGTGTGTACACCATACCAGTGTATACCAGTGAAAGTGTTAAAGATGTCTGTTCAGTAACCAAACAGGGTACACACACAGTTAGGCATAATATAAATTACTGTAAAACTGTCAGTATTTTAGAGAGCAATAGTGATTGAAGCCAGGTGAACTGCACAGTGCATGAAACTGCATTCAACCTGGCAAAAACTACCGTGAATGTGTCAGACCAAAGAGTAGCAAACATCACAACGTGTGCTGCTCTGTCTGATGATGGTTTGATGTAACACAAAGCACTCAGTCATTTATTTTCTGAATGGTCTGTGTTATTGACTGTTCCAGCACAGAAGATTTTTTTGTGAGAGAGAGAGGGAGGACAAGAACCCATACAGTAGGCCTACATTACATTTTTTAAGTTCATTTCCATATAAAAGGGGACAAATTAAGACTTATATTGTAATGTAAACACGAACCCAGACAGAGAATGCATGTCTGATTCATATATCACAGTGAATGTTTAACAGTAAAGAGGTGTCATGTCCTTGATTTACAAAATAATTTACAAAACATTGTGTAATGCCACCTGTTGTTAGTGTTTTATGAGTGTTTATGTTGGTGTTGTGTGACAATTCTAGTGTTATTGAAGAATGACTTGATTTCAGACGTGTTTGTGATAGTTCACATTTTGAATGTGAAATTCACTGCTGTGCTGAAAGTAGAGAAGAGCTATGTAAAGGTTTGTGAACGTGACTAAACTATAAAAGTGAATGTGAGTGGAGAAATAAAACACGTGATGTATATTAAATTGGTCTGTGCACTCTTAAACTGACAGTATAAACCTGACGCTCTCTGTGTCATGATCCTGTCTTAATGTCACAGTTTTTAAGCTATTTTGAGGATCATGACAAGCCCACGTGTTTTCGTGTAGAAGCACATGGCTTTGTTTTTTCAGCACGCCCACACGTCAATCAGCAGAACTATGAAGACGCTAGGAGTCAGAGGCATCACTGCACACGAAAGATGTCTTTTATATTAAAGTGCACCTATTTCATTGCTAAAACAACGTTATTTTGTGTATTTGGTATAATACAATGTGTTTGCGTGGTTTATGGTTAATAAAACACATTATTTTTCATATAGCGTACATATTTGTAGCTCCAGATTTCCCTCTCTTCATGAAACGCATGGATTTTGTAAAAAACTGTCCCTGATTGGCCAGCTAATCTGGGGTGCGTTTCCCAAACAACGACATAACTCGCTGCTGAACCACCATAGTACGATGCATAGTTGGAGATACTAACTAGCTTGTCACGACTGTTTCCCTAAAGCATAGTAACTTTGTCGCACATTCGTAGTTTGAACCATGTTGGTTTAACAACATAGTTGATGATGTCACTACTAATTAATCTGTGCAAATCGATTTAATGTCAGATTATTGCTGTATATAAATACACCGGACAACTGATTTTGTTATCGCGATTTACTTATCTGTTGTTTTTAAAAGATATTTAATTCATGCGCAAGTTTCCTCTAACTTCACTCCTCCCAGGGATTCCCCAGGGTCTTAAAGCTTGTAGGACTGCACACATGCTCAGTTTTCAAATGCAGCTCTTTAATTCTGTTTACAAACATAAAGACGTAAAATATTTTTTTATATATTATTAGTTTTTTGCTTATTTTGTTGAAAAGCACGATCAACGTAAGTCTACATATTATAAAAACAAGGAACTATGCTTCTAATGACAGGTGAAGAGCTGTCGTTCAAACCAAATAAGTTTGCGATGCAGCTTGCGAATGTTCGTTTGAACTATGGTTTTGGGAAACACCAAATCGTTGAACTTTGTCAGTAACGACGTAACTTACGACAGTAGTTGGCTAACGATGCTTTTGGGAAACACACACCTGTACGTTGTGATTAGCCTGAATACCTCAGACATCAGCAGGAAATGTGACGCTCCTTACCATGTTTGAAAGATTCGCTCACAATGCAATGCTAACAGGAGTTAAGTCAAAACGGGAGGAATTATGATAATGTCGATTCTATCTACATCACCAATCCGAGGAAGTAAACTGTTGCCTACAATCTGTGTGTTTGTTGTAGCCCAAAAAAAGAGATTTACGTTGGAGACGATAACTCACGTCATGTTTACTTTGGAGTTTGTACTTTTTGCATATCGTTAACATGTACTAATACACACTTACACACCGAAGGAAATGAAAAAAAATGTGAATTGGACCATTGGTGCTCTTTAAGACTCAACAATGGCATGAAAGAAGAAGTGTGTTTTTGGATGTAAGGATAAGAAAGCCTTGTTTAGCTTTCCAAGTAATCCAAACCAGCCTTATGGAAACAATAGATATCGTTTGTTTATCCGGGGTAGCAATGGTGTTTTTGCGTGTGTGTTCATTAAAATATGGCCAACCGGTTCATGAATCGCAGACGGTAAGTAAAACTGCATTAAATGTGTGTGTTTTGTTGGCAATCAGCAAAAGTGCATATAATGCAAACATGTAGTGAATCATAAGTAACCCAGAGATAGTGGGATAATGTTGTGTGTGTTGTGTGTGCTTTGTGTGGTCTCGTGCTTTTCCAGAAACAATCTCTTGAGCTGATCTGTCTTTTAAATCTAATAATACTAAAGACCCTTCTGAATAAAGGATGTAATACTAAGGTACTCGTCATGGTCTCGTTCTGTGTTTCCCTAGTCCTGTACTCTTATTTTGAAGTTCTGTGCTGTCTGCCATGTTTTGTAGTCTTTTTGTTCATTGGTCGGTGTGTTAATTGTAGCCCCATGTGTATCTTGTCATCTCGTTTTACCCCTAGTGTAAATAGCCCAGTGTCTCAGTTGTCCTTTGTCAGTCTTTGTAGTTTGTAATGGTTTGGTTCCTGTGTCCTGTCCTGTTTTCCCGGATTGCACTTGAATCCGCTGCTTAAATGATAAATCTATATTTAAATTCATTACTTTATGTTATTTCTGTACCTAAAAACTATATACCAGTCAGAAAAACATGAAGCACTGTTCACTTTACTCCATATGAGGTTAATTTCTCCATTTCATTATTTGTGATTCCCAGCCATAATAACAATTATATAATATTGATGCTTATTAAGCTTAGACCTGTAGAGTAATTTTTGTTTGTCAAAGTGAAATAATTTGTAATAGTATTACCACACAGTAATATTAACCAAATGTTTACAAACATCTGTTTAGTGTACTGTGCACCTTTATAGGAACACTATAGAAGCTCAGTGGTAGAGCATTGCATTTGCAATACAAAAGGTCATGGGTTTGAACCCAGGGAACACACATACTGATTAAAAAAATGTATAGCTTGTAATGCACTGTAAGTCGCTTTGAATAAAAGCATCTGCCAAATGCATAAATATATATAGCTTGACATATTTTGCTGATTGTTAGTATAGCACAGCTACAAATATCAAAACCAACATAACTAGATCTGCATTTAATATGTGTAATGTGTGAACGTACCCTTCATCCTGATGCATGTATTTGGCTAAACTCCAGCTGATAATAATGAGCATTGGAATCCCTGTGAGAACAAAAACAAGCTTTAAGGGTTATGTTGAAATCACTTCCATTCATTCAAAGTAATGCAACATACAACGAAGAAACCTTTGACCATGATTTATTAAACACTGGTTCATATGCATGTAGATCCTGACTGTGTTTCATATTTGAACAGCATGTGACAATATGATTCTTTACATCATCAATAGAGTCACGTGTAGTCTATGTGCGAGAGAGAGAGAGAGAGAGAGAGAGAGAGAGAGAGAGAGAGAGAGAGAGAGAGAGAGAGAGAGAGAGCCTACCCCAGCCAAGCAGTGTATAGAAGTGAAGACGTTTCTTCTGTGAATGTACAGAGAGGTTAATGAGGCTATGAAGATAATGACCTTCCACCAGCAACCAGCTGTAATTTGCCAGGATGCAGTAGTTAGACAGGAACAGTGCAACTTTGCAACCAGGCTGAAAAACAACGGAAATGCGTCAGCTGACAGAGATCATCTGTAAATGTGTATTTTTATATACTACAGTATGTCACATGTGTCCTTATTTGTATATTTGCGCTACCATGAAACATTTGGAGACACCGTAGTGAAATGTTTATTGATGAGCTCATACTTACATCCTTGATATTAGTACAGTAGTACATTTCCTTAAAGGTGCAGTGTGTAAATTTTAGCAGCATCTAGTGGTGAGGTAACGAATTGCAACCAACGGCTCAGTCCACTGCTCACCCCTCGCTTTTGAAACACACAGAGAAGCTATGGTAGCCGCCACCAGACAAACATGTCATCATCGCAGACAACTTAGTAAAAAAATGTGTCCGTTAAGGGCTTCTATAGAAAAATAGCGGCACAAAATGGTGACTTCCATGTAAGGGGACCCTCGGTGTATGTAGATAAAAAGGTCTCGTTCTAAGGTAATAAACACATACCGGTTCATTTTGAAAGGTCTTTATACACCCCTGATAATATAGTTTTGTATATCATTTTGCATTTCTGTCAAGAGATCCTTCTAAAAATTACACACTGCACCTTTAAAGCAGCCAATAAATGACCAGCATACGTGGTAACTCATTCAATACTGTTGTAATAAAACAGTGGATCAAGAGTGCTAGCAAGGCTATTTTAAAGAAGCTAAACTATAAGTGCTTTAATTTGTTTCTCATTTTGAGTAATTCCCATACATACCTAAGATGTTTTTTATTTGTTATTATTGCTATCACTTAAAATAATGTGTCTGAGTGTGTGCATGCATGTTTGTGTGTGCGTGTTCTTGTGTTTGTGTGTATGTGTGTTGACCGTGTGTACCGGATGGGAATTGCAGTGGTAATATTCCTGTGAGTAATGCAGTGCAGCATCTCGGATGAAGATAAAGATGGCTCGTAGGATGAAAGATGTAAAAAGTTGCATATGAATAAAATTACGTGTGCAGTGCAGCTTCCTGGAGGTTTAAGACAGAGAAAGAGTTAAAGAATGGATTATAACCTTATTATAAAAAAATATAACTCAAAAGTGCTTGATGAAATCGGCCCTTTTGAATTTATAAATAGAGCTACAAAAAATTTAATCACTTGTATTTTTACAAACTCAGCATGAATAGATACTGCCACATAAAACTTGGAATGGCTGAATTGATGTCATGCAGTGCAGCAGGGCTATGGTTTAGGCACAGTGTAGTGTAACCTTCATAACATTTATACACACTCTCCATCTCCCATTTAGAATTACGGTTATTTTAATTTTAAGGTCTTTTCAGAAGATTTATGATTGTTATTATTAACCGAACAAGCACCAGAGCAGAGTTTCTCTGCTCCTGATCTGACAGAAAACAACTGCGCTCTCCTGCACTGAACGAGCATTTACACAGATTTACACAGGTTTTTCATTGTAAACTTTTGCAAAATTGTAGAAATTGTCAAAACTGCTATTTTAGTAACTTTAAAGAGTCAAAGGGAGGCAAAAATGCAAATAAACAAATACTTGATTTCACTAGCAGTGTTTGTGCATTTTAACAGAAATTTAAATATTATAATATAAAATATAATTATGTAAAATTTTATATATCAACATTATTATAGACATTATAATTATAGCATAGTATTTGATTATACGTGATTACTGCATTTGAACTTTTGCGTATATTTAGAATTTTTTTGATACAAACGTTTTTGTTTGTGAAAACATCCGTACACACATCTCACGCACAAATTTGTGGGTACGCATGCTTAGTGAATGAGACCCAATCTTTTCTTCTAACAAAAGATAATCAAGAAATAACTAAAACACTACTAAATGATACTTAAATAATAAAGGATAATAAAGATGAAAACTAAAGTGCAAAGAATAGAAAATTGTGGTGACTGAGTTGAATTTAAGGCAGAATGTTTTCTGTTTCTAATAAGGTGTCAACCTTTTTTCTCATAACACAAATATTTAAAGAATGATCTTTTAAACATTTTAAAATTTTATGCACGTTATGAATCTATGGTAAGTAGTACGTCCAGAGACTAAGCAGATCAAACAACGTTACAAGCTTCTCGACCAGAAAGGCAACCACCGACATCTGCAACAAGGTAAAGTTCAGGAGAGCAAACCTTTACATCATGGGACCTTCATCTGCTTGTTCCAGATTGTTATGGACCTTCGGCACCGGCTCACCTGTGTTCTAGATTGCCAGGATGTTCAAGGCTGTTAAACTAAACCTGACTCTTTTCCCATTTGCAACATGGAAAAGCCTGACCCATGGCAGACATGCCACCACCAGACTGCTCATTCGATTGCAGAGAACGTAAATAGCACTTACCAAACCTCTTTCCGGAGACCTTGGCATCGGTGTATTGATTCAGTAACTATTTACCATAGATGATTCTCAATATTGCATAACTGATTTTGAAATGTTTAACAGATAATTCTTTAATTATTTGTTTTATGAGAAATACGGTTGTCATCTAATTAGAAACAGAAAACTTTCTGCCATAAATTCAACTCCATCTTAATTATTCTTTAGTATTTTAGTATCATTTAGGAGTGTTTTAGTTATTCTTGTTTATCTTTTGTTAATAAATTCCATTTTATTACAACGGTGTCTTCCTTGTGTTGATAATACAGTTAAAGGTTAAAGTTAGCCAGAATCTCACAAAATGCTTCAGATAAATTAAATGACAAACTCCCTCCAACTTACATATTTTCTTATTTGATAAATGATCTATTTAGATCATTCTTATATTAAGGTGAAATTCATTAGCTGATGCCTCAAGGTAAAAGATGAAAGGGTCATCTGACACACACTGGCCGTCTTTAATCAATGAAAAAGTATCAATTAGTACACTGCCTGTGTCCCTGTAAACCATGTTTATAGCATAATAAACATGTCATTAAACACTATTCATGTCCCAGTAAATCACATAACTCACACAAACAGGTGATCTGTTACCTGAACACACAGAGCACTGTGAGAGCAATGCTGAGTGACACAAGAGAGATGGTGTATCCAACAGAATACATGATCCTCACGTAAAAGAAATACTCGTGTGAAACGAACACCTGCTGAAAACAGAGATAAGCACATTATGATATAACTCATTCTGTTATATGGATTAAAGTGTATTTATATTTAATAAATTTATTATTTTGCTTTTTTTACTTTGTGTATCTACTGATGTTTTTAAAAAGATACTTCAGCCAAATATCATACTTACCCTCAACCCATCCGAGATACAATCAAAGTAACCATCTTATTTTAGACAAACACAATCAAAGTTATATATATTTTTTAAATGTCTTTGCTATTTCAAGCTTTATAAGTTTGAAGCCCAAAAAACGTCCATCCATCCTTCACAGAAGTAATCCACATGGCTCCAGTGGCTTAATAAAGGACTTCTGAGGATAATTCATGTGATTTTGTAAGAAAAATATCCATATTTAAAACTTTATAAACTATAATAATAGCTTCATAATAGCTGGTCTTAAAAAGAAGTTGTTCCCTGATCCTATATGACTAGCGTTAGAAAGCTTGAAATAGCAAAGATTTTTTTATATAACTTCAATTGTGTTTGTCTAAAAGAAGATGGTCATATGTATCTTGGATGGCTTGAGGGTGAGTTAATCATGGGTTAAATATAATGCTGGAGTAACCCTTGGTTGTTTTCTTTCTGTCTTTAGTTTGTTAATCTGTTCATTCCTAATGTGAAATGTCATGTTGTTTTGTAATACAGAAATGAAACCTGATTATCAATATTACCAAGTCACTGTGAGAATGAAAGCTGTCGTTGAGTGTATGGCCACAGGCCAGTTCATACGGAGGAAATGTTTCTGACCAGCCGCTCTCAGAACAGTTTCTCATTACAACTGCTGCAGGCGAGAAACACAAGAATGAAATTACTGCCTTCACACAGCATTACAACATTACATCTGAGGACCTCATACTGAAATAACAGCATTTCTAACAGAAGTACAACCAAACATAAAAAATATCAGAAAATAACATTTATTTCAATTGTTGTCATGGTACTATACAATTAAAAGATACGTGAAAAGATACCCATTATCGGATTAGCTATGCACTAAATAAAATGAAAATTAAAGAAGCTTTCAATGTTAAAGCTTGGGGTCTGCCTGACCTTTGACCCTAAGGATTTTGGGGCATGGCTGGGATACGGTCTCTCCCACCTGAGCAGCAGGCCAACAATTCAGATGGTCCCATAATACACTGCAACCTGTGTGAGATGGAAGAATCTGTAAGGCTACGTTCACACTGCAGGCTGAAACGACCCAAATCCGATCTTTTCAAATGTGACCCAGGCCACTTGGGTATGTGGTCCTGAATCTGATTCGTATCTGATCTTTTGAAATGCGACCTCCGTCTGAACAGCCAGGCCACATGTATCGGACCCGTACGTCATTGATATGCTACAAACGTCATAATTCTGCATTGAAGTAGGCGGGAACGAGAAGATAAACAACAACCGTGGCGGACGATGCTGCTGAGACCAGTCAATGGAAGGGAAGCCAGGTCACAGATTTAATTAATATTTGGGGTGACAGCTCTATTCAGGCCAAACTCGAGGGCTCTTATCGGAACAGGGCGGTTTACACTGCTCCACAAAACGCCATGGCCAAAAACCTTGCTCTCCTCCTTCTTTCTAATTTTCTTCTTAAAACGAGAAGATTGTAATTGTGCTGGCTCTGTTGGCAAAATAAATTTAATATTGCAAAAAGAGCTCCGCTGTTGACTACACTGTTGTTGACATCCATGTTAGATACTTCCGCAAACAACAAGTGACTTCGTTGACCGTTTAGTACTCTTCTGCGCATGCGGGTCAGTTCTGGGTTATTTCACGTTCACACAGGAGATCACAAAAGGTCGCATTTAATTGGAAATGTGAACGGCCTTGCAAAAAAAAATCTAATTTTTTAAAAAATCGGAATTGAGCATTAAGCCCTGCAGTGTGAATGTAGCCTAAGTTATGCAAAATTGTAGATTATAAAACAAGGTATTTTTGTTAAATAATTGCAATTTTCACTGCTGTTCTCAACACTGCATCAGCAGCACCTCGATCAATAAACATTTTCAATCAGATTCATTAAACACTAATATCCCGCACTAAAGTGTGAAAAAAGATTGATCATGAATAAGGATGTATTTTGTGCGTTTCACATCAGAATGAAGTCAGAGATGAATGTAAGTCTGCTGTGGATTGTGGGGAGCCCGAAAAACATACCAAACAAAATATCAAATTACAAAACCGATTACAAATGGGAAAACACAATAACAGTGCACTATACAGAGCTTCTTGTTCGCCAATGGTAAATCATTATTCATTTCTTAATCTTTATTTAACAATAACTGGCATTAAATGTTGATGATAACTATTGGTATTTATAAAAGACTGCCTTACCTACAACAATAGCCTGAAACAATACTTATTTCACTATTGGTAAATATGAACATTAATAAATATTTATATTTTGTCCATGAGATATTGATCAGTTAACTGTTAACTGAAGGTAAGAATTTATGACAGATTAATATTATCAGTTAAAAGAAACACGGTGCGTCAACACGTGCCTACAAACGTGTCGCCACTTTTATATCCTTCATTTGTGAATGGCCTGTAAATTAAGTAAAGCATTGCTGCCCTGGTAAAGTCATAATTTGTGTCATCATTAGGGTGGAAGACCACTTCGTTTCGACCTCGGGCGCAGTAATATTATCAAAGTTTGATAGAGAGGAGGAGTAGGCAGGAGTAATGATGTTACTGCGTGCCAAGGTCGAAATGCTGCAAACTAAGTGCGCTTCCGCCATACAATATAGTTCTAATTTTTTATCCATTAAAAACATTTCCACGTTTTATTTTATGCCACTATATTTATTCGTGTAAATACTCATGTAACAGTCTTTAATAGGGAAAACATGAAAGGTGGCTTCTAATTCATCCCTTTTTGGATCATAAGGAATGAATGGGGCTAGGCTAAATGCTAACATATTCATGACGCGCTGTAAAAAGATGAAGTGAACGCATTGAAAAAAAGATAGGGATGTATTAATTCATCTAAGTTGAGGTAAGAACATAGTAAAATATTGAAAATGGTGGGGTTTTCCTTTAACGGTTAATGTTCGGTTAACAAGCTACAGTTGTCTGTCAGGAAAATTTACAGAAATGAACATCCTTGAGAAACAAACAAGTTAAAATAATGAGAGAACAGCACATTCAGATTCATGCAAAATCTGTACTGCAAAACGTTAGCGTGTTGCTAACGAGCGAAGTCAACTGACATCAGCCAAAGCTGCCCACTAAACAAAAACACGTCCAGAAGACGTCATTATAACGTCTTTGTCTACCGTTTAAAAGACGTCCACTGAGTAGCCAGAATGAAAGTTTTTGCAACGTCTTTTTTAGACGTCTTTTTTGTGTTGAAATTAGACGTCCTACTGACATGCTTGTTGAATGTTTAAAAGACGTCCAGTGGGGAGCCAGAGACAATGTTCATTTAATGTCTTTTTTAGACGTCTTTTTTGTGTTGAAATTAGACGTCCTACTGACATGCTTGTTGAACATTTAAAAGAAGTCCAGTGGGGAGTCAGTGACAACGTTCATTCAACGTCTTTTTTAAACGTCTTTTTTGTGTTGAAATTAGACGTCCTACTGACATACTTGTTGAATGTTTAAAAGACGTCCAGTGGGGAGCCAGAGACAACGTTCATTTAATGTCTTTTTTAGACGTCTTTTTTGTGTTGAAATTAGACGTCCTACTGACATGTTTGTTGAACGTTCAAAAGAAGTCCATGGAGTATCCAGAATGAAAGTTTTTGCAACGTCTTTTCTAAACGTCTTTTTTGTGTTGAAATTAGACATCCTACTGACATGCTTGCTAAACGTTTAAAAGACATCTTTTAAAGGATGTTTTTTAAATGTTCATTATTGAAATCCAGGTGACATCCTTACAGGGTTTTTCGATGTCTTTGCAGACCTCTAAAAGACATTCATACAATTTTTAATTATGTTTAATTTCAGACATCCCTGTTGACCTCCATTTAAACCAGGTGTACAATTTTACTTCTTAAGGCCACAGTTCAAAATGGTCTTATCACCAAATATGCTACACAAGGGTTTGGACATTAACACTTTTTCAGGTACTGGATGTTGACCGTGTGCACACCTACTGCTTTAAAATATTAAATACCCATCCCCTTGGCTGACATGTACCTATCCAAGAACTTTAGGTGGGCAGAGCCATTTTGTAATATGGGTCTCAGTATGTAAGAAGGAGAAGGACGATGACAGGTAACACTAAACAGAACTTTATTTGACAGACTATGGGTAAATACCCATAACATAGACAAGAACCGACAATGAATAAAGACAATGGTAAGCATGTGTGTGTATAAAACAATTAAAGATGGTGGTTGAGGGGGTGCAAATGATTATGGGTAATGTAGTCCAGTGAGCGAGAGCAGACGATCCCTGCAAACTTGCGCCGTGGAGAGCAATGAAGAGTAGGAGGAGGGTCTGGAGGCAGATGGATTGCCAGGAGGAGGAAGAAAGATGCAGTCCAGGATGGGGCCTTGAGCAAGGTGACACATGAGCATGAGAAGCCATGGAGGAGTGGAAGGAACCATCATGGAGGAGACCAGGGTGCCGACTGATGGACACAGAGCTGCAGACGGTGGCGGAAGAGCCTGAGATGTAACCAGACAGACACAGAGCCCGGCTGGAAACAAGGTGCTGGAGAGCCAAGGCTTTTATTGTGGCCAGCTTAAGTCACACCTGTGCAATAATCATGCTGTCTAATCAGCATGTGGATGTGCCACACCTGTGAGTTGGATTATCTTGTCAAAGGAGAAGTGCTCACTTACACAGATTTACACAGATTTCTGAACAATATTTATGAGAAATAGGCCTTTTGTGTACATAGAAAAAGTATATGTTTTTCTATACATGTCTTTGCAGAAAACTGAAACGAAAAAAGAAGGCAAAATACTTTGTTTCCCTTTAGCTTCCAGACAGACTGTAGCAGTCAGAAATATCATCTGCATTTGTCCAGAGAACCCACTGAGCAAAAACACGTCTAAAACAAGTAGTCACAATGTCTTTGTCTAACGTTTAAAAGATGTTCTGTGATGTTCCAAGGGGAGCTGGGAGGCAATATTTGGACTTGAGTGTAATAAGAGCCACACCTACAACAACAGGTAGTGGGAAGTACAACTGGTTCCAAAATCAGTTTTACAAGTGGCCATTTTTAAGGGAAAGGATATGAATCTAAAGATAGGCTCTATGCTAAAGCAGGCAGAAAAAATACAGTGGATGAGCAAAAAAAACCCTTGGTGTTTGGTGTCATATTCATTTATAAACAATGTTTTTAGATGTATTTTAGGAACAATTGTACTTGATGGAATAACCTTATTTTTATCACGTTTCATGTGTCATGCTCCCATACTTTCATTGCTGTTAGTTTATGTCAGTCCTGAGGTTTGCTTGCCAACAGACAATGGACTAATATGGACACAAATGTAGAAATGATGAATAAATGCAAAAAATGCAAAAAAAAAAAAAAATATATATATATATATATATATATATAAACATGTGCCAATTTCATGTGATTTCTTGTTTTTAAATAGCAGTTCTCCAGACTATCTGACAATAAATTCTTGATTTACAAAAAAAATTCCATATGAGTTCATATCGGTGTCTGGTCAGATGTTCAGATAATTAATATTTTTGGCACAGCCATAGACATCTACTATCTTCATACAAGAAAGAATTGGCCTTGTAAATGTTTCAGGAAAACGTGTAGACATCATAGGTTAAATTCCATAACATGCCAATTATGTGATACCAATTTCACGTGTTGGCTCATACATAAGTTCTTACATAATTTTTTTGTTAGTTCCTCGTTATTGCCTTGATAATAGAAAATATGAACTAGGCATCATGTATGACAGATGCCAATGTGAGGTATTAGCTACAAAATGAACAGATCCTGCCATGAGCAATATAGGAGACATATCTTGTATGTATAGGGCTTATATGTGGATATTTATAAGCAATACATGAGACCAATATGGCCCGTATATGCACATATATGCACCTCAATTTTGCCTACATGTATATGCAGCATATACTGTATGTGCATATAAGCTGCAGGTTTCATATATGTGCATATATCCTCATATAGGTTCTTTCCATGTGGGTTTGCATGTCCACAGACATCCATAAGGAGTCATAGTCTGACGTTCATACACTGAACCTTTTTGGTACGTTCACAGACATCCAAAAGGGGTGCAAGAGTGACGTCCAGACACTGACCCTGTTTTACACGTCCAGAGACATCCATAAGGGGTCATAGTCTGACGTTCATACACTGAACCTTTTTGGCACGTCCACAGACATCCAACAAGGGTGCAAGAGTGACGTCCAGACAATGACCCTGTTTTGTACGTCCACAGACATCCATAAGGGGTCGTAGTCTGACGTTCATACACTGAACCTTTTTGGCACGTCCACAGACATTCAAGAGGGGTGCAAGAGTGACGTCCAGACATTGACCCTGTTTTGCACGTCCAGAGACATCCATAAGGAGTCATAGTCTGACGTTCATACACTGAACCTTTTTGGCACGTCCGCAGACATCCAAAAGGGGTGCAAGAGTGACGTCTAGACACTGACCCTGTTTTGCATGTCCACAGACATCCATAAGGGGTCATAGTCTGAAGTTCATACACTGAACCTTTTTGGCACGTCCACAGACATCCAAGAAGGGTGCAAGAGTGACGTCCAGACAATGACCCTGTTTTGTACGTCCACAGACATCCATAAGGGGTTGTAGTCTGACGTTCATACACTGAACCTTTTTGGCACGTCCACAGACATTCAAGAGGGGTGCAAGAGTGACGTCCAGACAATGACCCTGTTTTGCACGTCCACAGACATCCATAAGGGGTCGTAGTCTGACGTTCATACACTGAACCTTTTTGGCACGTCCACAGACATTCAAGAGGGGTGCAAGAGTGACGTCCAGACAATGACCCTGTTTTGCACGTCCACAGACATCCATAAGGGATCGTAGTCTGACGTTCATACACTGAACCTTTTTGGCACGTCCACAGACATTCAAGAGGGGTGCAAGAGTGACGTCCAGACAATGACCCTGTTTTGCACGTCCACAGACATCCATAAGGGGTCGTAGTCTGACGTTCATACACTGAACCTTTTTGGCACGTCCACAGACATTCAAGAGGGGTGCAAGAGTGACGTCCAGACAATGACCCTGTTTTGCACGTCCACAGACATCCATAAGGGGTCGTAGTCTGACGTTCATACACTGAACCTTTTTGGCACGTCCACAGACATTCAAGAGGGGTGCAAGAGTGACGTCCAGACACTGACCCTGTTTGCACGTCCACAGACATCCATAAGGAGTCATAGTCTGACGTTCATACACTGAACCTTTTTGGTACGTTCACAGACATCCAAAAGGGGTGCAAGAGTGACGTCCAGACACTGACCCTGTTTGCACGTCCACAGACATCCATAAGGAGTCATAGTCTGACGTTCATACACTGAACCTTTTTGGTATGTTCACAGACATCCAAAAGGGGTGCAAGAGTGACGTCCAGACACTGACCCTCTATTGCACGTCCAGCAGACGTTTAAAAGTGGGTCTGAACTAACGGACGTTATACAGACATGATCTGAATGTCTCCCAGACGTTCCATGTTTGGTGGGTGGGTAACTAAGACTGTACTAAATATGATGTAAACAACCTGTTGTGAAAACGAACTTTGCCACAGGTTTTTAAAATGCCTCTGCTGCCTGCATAGATCAACCTACCCTCAAAGATTGGCTCCGATTTGATTTCTTCACAACTTGCCCCACAAAATGAGTAGCTCTGATTGGATCTCTTCTCCTTTCGTCCCTCCCTAACATTTTCATCTTATTTTTATTCGTTGACTAAAGTGTCAGTTATATTTCGTTACAGTCTTTGTCATCATATCTGACTTTTATTTAGTTTTTATTTAGTTTCGTCCGTGAAAAAGGTTCGTTGACGAATATTATTCGTCATCGTCTTCGTCAACAAAATTAACACTGTTCTCCAGAGAGCCACTAATATTACAATATATACCTTTACTTATTGCTTTTGATGTTTTTGAATGTAAAAAACACGCAAACATCATAAGTAGACCCCAGACAACATTAAAACATTAAAATCGACAGGTTCATTCCCCCATTAAACATGAATAAAGTCATATTTTCACACTATGACCCCTTTAATAATGTGTGAGGCCATTGCATTGCGTGTTTCTGTGACGAGAATCATGTGATACAGGTTCTGGTCATTTAATTAGAATTTTATCAAAAAGTTGATTTATTTCACTAATTCCATTCAAAAAGTGAAACTTGTATATTATATTCATTCATTTCACACAGACCGATATATTTCATAGATTTTCTATGGGGTTAAGGTCAGGCGAGTTTGCTGGCCAATTAAGAACAGAGATACCATGGTCCTTAAAGCAGGAACTGGTAGCTTTGGCACTGTGTGCAGGTGCCAAGTCCTGTTGGAAAATGAAATCTGCGCCTTCATGAAGTTGGTCCTTGTGTTTAGCTACTCTTGAACAACAAACAGCGTCAGAAGGGTCTCGCCTGGGCTAAAGACAAAAAGGACTGGACTGCTGCTGAGTGGTCCAAAGTTATGTTCTCTGATGAAAGTAAATTTTGCATTTCCTTTGGAAATCAGGGTCCCAAAGTCTGGAGGAAGAGAAGAGAGGCACACAATCCACATTGCTTGAGGTCCAGTGTAAAGTTTCCACAGTCAATGATAGTTTGGGGTGCCGTGTCATCTGTTGGTGTTGGTCCACTGTGTTTTCTGAGGTCCAAGGTCAACGCAGCCGTACACCAGGAAGTTTTAGAGCACTTCATGCTTCCTGCTGCTGACCAACTTTATGGAGATGCAAATTTCTTTTTTCATCAGGACTACAGTTGCACGATATAAAAGGTAATGTATAAAATAGATGAATGTTGATTTAGGAAAATAAACACCACAGTCTTTAATCATATTTTCATTGTGTCTTTGTTCTGTCTGTGTTTCTTGGGAACCGCGCTCTGTTGCAACCACACTTGATTCTGAGGAACTACTTTGTTTGGGGGAAGAGTAATATTTGTACTATAATTACAACTTATTTCCTGTGTTTTAATTTATAAAATCCTGCTATGCATTTGAAATAACTGTTTTATAAAAGCAATAAGCCCCGCAAAGCAGTGGTGTTACAGTGCATTTTATAACAGCTAAGGGGGTTTTAGGCACTCTGCTTCGTGGCTTGTTATAAAATGCACTGGTAACCCACTGCTTCTTGGGGCTTATTGCTTTAACAAACCCTAAGGGGGCGTGCACACCAAAGCTTTTACGCCCACGATCGCCGCATGTTTTAAATTGTTTCCAATGGAAGCTCGCCTTTTTTCAAATTAAGCCGGCAGCTAGTGTTTTTTTTCCGCACTGAAATCTGGCCCTTGCGTTTTTTTCGCACTGAGCGCCGAGAGTTGAAAGAGATTCAACTTTGAGTGAAAAGCCCCACTTGTCAATTTCACTTCTCACACGGCCGTCAAATCACAGTGGAGGAAGGGCGGGACAAATATCACAACCACCAACCAGTTCACAGCTCAAGAATCACAGCTACCAATACGCTCAGCTGAAGAAAGCTGCTGCTCAGCTGAATAAACAGCTCGCAATTGGTGTCCTCTAGGCGTTTTCAGACATGTTTTAAAGTTTTGGTGTGCACGCCCCCTAAGGATAATGTCAGAGAAGTGCAGATCTCTGGTCGTATTTTATTCTTTTTCTCTTTGATAAACGGCACAGTGTTTTGTCTCTCAGACTCTCGGTCGGTCTGATGAACGGCAGGAAAAGTGCTGCAGGTTTGTAAATGTTTGTCTCTGTGTTTCTGGTTTTCTCCAATGAAAGACTGATGAGAGAGGTGAGAGAGGTTGAGTGGAAGAGAGAATCACAGGAGATCTGTACAGTGCTATTCTCATCTGACTCTTTCCTGTGTGTGACAACGATTGACAACATTTAGAGAAAGAAGTGGGAAGCCCTCTACTGTATATACAGTCACAGTTATTTATTAGTGCAGCTTTACTTTTACATTTGGGTATTTAACAATTTAAATGCTTATAATGCATTCAAGCTAGTTCCTTTATTAATCTGTGTTCCCTGGGAATTTAACCCTTGCCCATGATACTGCTGATGAGGTAAACATCTGCTTTTAAATTACGATCATTCATTTTTCAGTCAGACAGCATGACCCGGCTGTTATACCTCTGATCAGAGAAACATTTACTTCTCCATGTTTCTTACACAGGAAACGCATCACACTTGCTCTCCTCATTCCTATTGGTTGTTTCTACATTGAGTTGCTCCACTGAGTTGTGTTAGTTGCGTAATGTCTAAATTTTTGTAGTGTTTCTCACCTGTGCGCGTGCATGCGTGTGTGTGTGTGTGTGTGTGTGTGTGTGTGTGTGTGTTTATGTGTGTGTGTGTGTGTGTGTGTGTTTGTGAACTCCCTCCCTGTACAGGGTGTTTTATTTATAATCTGATAAGTGTGTGATTTATGGAATCTGAATTATGAAAGCCTTTCTCCAAACTTCCCCCTGATATTACATTACAACACTTAGAAACACACATACAGTAAACACTTATCACACATACACACAGGTGCACAAATGTGAATGGCTTACAGAACTCATTTAGGGCACCACAAAATCATTGCCCTCTATGTGAACTCAATCTGCCGTGTGTGTGTGCGTTTGAGAGAGAGAGAGAGAGAGACAGAGAGAGAGAGAGAGAGAGAGAGAGAGAGAGAGAGAGAGAGAGAGAGAGAGAGAGAGAGAGAGAGAGAGAGAGAGAGAGAGAGAGAGAGAGAGAGAGAGCATCTCTAATGGCTTGCCTGTGTGTGTGGAAGTGATCTCTGTCAGGTTCTCTTGATGGATGATATTGTAGCAACTCTCCTCCTCTTTGAGCAACACAAAATCTGGATCACATTCTGGAGGAATGGCACCCACCTTAATCCACAAACAGAGAGATTGTATGATATATATATATATATGATATTAGATTTATACTCATTGATATATTTATATTTATATTATTTATATTATATTTAAAGTGAACAAACTAGTCTGTTTAGGGAAGAACAGGGTTAGCTGTCACAATAGGAATGTTGTACATTTGTAACTATCGTGTTTTGAGTCAGTTCTACAAATTCTTGTCAAGCTGTCTTAAAACATAAACATGTTGTGAGTTGTATTTTCTTTAATTGAATTGTAGCCTTATAGCTTTTGGATTATCTAGTGAACACAATAAATCTACACCGGGATATAAGGCGATGTTCAATTTATACAACTGTTCAGACAAAGATAGTGCTTATAAATAAAGTTGTGGTAAGAGGTCACGTGTAATTTCTAGAGCTGTCAAAAGATTAATGAGATTAATCGCATTCAAAATAAAAGTTTGTTTTTGAATAATATATGTGTGTGTACTGTGTGTAATTATTTTGTAATACACACACACATGCATGTATGTATTTAATAAACATTTACATATGTTTCTGTATATAATTACATACAATATACACACATTATGCAAAAACAAACTTTTATTTTGTATGTGGTTAATCGCCGTTAATATTTTGACTGCCCTGTTTTTTGCTGTTTAACACATATAAATGTTACTGAATAAGGCTTTGAATGCTTCAAAATGAGACAACATGCCCAGCTGTTAATCGTTAAAAACGTTTTCTGCAAATGCTCAAAGCTTTTTTACACTCAAGACCATGACAATAATCGTCAGTGCAGCTGAAAAATGGAATTTAGAGAACAACAAAAAGTCCACAAATGCATTAACATTAACTGCATATGGTAACTATATAACAAACATAACAAATAAAGTTTGACAGAAGCTTAATATCTGCAGACTTCCCACTGCTGCGTGTTAACTCACGTGAGATGTGAAGTGCAGTAAAGCCGCGAGAGCAACGGAAATCCTCATTTTAACCCGTGAATATCTGTCCGAGGAAAACGATGAGTACTTTCTGTCTGTGTGTTCACTGCCGGAGTTCAGCTGATCTGAAGAAAACTTTCATCTCATCCCGAGCATCACATACGCACGAGCGCACTGATAGGTGAGTGTGCGCGCGACAGAGTGTGCGCGCGCTCACATTTAAAACAGTCTGTCACACACTGACTCTGAAACAGTCTGTCACACTGACTCTGAAACAGCTGTCTGTCACACTGACCCTGAAACAGCTGTCTGTCACACTGACTCGGAAACAGCTGTCTGTCACACTGACTCGGAAACAGCTGTCTTACAATAATAAGAATTTGCTGCTCTCAGTTTAGTTGACAAAGAATACGATCATCAAATAAGAAAACTGTAAGATTATTTATCGCTACAGGATTGGAACGTGAATCAAGTACAGAAAAGTCATCAAATCAAATACTGATCAACTAGGAAAGAAAATAAACCAGAACATAAACCATCATCATGTGAAACATTCAAAAAATAACTTTCTTAGTATTTTTGTGTTGTTTTCAGTACAAATATCTAAAAACTCTTAAATTAAGATGCATTTTCTTGCGGGGTCATAGCGTGAAAATCGGACTTTTTGCATGTTAAAGTCCTATAATGTGTCCCCAGTACTTCTATCAACCTAAAAAAAATGTGATAAAGAACAACCCAGTAACTTAGTTTAGTAAACCATTCTCTGCAAGCATTTGAAAAAATAGATCATTGAAATTTGACTCCCCTTGTGATGTCAGAAGGGGATCTTATTATAATAATACCGCCCCTTGATCTGCACTATCCAACCATGGCACAGCCATTTAGTGCAGAGAGAAAGAGAGAGAAAAATAATAATTGACAACACAATTGAGTTTCAATTTTAACAAACAACCATCATGGTGGTTTCATCAGCTCATTTGCATTGTAAAGGACACACCCAAAAACTGCACATTTTTGCTCACACCTACAAAGTGGCAATTTTATAATGAATTATCTATGTGGTATTTTGAGCTAAAACGTCACATATGTACTCTGGGGACCACAAATATTTATTTTACACAAAATATCATAATATGACCCCTTCTAGAAAATAAGTCTAGTTTTTAGACAAAAAGATAACATTTTAGTGAACTTGTGCTTAAAATAAAAAAATCTGCCAATTGGGTAAGAACATTTTCTTTGAATTAAAGGTGCAATTTGTAGAATCTGCTGCTAGAGGGCGCATGATCAAAACAATAATTGTGATGGGATTTGTTGTCTTGATGGCCATCAATCAGATGGGAACGATAAATCATGTTGACAGATGAGGTAAAGTATGTGTAAAATCATTAATATAATTGGATAAAAAACTCCTGGCTTTAAAAACCATCACTGACTTATTCTTAGGAGACAAGCCCTGAAGGGAGTCTCTGTCTAAAACCTAGTGCTATCAACAGTCCACAGTTTCGCTTACGTTTTTGCTTATAACTTCTGATGCGCAGGTCGTAGAAACAAAATCCTTGGCTCATGACGTCACTTTCCATAATACAATTTGTTTCTGCCATTTTAAATGTTTCGAAAAAACCCTTTCTTTTTGAACTTCTCCCAGAACTTTTTTCTGATTTGTGTAAAAATCGGTGTGTAGCATCTAGAGACATTAAAGGCAAAACGTTATGGAATTTGTGTTCATTAGCCAATACTTTTTCGAATATTGCGTCAAGAAATTTTACGTAGAGGGAGAAAAAATAGATTTGAGGCTGTGTCCTTGCCAAACTTATGCTTATTGGCATGACACTTGTGATGGCAGTCAGGAACTGAGGGTGAATGCATTGTTCCATCACAGCGCATGGATTACATGTTTATAACTTTAGCTGCGGTAAACATATTTTTATAAGACATGTTTCCTTGGAGTCCTGAATTGTTGCCGAGTCCAGTTATATCAAACATGCCAGGTTTTGCATTACGCCCCTGCAAAATAGCGCTTAAAAAAACATTGCAAATACATCTGCGAGCATGATTCTAATCGACTCACCATAGAAAAGATAATACAAGCTTACATTCGTTATTTTGTGTGTATTGTAACGCTGCAACCAAATTAGATTTTTTTCACAAGATTTGATAAGCTGATATATGGGCAAAGTCTGGGGCCACACAAAAAAAGATGGTATGCTTGCACCACTAGTTGACCTTATAATTGAAAAAATACAACTGTTTCTTCACTAAACTTAAGTGTATAGTATGAAACTAGATGTAATCATAGTCAAGACGTCAAAGCGCCACCTAGGGGTCTTGCGATAGGAAAAAGGTTACAGTATTTTTGCTTAAAACTACTGCAAACTGTCATCTAAAATCATGAGTCATCATGGATTATTCCTTTCATGGCTTGAAGTATAATCATTGGTGAATGCCAATTCACTTCCTAGCAACCAGTGAGAATACCCTAGCAACCATTTTGCAAGATGTATATCTCTGCATCAGAACATCACATGGGAGTAGGCTCTTCTGGCTCATTAACCTTATTGTAACATATCGGGTCCTATTTTAACGATCTAAGCGCATTGTCTAAAGCGCACAGCGCAACGTCTAAATGGGCGTGTCCGAATCCACTTTTGCAAATTTAACGACGGGAAAAATGTTTTTTTCGCCGAGCGCATGGTTGAAAAGGGTAGGTCCTATTGTAATGGGAGTATTTTGGGCTTTCATATTTAAAAGCATTTTTGTGCTGCTGCGCATTCATGTACCTTGTGATAAGCAAACCCGCGTTGTCCTCCCGTGTATAGGCGCATTTTACTAATGCACTCTTTAAATAACAAAAAACATATTGTGCCATTGACTTTAGACTTTAGACCAGGTTTTTGTTGGTCAATGGCGTAGTCTATTTTAGTTGCCTCAAAATAGCAACGCGCCAACAATGCGCCTGAACACACCTCATTTTCAGACCAGAACGCCCATGGGCGCAAAAGGGGGCGCAAATGCATTTGCTATTTAAACAACGCGGCGCTAAACGTGAAAATTAGGGTGGAAACTAGCGAAAGACACTTGCGTCGCGCATTGCGCCGGGTGTAAGATAGAGCCCATCGAGTCCCAAGATTTGCCACAGCAAGCACCACTCACATTTTTTCTTCAGAAACCTAGCGTTCCATGATTCTCAATAAGAGAGGAACGATTGCAGTGGACGAGAACATAGATTATTTTTTTGATATCTGTTGCATTTTATATCTGAAATCTAGGTTTTCCTAGGTTATTTGAAATCCTCATTCAAACTCTGTATTGCTCTCAATATTGATTTATTTTGATAGTGTTCTACTGGTAAGAGATGAATGGGGGTGTTGTCCAAAAAGAAATCTGTTGAAAAAATATCCAAAATGTAATTTCATACATTTGGAAAGTCTCGGTCTCGACTGTCTTTGGTCTCGGTCTTGGTATTTGCACCTAATGCTACGTACACACCAAACGCGGGGCATCGCGTTACTTGCTCTAGATTACTCGCGGGTTTTAACTTCGTGTCATGCAAATTTTTCGCTCAAATTGAATATTTTCAACTTGGGCGAAGACGGGTTTGAGGCGAAAAGCGCGTGTTTTGCGGCAATATACGACCCATATTGTGTCATTCGCATCTCCCCACACAAGGACGCGTCGGATCAGGTCATTGCATTGACTTTGTATGTAATCTACTCGTGCAAATCGTTGAACTTGCATCTCGTGTGAACCCACAGTTAGAGTCTTGGTCTCAACACCATCTAGTCTAGGTCTTGTCTTGGTCTCGACTACAACACTACTATTAATGCCGTATTTCGTTTCTGTGCAGCATGTGATGAACCACACACTGTACAAGTGCTTTTAAATAACTGTACGCAATTATTTATACAATGAAATCTTAAACAAAGATAAAACCCTTATTATGGTTTACCGCCTGTAATGAAACTCTGCCGTACACTATTCAGAGAGAGCCGGTAAATTACACTGTTCATCTGTGCGATGTTGAGCTGATGTTTCATCGAGCCGGTGTCTTCACAACAGATACATGAATCATCTTTTATAAAGATCATCATATAAAGATGTTTGTTCAGGCAGGACAACAATACCCAGTGCTATTCGTGATGCTCTGTAATGAGTAACTCTATAGAAGCAAGACTACTGATTGATCGCACTGTGCGTCTTTCATTGGTTTTTTGTCGACAGACTCTTACTCTTCCCAGGTCACAGCGCACACACAAACACAATCAGGCCTGCAGTATGCGGAAGTCTATAGATTAAATGTCCACTGCTTCTTATGTAAACTGACGGGCTATCTGTCTTTGATCAATGAGGTGCCTTTTTATTGACTTGATAAGATTATTCTCACTAGACAAGGACGAGGTGTGTGTGAACCTGAACCTCACGGCCGTAACAGAAGCAAACTGGTTGCTATGGTAATGTTGTCATCTACACGGGTGCATAAAAGTACAATCCATCAGGATTTGTGCAGTGATGTGGGGACAGCAGCCCATTACCTTCTCTCTATTGTCAATTCTCCAGACACACGCATTCACACAAAGCGGACAAACGTCACAATGATGTTATCAGATCGAAAGATAATTTTTATGGTGCAGTAATTTCCACAAACAAGATGAACTCTTGTTGTAAACCACGTGGACCCCATCTGTCAGTTACACATTTGGGAAGCGCTTTTATACGAAGTGACTTACAGTACATTCAGGTGTTTATCAAATCATGTGTTCCTTGGGAATCGAACACAAGACCCTGCCCCAGCAAGCAATTTTGTGCTTAAAAGACATCTAATAGCCATCCAAACACAGCCCAGATGTCTATAGGCTAAAACAAGGCAAAATTTGGACTGTCAGGGAAAATTTATTAGATGTCTAACCATAACTCACCTGTAAATTAAAAAAGAAAAACAGCTGATAATCACTGTTGACTTTGCTTGCATTATATATCAAACATCTCACAAATTATTTTGGCAAAAACAATAATTCAATTTTTGTTTGGTTAGAAGTGGGTTACTCAAATCAGGTTTATATTTAACCTTGCTGGCGGGTGTTGTTACCATCCTGCCCTACCTTGTATTTGGCATTATATCTGCCATGTAGACGTTAAAGGTAAATCCAGTACATAATTTAGCAGTAACGCATGAATAAATATGACTGGTGTCCACAGAAAAGAAACATTATGTCAGGACATCTCAAACAACATATCCAAACACACACGGCTCTGTGCTGTGATTCACAGTGTGGTTAAAATCGTCCCTGTGTTTTAGTTTGGTCTGCAAGCACTCACGTTCAACAGCATAACTCATGTACAGAGTAAAGAAAAATCTTAATCTGTTGTCATGCATTATAAATTATACATTTCAGACCATAACAGACCATATTAAAGAAATTGTGTCTATCTATATTTGGTCTGCACTTACTTACGTTTGTGTGTTCCATATGTGTATGACTGTCCTTCATGTGTAAACCTTTAGCAGATTGTTGACTGCTTTTAAACACTAGGGATGGTATATTGAGTTTTGGAAATATATTAGTGTTATTTTCAGAGACAATAGCATCTATTTCGGTATAGTCTGATATAAGCCTCCTTTACAATAGAAGCTCTGCTCGAAATGTACACTGAGGTCAGTGGTAAGCTTTCCAACCCGCTTGTGTGCAGCTGAATATTTTCAAACAAGGAGGAAACCGCTGTCTTTGTCTTGAAATAGCGATACTGACCAAACTTTTTACAATGGAAGTCAATGGTGAGCAAGGGGTTACAGGCTAATAACATAACATTGGTGACATGAAGCCATGTGATAGCTTTTGTGTGAAGAATGAAAAGATACATTATTAACCATTTAAGTCCTCATTCAGTCAGCTTTGGCCTCCAAATAAGTTGTTGGGGTCCTGTGAGTTGTGGCTATGAGTGATTGAATTGACTCATTGTAACACTATTGAACTTTAAGTGCGATTTTAAAGAGACCTTTACAATTAATTTGCTAAAATGATCTGGGGTTTGGCCACTGATCTATATAAATTACTGGATTGCGCATGAAGTCACAACTGTGAAGCCACCGCGCCGCCATGTTGGTATACCCAACCATTCTATTAATTCAATGGACGTTATTAGATTTTAATGATAAAACATCAATTTACTTGTCTCTGTTTTTATATCTAAAGTCTCACTGTACATTATTACACACAAACTTCCTAAGCATGTACATAGTTACTGACATTGCACACCATAATTTGCTGGTTTTGTAATAATGTTATTTTTACAAGTTACCTAAACATATTTAGAGAAATAACGCTGACCGTGTAGCTGAATGTTAAAAAAACCTTTATTTATACCCGTGTCATTAACAGAATGCAGCAGACACACTCACCTTAACGTTTTTTTATAAATCCATTATCCTGCCCGATTTAAACATAAACATTGCAAATAACACCAAAATTAACTATTCTTTTACGTACACATATCCGAAAAATTAACCTTGTGTATGAAATTAGATCGTGTTTTTGAATGGAAGTCAATGACGCCCTCTGCCGGTTGGGTATACCAAGATGGCCGCTCGAACTCTGCACTGGCTTCACCTCACGCTGTTACGTTAAGTGTTCTATGCGCAATCCAGTCATTTATATAGATCAGTGGGTTTAGCATAGGATAGTAATGTATAGTTACAGGTTTATAGTGAAAACTCATTTAAGTTTTTGTTTTCAGAATTGTGTAAAAATATCTTGATGTGTATTAGACTCACCAATAAATAGTGATGCAATAGTGATACTCTGTTCTGTGACGAATGAATGAATTTATTTATGGCCTTGGTCATTTATTTCAGCTCTTAATCTCAGTGGGTTTTCAATATACCTCTCTCTTTCTCTCATGAACACAAGTCAAATCACCCTCATTTAACTCATTAAGGATAGCCTACTATAAGGAATAATTGACGACGGGCCGTTAAATTTATTTATAAATATTGCACAACCGAGGTCAGAGCCGGCGTCAAGGGGGGGGGCATTCGCGGGCAGTGCCCCCCCCCCCAAACAGGTTGTTGTGCCCCCTACAAGGTTTTTTATTAATTTAATATATATCAAGAATAATTAAAATAAATTAAACAATTAAACATTAAATGTTTCATGACTTGCAATGTAATCAAATGAGGAAAATATAGTTGATATATGTTTTCTTTAATTAAAATAGACCAGTTTCTCTGATTGGATGTATTGCCCGTCTTACGTCTTTAGCATATTTGTGACTTGATACTAGCAACGTGTTTTTTCGCTGCATTTTATGGATCGTGTAAAATATGGATATTAGAACATTTACAACGAACCAGCACCGCCTGCTTCATCTGACTTCATGCAAACACCCATTTGCTCAAACTCAGAGATAAGAGGTCGAGGTGGAATTTACAAATCTACAGGACACTGTTTTAAGGAAGTTTAATGTTTGTACACGCCGTCTTCAGCTATTTTAAAGGTAAGTTAGTGTTGTTTTAAATTACATAAGCTTACATGTGAAGTGTGCTATTGACCGTTAACAGCATTACGACGTGATTGTGGTAAAGCGGTCTTTTTAAAGCTAGGACGCGGTGTGCGCTGCGCTATGAAACCCATTCATTTCAATGGCTTGCGCCGCGCGAGGGCGGTTTGTTGTTGCGGCGAACAAAGCGCGAGCCCAGCGGAGCTCCGCTTGCGCTCACGCCGCGGTCGAAGTTCAATAGTTTTGCGCTACCCGTTCTCACCAAGATGCGTACAAATGACACGCAGTGTGATTATCGTGCAATAGATACGCCAAATTCCGATTTTGCGTGCATATGATACGCCAGTCCTTCCCATTCACTTATATGGCGAATCGTTTCGTGACGTTTTATTTATTGTTTTCTCATTTGTTTTCTGTTTTTTAAACCATTTTCGCTTGGGTTTAGGGTTAGATTTCACATTTGTTTAAGCAGGTTATTTAATATACAGGTTTCTCTAAGTTTTTAACTATATTTAAGCCATGGTCGCTTGGAGTTGGGGTTAGAGTTGGGGTTTGGGTTAGGATGTCATTTTTATATAACAAAAAGTTGTTCTAACCCTAAACCCAAGCGAAAATGGTATAAAAACAGAAAACAAATGAGAAAACAATAAATAAAACGTCACGAAACGATTCGCCATATAAGTGAATGGGAAGGACTGGCGTATCATGTGCACGCAAAATCGGAATTTGGCGTATCTATTGCACGATAATCACACTGCGTGTCATTTGTACGCTTTTTGTAGTTTGTGGCCTTTTGCACTTTATACGGGAAATGAGCTGACAGTCTGTACAAGTTGTATGAGTGTGTGCTTGCACTGTATTTGTTGTTTTAATGTTTTGTTTTTGCAAGTTATTGTTGCTATTGCGTGCCACCCCCCCCCCCCCCCGTTGGAAGCCAAGTGCCCCCCTGTTAGTTATGGTCTGGCGCCGGCTCTGCACGAGGTGCGAATGCTTTATTCTGATTGGCTGAGATTATTTTTCTGTAAATCGCACACATAACTTGTCAAATGTCTTAAAAATAGACACCAGAGCAATGTTTTTGGTAACCGTGGTATAAGCGGAATAATTGACTCCGATCCTTTGAATGATTGGAAAATAATGCACACCCATTTCGCGTTGTGCCACATTACCACCTTGGGTGTGTTATTTTCTTATAATTCAATGGCCTGTTATCAATTATTCCTTAGATAATTTAAAGAACCAGAGTCAATTATTCC
The DNA here is from genome assembly GCF_030506205.2 of Paramisgurnus dabryanus. NCBI lineage: Eukaryota > Metazoa > Chordata > Actinopteri > Cypriniformes > Cobitidae > Paramisgurnus > Paramisgurnus dabryanus. The sequence continues at coordinate 33,063,952 of NC_133351.1, forward strand.
ACTTATACCATGGTTACCAAACCATATGGATGTTCGGATATTTTATTTGAAGACATTTTAAAGGTTTTATCCTTACATGCTATTGCGAGTAGGACTATTTTCTTATCACCTGCAGCCTTCGTGTTTGCACTTGTTTTTGCAATAATGAAAACAAGTTAGCCAATTAATATTCTTTTTTTATTTTTTCCAGTATTTATATATAATTTCTTCCTTTATTTATTTTGCTACCACACATATATTTATGCTTTATTTGTTAGAATTAAATAAATCTGTTATTTCTGTTACATTTGGTGTAGTAATATTCAGTTTTCCATAAAATTAAAAAGAAAAAAGTCGAGTTACCCACACATCTTATGACATGATGTCCATATATAAGCGTATTTGAAGTGACATTACTCCATTATGATCCATGACATTATGATATTTTTCATTGTTGCAAAGCAGCTGTACAAAACACAATGTGAAACAAACATGGAATAATAATAATAATAATAATATTTTATTGACAGCACATAAGTATTTGTGATATACATTATGAGTAGTTGAAGCGACCCGTTACACTGAAGAGCATAATGTTATCATCATCCATATGATTGAATTTGAATGAATTGATCTGTAAGTGACATTTATTGCAGATCTCTGCCTATGGTCCATCACTGTAACAAACTGACACACTATCTTTAGCAAGACATCACAGTAACCCAATTACACAAGCAGATCAATTCTCATACAGACACACACAGTACACACTAACACAACATTCACCATCAGTAATGGAACTGTAACACAGACTTAAGGAGGATAAATTATCCTCATGTGCATTATTTATCTTTTCAAGATAATAAATGACTGTACAGAATTTAGGGGCCGTTTACATGACATGGTTTTCAAATAAAACCAGGAATGTTTTATTCATTTATTCACACGTTTTTAAAAAGTGCCTGTGTGTACATGACAAAAATGTATTATTATACACTCAAGACAGCACATGACATTGCTAACTACTGACCTGGCATGCAATGTACAGCATCTTAGTCATTTTCACAGATCAATGTAAACAAGATTGCAAAGAATAAAACTTTCTTTTGTGTAAACATACCCTTAGTTAATTTGCACTGATGCCATGTTTACTCTGTGTAGCCAGACGAGAAGTGAAGCCCGTGTCCAGTATAATTTCTTTTCTTCTTCCTTTATTTCTTAACGCCATTCCAGCATCTACGGCTATATTCATGGCGAGAACCAGGTAATCCATACACAAGTTTTATTCAGACAAGTTAATTCATACACAAGTTGGGGGAGGGACAATTTGATATCTCCAATTTGCCTAACATGCATGTTTTTGGCCTGTAGGAGGAAACCGGAGTGCCCGGAGTAAATCCACGCAGGGAGAACATGCAGAAACTCCACACAGAAAGGCCACCTGGGAACTGGGAACCTTGCTGTGAACCTGGGAACTGGTAACAGTGCTACCCACTGAGCCACTGTGCCGCCCTAAGTTCTTTTCTCAACTACTAACACCTCCTGTAGTTTTCGCCTCTGCACTCATTACTGGACATTTAAAGAGATGTTTTAGACATATACTTGTAATAATAATCCACTGATAGGCAAGTAAAATGGACCCAAGTGCAGTTTTATTAACAAAAACATAAACCAGAACATTGACCTGAATTGGCATGGCATGACAGCAGTATAGTCTACATTAAATGCAACAAAAAATATACAAACACTAGAGCCACAAAACAGGCACTTCCAGCATGTCAAGGCATATTTGTAGGGGGTCTAAGAAAAAGGACGACGTCTCAAAAATTACCGCTTTCTTCAAAAGTAAAGTACCAGCACATGTCAAGTCCGTGGTGACAGACGTTTGTGTTGAATTGTGCTGTCAAGATCTGCGGTCCTTCGACATAGTATCTGCAGATGGATTTCATACCGAAGCCCAGTGTCTAATTAACGTAGGTTCACATTACGGGTGTGTGGATGCCATCAGTGTTCAGGCAAACAGTTTGAAACAGAGCCAAAGAAAAAAATAAACCCTCTCAAAGAAGACAAATAAAACTCTGGATTGTGGCATAGCTATTACCACTGACATGGACTGATGAGTTCAAAAAACGGCATTCTGACAGCGTTTACTGGTCACTTCATTAATGATGACTGGAAATTGGAGAGCCATGTCATTACCATACTGTAGCCGAAATTCACTCTATTCTCAAAAAGACTGTGCACAATATCCACAACCAAATCATTAAGGAGTTGCATGACTTTGGTTTTGACACTGCACGCATATCTAAAGTAATGTTTGTAAGTGACCAGCTGCCCTTCGCTGCTACAAGTGGATGCCTTGCACAGGTCATGTCATTAACATCGCTCTCAAACACATGTTTGATGTTAAAGAGAACACACCAACACCAACAACATACATGTGTAACATGAGTGATATCACTAAAAGAGTGCAAAAGTCTTGTGAGATACGAGATAAAAAACTGGCAATGTGGTACAGCTCCCAAACGCTGTGACACAGGAATGCAAACCCAATGAAATAATAAAGTTGCGATGATGCAGTCAGTCAGTAAACAGTACTGTGAAATCCAACAGGCCTTGCAGGAGAAAGATCAGCTTCACAGAATGGATGGCATTCGGATGTGTTGACTCAGTTTTTGTTGCCTTTAAAAACTGATAGAGGGTGATAAGTATGATAAGTTTTTTAAACTGAAGAAACACCACAAGCAATAATACAGTGACCCGGAGTAGAGCCCGACCGTTATGCAAAAAAAAAAAATTGGGGGGGGGGTGATACAGATATGAGGGAGTAATTAAGTAAGGGATAATGTAGAGGCAGCCGGTAGTTATTGGGAAATAAGCCCCGACAGTGTGATCAGGACCCGATGCGAAGCGGAGGGTCTTGTATCACACTGAAGGGGCTTATTTCCCAATAACTATACCGGCTGCCTCTACATTATCCCGCTTATTACACGGCTACTTGCCACATAAGAAAAAAAACTGGACATGAATATGAATTTGAAACATTTTATTGGCATATTTGTTTTAAATTAACATTTTTATCCTTCCGCGAAACTTGCACAGATGCATAAAATTATCGTAATACCTTATTAAGATCCTCTGCTTCATACTTGTCTCCATTTTTTCTCTTTTAGCCAGTCTTTGAGAAGTTTTAATGCCCATTCTGTATTTTTTTGTGTTGGCTTCGTAGCTGTCATGCTCTATTTTGTCAAGTTCAGTCTCAGTAAGCTGTCTGTGTCTTGTCGTGGTTGTCGAGTGTTTGTCACAAGATAGCGCCAAACAGTAATCTTTATTGATCTTTATTGGCGTGGAGCGATTTTACAAGTAGTACCGGCTATGCGTTATTATTTTGGAGCGGTTATTATTTGGAAAGAACGAACCTGCAAATGTCTCAACTGACCAATCAGAATCAAGCATTCCAGAGAGCCGTGTAATAAAGGCAGATAACGACCAATGTTGTTATCCAATGTTCTTTATGTGTATATTATAATTCAGTACTGTACATTGAATACACTTTATAGACGGTTTCATCGGACGCACGTGATACACGTCTGGATCCGAACCTTACTTCCGGTTTCGTTTTTTTAATGGTCTGACTAGTTACTAAACTGATCTCTTGAACGAATGCCTCGTCGAAAATAACAAATGTTTTGGTTTCCTAGGTAATCTATGTGTTGTTTTTTTTGCTTGTTATATAAATAAACTATGTTTAAAGAACTTTGTTGTTATTTATTCTTAACGGAGTTTACCGGAAGTTACGTGCGGACCGCGACAGCCGCTTGTTTATGTTGTTTCTGCTGAAACGGTCTATACATAACCAGAATATACTGTATATAAATAAATAAATGTTTTGCACTGATCACTCAAATGTTGTGATCAAACACTTATAATGACGTGACAAAGATATTTAATATAGGCAGGGTGTTTAACAATTCAACAATAAACTTGATTTATCTGAAATGAGTCTGAAATCAATGCACTAAACAGTAAATTTCACTTATTATAAATAACTTTACACACACAAATAGAACAATATATATGAAGAGTTTGGTTCCAAAACGCAATAAATCCATTTTGACAAATTTTGGTAAAAACATGTTTTCTATACCAAGAAAGTGACAAGATGAAAACCACTATTTTCTGTTACAAACTTTCACATAGCATCTTTAGGTTATAAAAACATAAAAAATTCAAATCTATAACTTGATTTTCAAAGATTTATTATAAAAACTGATTATTTTTTCCACAAAATGCAATAAATCCATGACAAGTTTTTATTCAAAGTGCTATAAATCTATTGAATCAATCGCCTATATAAATGTGCATTCATCTTTGCCATGTTATATTCATTTAGTTGTCTAGTTGTACACACTAATTAAAAATATAAACATTAATGTCATTAATCAAAACACTTACTTTGTCATATTAAGAACACTGTCATTGCTGCGGTTATACTTGACCTCGTGGCTTAACGTTTTTCACAGCGATCAGCTGTAAAATGTTTTGGTCCTGCTCGATTTTCGTTGACTTTGAGTAAAATTATGGAAAGTTTTTCATAAGATCCCCTGGGGTCAAAGTGTTAGCATGACAGAAGCTTGATGCTGTCGGCCCGGGGAAACAAGCACCCGTCTCTTGCGTAAATTATTAGATGTTGATGGCTTACGTTTCTTTCCCGTCACAGAAAACCATCACAGGTTTATCAATGCCATTAAAGTATTATTTTGTTTTTGTTTGTTTGTTCACGAAGTACATAGTAGATGAGGATAACTAGGATTCCGTGTACTCATTGTTTGTTTACATTGCGTGAATGGTGCGCTGCAATCTGTGGAGTGGATTTATGGCATTCTGTAGAAAAGGAGGAGTGGCGTTTATTGCATTTTGGAAAAAAAGGGAGAAAAGATGACAGAATAACACGGCGGATAATGGATTTTGCGTAAAATTAAGAATTTACTTTTTAATACTGACCTGATATAATACTGATTCTGGCAGGAACTCATTTTTTTCAAAAATGGCGTTTATTGCGTTTTGGAACCAAACTCTTCATATATATATATATATATATATATATATATATATATATATATATATATATATATATATATATATAACTTGAATTCTTGGCAGTTTTAAGGGAAGAGATTAACCCTATATTGGAAACAAAACAAACAAAACAAAAGTCATGTGCACAAAAGCATTACAAGCTATAAGTGATTCTCACTTACAACAGAGACGAGTTTAATACAGAGTTTAATACAGTGCAGCAGCAATGATGTATTTTTGTAGGCAAAACCCGGAAGCGATTTAGCATTTTAGCCCTTCTGGTGCATTGTCCGAAGTCAATTTTTTATTTGGTTAAACTCCTTAAATAAGAACTTTGGTTTAGACAAGCCCAATATATCTTCATGTTTTATTATATGGGTGATTCTCACGAAAACTTGGTTGTAGAAATGTCAAGCATGAAAATGTAAAAATTGCTTAAATTTACTTTTTTTCCCACCAGACATTAGAAACAAAGTCTGAAGTATATGGGAACATTAATTTAAAAACTTTTACTTATCATTTAACACTTTTTGTAACATAATTTCAAAAATAAGTCCTAAAAAATCTCATTACCGCAACAGTCAGAAAACATCAACACTGTTAGAAAAGCTAATATATTTTCACTAGGGCCGGGACTTTAACGCGTTAATTAAGATTAATTAATTACACAAAAAATAACGCGTTAAACATTTTAACGCATTTTAATCGCACTTATTAATAGAGTCATTCGTAAATGCTGCAGACCCTGTTTTAGTTCGAGAACTCCGGGGTTGTGATGCAGTGTAAATTAAAGTAGACGGAACCTAAACGAACAGCTGATTTTAACGTGACAACGCATCAATTTCAAAGTAAAAATGATTTATTCTGGTAAATGGAGGTTTGCAACGGAGGTTTTGCCCAATAAACATCTACCAACAAACTACAGATTATTTTAACATGTATCCTAATGTCTGTTATATGTTAATGTTTGAGTATTGTTGGGTTTAAATATTGTTGTAATGTTGTTTTGTTTCAATTTAATTAGTTTATTACGAGTTTAATTTAAGTTTTGTTTGCTACTTTAAAACGAATTTCGTTTCAAATAATTTGTCTCGTAATTATAAACAATGTTTTGTTGTTAGGTTTTGTGAATATAAATTAAAAAGAACATTAAAAGCAACACCGTGCATCTCATTGATGCATATGCTACCGAATGCCAAAACATGCAGTGAGTAGCCTATATCACTTACTTTTCAAAAAATCAGCCTGGCAGTGCCCAGAAGTTAAATTTACACGCGCAAGAGCATAATGTAGCAGCACGTTTGATTTGCGGTGTGCTTAAGACTTTTAAAAATCAACTTCATATTAATTTTAATAGGCTACTTTGACGGAGGACATGCACAGAGAACAGCGACGGCAGGTAAAGGAAAAAAGTTAAACGAATAGAGTCAGTTTGTAAGAACATTTTTAAATTGACTATAAGATCATCAATATGAACTCTGAACAATGAACTATTATAAACATAACAGCAAGAAAAGCTGAAGAGTAACTCGCAACATTAAAGCAATAAGCATTTATGTAGGCTAAAGCTATATATCACCTCTTATTTTTTTTATTTAGTTAAGTTTCAATGGTAACACTAAAGGCGCGTACATTATGCAGCGCTTTTCACATCCGAATCCCACTTAAGAAACTTATAAACGATGTGCAACCAACTTAAAAAATATATTATGCACATTTTTATATATTTTAATTTTAATATAGGCTATATAGTATATTATGTTTTGTTGTTTTTATACGCGAGGTGGGGCATCCGCGCACATAGGTACCAGAACACAGACAGTCAAAACCTGAGAAGTCCCGAACCCTGCAATTATTAAACAAATGACTACTTTAAGAAATGCGGGCCAGGAAGCGGGTCGGGTATAATATATATATTTTTTTTCTTTTCGGTCCGAGTTGCGGGCGGGTTGTTTATACATTGACCCGCGCATCACTGGTAAGCGTCGATAAGAGCATGGTTGTGTGTAAGATATGCAACAAGGAATTCACATATCACCGCAGCACATCGAGCCTCAAGTATCATCTCAATGCAAAACATACAGCAGCTAGCGTGGACATTAGCCCCACTCCGGGTACAACGACTTGGTTGAACAAAAATAAACAATATTTTGTTAAGCTTATGTATTCAGTCATTATTCATAAAAATCCATGTAAAAATACTTCTTAATGTTCTCAGGTCAAATATTTATATGAGATTAAAATGCGATTAATTTAGATTAATTAATTACAAAGCCTCTAATTAATTAGATTAATTTTTTTAATCGAGTCCCGGCCCTAATTTTCACATTTTAAAAAATTGATTATTAATAGTCATGCACAGTAAATTGAAATTCTGAAATAATATTTATTTTAAATTTAACGTTTTTTTATTTTGTTTTATTTAGCTCATATACCGCAACACCTTCCACAATTTACAACTATTTTTTTTTTATATTTCGAAGAAACCTGACACATTTTCAAAATGACATGACAAACCTGAAAGAACATAATTTAGAGATTCTGCACATGCATTTAAAATCAAAGTATTATGCTTCTATTAATAAAATTAACATTTAATAAGCATCTGTTGCGGTAATGATACATAGGTTTCGGAAATGAGGTTAATTATTTCGGTAATGAGAATACGTATACTAGCCTGAGATTTTGTTAAAAACAAATTTTAAAGTAGAAAGTCTGATAATATTTACAGCATCATGCGTTCAAGTTCAAAACTGTTTTATTATGTAGTCTTTGAAAAAAATATTAAAGAAAAAACATTAGAACAGGAAGGCTTATATTAATATTCCTTTATGTCATATTTAAGTCCCCATTTATGCATTTAACATACTGAAATAAGATGGTCTTGATGACATATGCTGCCTACAAATGCGAGCTCTGAAGGCTGCAGCCATCAGATTGAGAAATGGCCAGCTAATGTCAGCTGGATATCACAAAACATTTGTGTAAATTAGATGAAAAATATTTCCTTGCTGGATATGATGACCTTTTACCATTCTGTATCTGTTTCGATTAGAGAGAGAGAGAGAGAGAGAGAGAGAGAGAGAGAGAGGCTGTATCCGAAACTTTAGACAGCTGACTTGTTCCCTAGCTGCCTTATGAGACAATGACTTTGGCTGCATAATGGCAGCTCCGAGAAATGCTTTAGGACAGACTTCATAGGCAGCAAAATTGAATTCAGGTTGAAATGTAAGCAGCCCTCTCTGTGTTCCGGGATGTCGCAAATCTGCTTGTGGTGCGGAGGTCTGATCGACCCACCCAATTCACACGAGCTCTGCCGGCAAAGAGCCGCTGGTGGTCGTCCTCCCCTCGCTCAACCGGTTCAGTTTGTCGCCGAGAGCCTGTGTCCTGAACCAGGAGCCGCCAGGTCTGTTTCCTTTGGGTTTCCGGCGGAGGAAGATGAGATGTCTCTGACAGCGTTGGATGGAGACTGGGACCAGGCTCCACGTGGTGCATCAGACACACAGCCATCCTTCTACAAGGAACTGGTGCGCATTCTCTTCAAAGCCGTGCAGGACTTGGAGATTGAGTGGAGCACCCCACAAGAACCCCAGAGAAGCAAGCTTGACTTTTGTTTTCTTCACTCAGGCCGCCCCGCTGATGCTTGGAGGAAAGTCACCAAAGCGTGGGCTACCCCTCCCCCCATTTTTTTTCTTAGGTAGGCTACCTGTGTATTCCCCCCATCAAGGACGCTGTGGCTGCTCACCTCTGCCCCTTGTCCACTTCCTTGGATGGTGTGGCACAGCTTTGAGGGTAGTGAAGCCTCATGACAGCACACCAGTCCGAAAAAGCATACCCGCGCCGAGAGAGGCTCTGTCTGCATTGCACACTATGGCGGTCCTACAGATCTTTTAGGCGCAGGTGCTTAAGGCTCTAGATGAGGGCAGCACGGATCTAAATACCTTCAGGGATCTGAGAATGGCTACGGATTTCACGCTAAGGGCCAAGAAGACCACTCATGGTGGTCATGCACAGTCACGCCTGTTTCTCCATCCGGCCTGTTTGGTGACACGGTGGGCACAATCACGGAGCATTTCTCGGAAGCGGTGAAGAGCTCTAAGGCTATGAACCACTTCCTACCTCACCAGCCTGTGTCTCATGGACCAGAACCGGTGGTGCATCACAAGAGTCCATGGCACAAATCCTCCAGTATATGATGCAAGAAACTGGGTCCTGGGGGACTGCCGTCCGGAAAGAAGCCGATCAAAAACAGAGCATTTTTCTCCTCAGTTGGTTTTGTGTTGCTCGCCCCAGAGCTCGTCCTCACATAAGCGTCTACAACACGCCCCGCCACTCTCGAACACGACCCACATTCTGCGAAGACAGCAGAGGCGGAAAGGGTTAACGCACAGTCCTAATGAATTGCGCAGCAACCCGCTTTCTGTCACAGCGCCGGGCGCTTTTAGGCCATCCTCTCTGGTGTCTGTGACTCAAGCACTGCGCAGAAAGGAGGTGCCGCCTTTAGTCTCCCTTTGTCCCTCGCCCCCAGGCAGCAATCTGACGCTGCAGACAGCGCGCATTGTACGGTCGCAGGTAGCTGAGATGCTGGCACGCATGGGATCCAACTTTGTGGATCTTGTGATCCAACTGATGTTGCAGCGCCTAGATGCGTGGCGTGCCATCGCTAGGTTGTTTTTGATACCTGAAAGTGGAAAGAAAGCATAACATTAAATTAGCATGTCTCACAACATGGGAGAAAAAAATTACACATCAGATGTACACATCATCATATAGTATAGTCTTGTTGCGTTGTGTGTGTGTCATGTACATTTCCTAACACTGTAGTGTGTTTTTTGCTAAATACACCTGCTAGTAACATCTCCAAACCTAACCTCTCTCTCTCCTTCCTTCTGTACTCCTCGAGCCATTCTGGGTTGCTGTTAAGTTTCTCCCTGAACTTTGTCAACCTGGCCTTTGCTAAAACTTTTTTCTCACTTGCTGACTGTCTACAATGAAGCATCATAAAGCAAAATATCAACAGTTAATACATTTTAAATTTATATTAAATTCATTAGAGATATTTAAATGTAATAAACAATATGCTTAAATTCTCATTTCCGAAACAGAAGTTATCTTTACCGCAACTGCTATTAAATGGTTGCGGTATATGAGAATGGTGTTGCGGAGGATGAGGTACCCCAGTATGTTTTGCTAAAAATAGAGAAGCCACATAGGCTTTGCTCATTTTTTATTCAGTGCATATAATTAGACTTTAATAAAGAACATTTTCATGAAAAATTGTAAATCAAACAATTTTCGAAATGTAGAAAACTACCTGTTTCGGTAATGATAATCAAAATGTCGTGTAAGCATTCTGACCAGAGAATATTTCAAATTTAACTGGAAAGATATAAAGAGATGATCTTACCTGGTAGCCATCTTGAAGTAACTGGTCCATGTGCTTGGTCACTCAAAATCAAACTTTATTAAAATTCTGTATGTGTGCTTAAACTGTTCTCAAAAAGTGTTGCTGAGGATGAGAACATCAGGCATGGACACATCAATTTCCTAATTTTTCTTCATTATTATTATACATGAATATTCAGTAAATTATTTTTCTGTCATCTAAAGTAGTCTAGCAAAACATACATTTATTTTTTTTCTAAATATTTTTGTTTTAATATGTTTAAATTACAGCATAACGCATGTTCAAACACAGCCGGACGCATTGCGGTAATGAGAATTTCAGCAGAAAATGAGATAAAATTGACAAATTATAAATTCTTATGTTGAAATCACACATTGTGCAAGGTAGAACACAGTATTGTGTTAATTCTGAGGCTTTTTAATATTACTATATTACACATTGTATATCTAAAATCATTAGTGCCGTGGTGTTTCAATGGTTTCGTGAGAATCACCCATATGACATGAAACACATTAGTAATAGTCCCACACACATGACTTAGACACAAAAGTGTAGTTGCTAAGTTGCTACATGGGATACAGACTTTGTCTGGGACTTTAATGTCATTACGCATTAAGATCTCAAAAACAATGCAACATGGGCACAAATCCAAACAAGGTTCATCCAATGAGTATTTCCTTATCAGGAAACATGTTTTTAGATGTGTTTAATAAAGTTTGAAAGAGCTGTCTGAAGCTTGGTGATGATGATGTTGATGTCGAGAGACTGTGGTGTAGTTAACTTGTAGCTTAAGGTTAGCTTTTTATTAGTAAACGCATTTCATAATTCATAAAAGTTAGGTTAGCTTTTTTATTAGTAAACGCAATTCAAAATTCAAAAAAGTTGTGTTCTTCTGTGAAGATTATCTTGTTGGACAAACGTGTAAGTGTCTTAAACTTTTGTTTAACACAGAGCTTATTGTTTGCAATAATCCAAAAATCTATGAGAAAAATAAATGGGGTTTTTGACGACGGCAAAAAAAAAAAAAATTGTCCAAAAATATGTTTTAAATATATGCTACATTTTTTCATTTGAAAATAGATTTAGTTTTGAGCAACAAATACATTTCTAATTTTACAACCCATACAGCAAAAAAATACATATTTCCTGGCCAAAATATAAAAGTTTGTATAAAATGTATAAAGAATAAAATATATAATTATAAGTATCTTTTTGCAGTTGAAAATATATTTAATTTTAATGTTTATGTTATTTTTACAGGTTTACAAAAACGTTTTTCTATATATATAGAAATATAAATAAATGCTTTAAAATATATTTCAAAATATACAAAAAATTGCCAAAAATACATTTTTGTTCACATATTTCAAAATATATTTCAGTACATATATTTTTTGGCCATTTTTTTGTATATTTTGAAATATATTTAAAATTATATTGGAAAATATTTTTTGTCGCAATGTCCCACTAACTTCTGGGTTGGCCTACAAAAATACATCACTGTGGCACTCTGTTTAGTGTTTTTCACTATAGTAACCACATGACATCACTGCATTGGAAACAAAATAAGACCAATCAGCTGTTAGCAAAATGCCATAATTCTTCTGATGTAACAAAGTCAATGCTGTTTCCTGTGTCTAAATGAAATTCATCTTTTTATTTAAATAATTTTCAAGGCATATTAAAGCTTTTTTATTCAATTAAGAGAAATGAGTCTGTGTTCTCCTTGTGAACATACATACATTTACTCACTGTGCTTTATATATGTTCAGCAATTTCTTTTGTTCTTCTTACAGTATAAATGTGCGTAAATTGTAAAAAAGTAAAGCGTTCGCACACCTCAAGATTAATTTTAACTCAGAATCTTTAGCCTGAAACGCAACGTTTATTCAACAGGTCTAGATAAACCAGCACTTAAAAGAAACAAGACTAACCAGTTGCCACGTGTTTCCTAAGATAACCCAATCAGATACGCGGCATTTTTTTGTAAAACTGTTGTGCTGCTAACCCACATATCCGGTTAAAAATGGGATCCAGCTTATATCCTCTCATTCCTGTCTCTCATGGGATCAGTCTAATGATCATGGAAATGCAATAACAAGTCATCGTCTCCAGTATACATCACTTAATGATACAAACTTCTCTTGGAGAAAGTGCTGCCCTCTGACAAAATGAAGGTGTAATTTAATATAAACAACACATATCTGACATATGATTCTCAAATGATATTCAATGCCACAAATAGAAACAATTGCAACTCCTTTTACCCTCCATCATATCAACACATCAACCCAAGGTATCAGTTCAGTCACCAGACACCAATACTTTGCTGTCAGTCACCAATCCATTACACATTCTTATTTTTTCCATCAACTGCTAAACTACACTGTGAGATATCACAGACAGAGAAGGATACGATACGGTAATGTTGACCTCATTTTATCAGATAGGAGGTTCATTTGTCTCTTGTTTATTCAGACATCATTAGCTTAAACCACAGCATCTATTTAGATCCTTCAGCTAAGCTAATAATGGTGTTAAGAGCATGAATTAGTCCTTTTCACATTTTTACATATTATTTGTACAGTATGTAGAAAAAAATTTTTTGTAGGAGAGTTACATCTTTACATCCTCATATCTGTTCTCTGCTTCCCTCTCTTCCTCTTGTATTATACAATAGAAATAACAGCACAGCGCCATCTTCTGGTCATAGGACAGTAAGACAATAACACATGAAACTAATGAAAACAAAAAAGGTTTAATCCTCTTTCATCCATCAACATTTAAACTGAAAACTACAGTTAACTGCATTAACCAATCTGCATTTTATATCCCTACCTAAAAATCCAATGGAAAAGAAATATTCTTAATGCCAGAAGATAGGTATAAGGATATAAAGAACCCTTTATAGGCATATCAAATGAATTATATGCTACAAAAAATGAAAGTAGAGGAAAAATATTGAACATGAATAATAAATTAAGAATCAGTGAACTGAATTCGAGACTTTATGATATATCTTATGTCTTAATTTACAACATGAACTTACAGCAGATGGCGCTGTTGAACCAAGACATGAGGGTAGTAGACCTACAGAGAGTATTTTCCTACAGCATTGGTCGTCAATAGGGGGTCCGGGGACCCTTGGGGGTACGTGGTGGTATTACAGGGGGTCTTCCAAATAAAGTTTGAATGCAAAATAATATTTTTGGACAAATGAGAGTAGGCATCATAGAAAAACTTATTAATATGCTAATAACAAAAAACTTTTAATGAAAAGCATAACGTACCCACAATAAAATGTTTTCAAATAAATTAAAATGTAATGTAGTATGCCAAATATTATTATATTATTGTCTTTGTAACATCCCCATAATAACAAATTATGTATTATAAATAATAATAAATACAGTCCTAATTTGATACATGTACTGGGGGTCCCTGCTCCTCCTCTCTATACATTAAGAGGTCCCCAGCCTGGAAAAGGTTAAAGACCTCTGTCCTACAGCCATATATTTAATTATAATAAGGCATAATGTTGACACAGTTACATGTAAGTTATAGTCTAGTAATTGACTAGTTTAAAGTGCACTTAAATTTATTTATTAAGCAGACATCTAAACCGAAGCACACCCAGCAAACACGTTTCCGTGGGCCCCACATGGGTTACGCATGGACCACAGGGGTACAGAGTGTCCAAGGCATCTTATCTGGGGCCCACTTGGGTGACCCAGTTAGGACCCACATGGGCGATGCTAGGTGGGCTCCCCATGTCGTTCCTAGTTGGGTCATTACTATGAAATGTGTGCATTGGGTCAAAATGGGCTACAGAAGGGACTCAATTAGTTTGATCAAATATAAAAGATCCTCTGCTTGCCAACAGGTTATGCAAAGCAAAGTTTGTCAGGAGCTTAAAGGGATAGTTCACCCAAAAATGAAAATTCTGTCATCATTTACTCACTTTCATGTTGTTACAAACCCGCATAAATTTCTTTGTTCAAAGGAAGATATTTTGATAAATGTTTGTGATCAAACCGTTTGTGGACCCCATTTGCTTCCATAGTATTCTTTTTCCCTGCTATGGAACTGAATGGTGTCCACGAACGGTTTGGTAACAAACATTTCTCAAAATATCTTCCTCTGTGTTCATCAGAAAAAATACATTTATTCGGGTTTGTAACAACATGACAGTGAGTAAATTATGACAAAATTTTTATTTTTGGGTGAACTATCCCTTTAACATGAACTTTATTATAGATATTTGTATTGTGTAAAGTTGTAAATGTACAAGTTATAATAGTCATGTTCAAATTATTCTAAATAAACTTTGCTTAAAAGTGTGAACCACTGTTTTTTGTTATTAAATACCTTTAGAATTTGAGTGGATTGAATGTGATGTTGTATTTAAGGGTTTTCTGTAAAATAAGGTAACTTAAACAGAGAAAAATATTAGTTTGTATGCCTGTTGTGGCCCATAATAGTCCTACAAAAGCCCCAGCTGGGTCCCATAACTAACCCTTGTAGACAGATTATAGGCACCAAATGGGAGCCATCTGGTTAACCCAGGTGGCCCCACATATCAGCCCAGGTGCAACTTAACATTTTTAAATGTTATTTACTGGCAACAGTTTGTTGAAAGTTAAATGAACATTAAACATTTATAAAGCTTTGTCTTTACAGAATAAAACTATAAACAGCTTCATGCAAAGCATTCTGGGAACCAGAAATTCTCATAAACTTTTTTCTGTTTTTTCCTTAACATTATGGTTCTTAGAATGCTTTGCACTTTATTCTCTCCAGTTAAAGATAAATATACAGTAACAGCTTCAAGTAATACTGTAACACTGCAGTGTTTTTTTTTTATTCGTATGCAATCATGTTAGATAATTGCTTTTGTCTTGTAATCTGGTATGGCAAGCGCTTCCTATTTAAATTGTATTCATTTATTAAAATGAGTTTATCGTTCGTTATTTATTTATTGTTAATGGTTAAACATTTTTGCATGTTTAGTTTATTCAGATATCAGACTGTGACTTGTAGTGAAACTGTTAGTTATCACGTGAATGTATCGTGGATACGAGTGAGTTTCCATAGCGACAACATCCGTCGCATGATCCTCTTTTATGTAGGATAGGATGCGCGCGCATTCACTGTCGAGAATCCTTCGTTCAGCTTTTCCTTTACGGCAACGACAACCGGTTCGTTTTGACTCAAGCGGAAATCGGTTGTGGTGTGTGCGCGCACTCGTGGGCGCGGTCTGAGGCAGTCGGGCGGCTATTGGGTGTCTCGCGGATCCGTTAAACGACGAGAGCGCGTCTGTACGGAGGCCGAGAGGCGCGGCGCTGTGGCGGATCCCGATCCCCACCCGTAAGCATGGCGCCTCAATGAACACCGGAGAGCGCAAAGAGAGGCGGAAAACTAATATGCTCCCCGATCGTTTTAAATAACCGGTTAAGAACGAACTTCGCCCTTACCGGAGACAGTCGACGGGGTTTCTGCGTGCGGTTTTCTTGGTCTCCCGTAGGATGGTGAGCTGAGCAGATGAAAGCGCAAGTTATCGGTGAACGCATCGGTGCAGTTGTTGAATTGTAGGCGCGCGTGGGCCGCCGGTGCACCGGGATCATGAAGCGCTGCCGCGGGACGCTTGTCTTTGTGCGAGGCGCCTTCATGTCGGCGGACAGACGCGTTTAAACGCGCTAACATGACTGTCAGTTTCATGTCGAGTGCACTGTGAGTTTATTTTGCCTTTTATCCGTTCAGGCCGGAGAGATGCGCGAGTATAAAGTGGTGGTGCTCGGGAGTGGCGGGGTCGGTAAATCCGCCCTTACCGTGCAGTTCGTCACCGGGACGTTTATCGAGAAGTACGACCCGACCATCGAGGACTTTTACCGGAAGGAAATCGAGGTGGACTCGTCGCCGTCGGTGCTGGAGATCCTGGACACGGCGGGCACGGAGCAGTTTGCGTCCATGCGGGACCTGTACATTAAAAATGGTCAGGGCTTTATTCTGGTCTACAGTCTGGTCAACCAGCAGAGCTTTCAGGACATCAAACCCATGCGAGACCAGATCATCCGAGTGAAGAGGTGAGACTCACAAATCTCTAAATTGCTCATCTCACTGTTGTGGTCATATAACAAATCATGTGCTAACTGAAGAGATTTTCAATGTTCATCAGAATCGTTGGATGTCACATTGATCTGAACCCTGTTTGTTTTGAATGAGTATCATGATGATCTGGTGTAATAGGGCCTTCTTCACAGAGGCCTGCTCCATGATCCATGGTATTGTGTACCGTCATCTACCTTGACAATGTGCTGGAACATAAACAGCTATTAAATGGGACTTATTAACAGTTTTGTCCAATTTTAAAGTTACTTTAAAATCACGCCCCTCAATATTTAGATGCAGTTTTCAGGAAACATAATTAGCATTGTTTAAATGAAGTCATGGTTTGGTCAACAAAGCTACAGGTATGAATATGTTCTTAAAGAGCACATATTGTCTAATTCACATTTTTTTATTTCCTTTGGTGTGTATTAGTACATGTTAACGATATGCAAAAGGTTCATACCCCAAAGTAAACCGTGAGGCGATTTGCATCTCCAACGTAAATCTCTTTTTTTGGACTACAATAAACGCACAGATTGTAGGCAACAGTTTACTTCCTGGGATTGTTGACGTGGACAAGATCGACATTATCATAATTCCTCCCACTTCTTACTCACAGCCTGTAAGTTAACTCCTGTTAGCATTGCATTGTGAGCGAATCTTTCAAACATGGTAAGGAGCGTCACATTTCCGGCTGACGTCAGAGGTATTCAGACCAATCACAACATACAGATTAGCTGGCCAATCAGGGACACAGAGCTTTTCAAATCCGTGCATTTCAGGAAGAGAGTGAAATCTGGAGCTACACAAATGTACGGTATGTGTAAAATAATGTTTTAAAACATAAACAACATGAACACATTGTATTATACCAAATACACAAAATAACGCTGTTGTTTAGCAATAAAATGGGTGCTCTTTACAGAAAAACAGGAGATTAAAAGTGATAAATCTAATGTAGAAACATTAGGGCACAACAAAGTTTTTCTTTAACTTGTGATAAACGCAAACCCAATGAAATGTTGTCCCAGGGTCAACATAATGTTGCCCTGATGACATCTAACTTGGCAAAATTAGGAGTGTCCTGAAGGCTCTCGATTACACCCCATCATTTACCCATTTCTTGCAAATAATTTAGATCAGACTGACACAAATAGACATCGTCACCTCACAGAAAAGACACTATTGAATAATAAATAAATGGCATAAATCTTTCATACAGTAAAAGTGGTGATGGATAAAAGTAGGTAGGGAGTAAATTACGTCTTTTGTAAATATCTGTTTGTTCTTGTGTAAAGGTGTGTGTGATAGTGTTGACTGACTGTTTTTGTCTCTTATAAGGTTTTAGACTGCTTGATATCATTAGCACATTGTCATATATTTTGTTCACTTGTGTACTTGCATTATCCCAAATATTTCTGAATTTAGTTACTGTAACGTCACTCATTCGTCGTCTTGTCAATGTCGTCATTTCCACATTATGCTCAGTTTTACTGCTGTAGATGTCAAAGCCATGCCAGCCGCTCAGCATAGGACAATAAAGGATTGTTGAAAGCAGTTACAAATTATGGCTTCAACATCTAATTGATAAAAATTAATAATAATTGATTATAAAGTAGGCTGCACAATAAATCGCATGTGATTGTCATGCACATTTCATCAGTAATGCCAGTTCCTTGATAAGTAGCAAATCGCCATCACCTGCTTTCAGATGGACCGGCATTTACTACACAGAGCCAAAGTTCACTGACAATTGGTGCAATTTCGCATTAATAATCGCGGACGTATAGCCTGCGATGTGTATGATATATGGCCCAGCTTGGAAACCACTGCTTTGTGTAGTAAATGCTGCTTCATCTGAAAGCAGGTGATGGCGATTTACTTCTAGTCAACAAATTTCATTATGGATTAGTTGGTCTGTGACGTAACAGACTTCCGCACGTGAGCATTTTGTTAATGTTATTTTGTAATAATTAATTATTTTGCTAATAACAAATAATATTAATTCTCATTAAGGTCTAAAGTTCAAGATTTAAATGGGTTTATCAATCTGTGGCAAAATTTATTTACATCAAATCCCTGAAAACTCAATTTGTTTTTCATTTTTTATAATTTGACATTTAAAAATGTTTTATTATTTAAAAGTTGCACAAACTTTTTTATTTAAGGGTTGAAATAAAAAAAATCTAAGATTGTATTAGTAAAAGACGTGTGGAAGCACTTTGGCTTTCAAAAAAGTTTTGAAAAAAAGTCAGCTCTTTTTTTAAATTTTTTATAAAAAAAGAAAAAGTATTGCAATGTCTCGCAACATGCAATGTATTGTATCTTACCGTGATACATTGTATCATGGTCCATGTATCCTGATGCGTATCATATTGATTTCCTTTGCCAATACCCAGCCTTACTTAGTTGATTAATCGACAAAATAATCACCCGATTAATCGATTATGAAAATAATCATTACGAATGTGTTCTGTCAAGCTTCTTTCACTTTGACGTCATATGTCATTTGATCTGCACAGCTCCGCATGCATAAGTAGTAGACACAGCATCTAGCATGCACCTGTGTCGTTCTTTCTATCAAGACAATTTCTTGAGTCTCTTCTGATTTTTTTCCATCGGCAGTGAAAGTAAAAACTACAACTCCCATCATTCTACGCTCCTTCACAGGTTATGCCATTGTTATTGTTAGCAACCACTAAGGCCAAACAAAACAAGTCTTAGGAATAAACACTTCACTTATGTGACTAACCCCTAAACTTTGTATAAATTCTTAATTTTACTGTGTAACATTTATCACAGTGCTTTGCTTTTTGCTACTGACATGAATGAGTCCTCAATGTGGGTTGTGTGAAATTACTTTTCAAAAACATATTCGGCACAGAATTAAAAAGTGGTTTAGATTTACATTATAAGATGGTCAAGAATCTCTCAGAGCGCCACAATATTCATATAACATTTACTCTGGCAAATACCCATTACACATTGGCATCGTGGTGTTGGATTTTACACAAGACCCTCAAACAGTTTTTCTCTCTTTTTTTTTAGAGCAGACTGTGAGAATTAAGCGACGTTACGCTGTCATTCTGAAATGACTTTTTAGCTGTAATATCATTTGTGGTTTGTTAATAACAGGGTGTGGCCTCTGTAACCCCACCCTCCTCATCATCCTCCCTTGACCACTTATCACAGCATAGTCTGTGGTTAAGGGTGGGACGTTCTTCTGTTGCCCCAAGGAAAGACAAACAATGTCAATGTACTGGGAAATTTCAGATGATGTGATTCCCTTACACACAGATTCTAGAGAAGCCCCAGAAAAACACAAATGAAATGGTGCGTCTAATGTGCATGGCAAAACAAATTTTTGGAGGTAGTATTTTGAAAATGACAGGCAGTTCTTTTCTCAAATAGTGACACAGTTACTACATCATCATTACAACACACATCCTTTACAACATCAGCTCTACATCCTTTTTCATTCTTGGTCCTTGCATTCATGCAATTTGTCAGATAATTTAAATTCAATTTTATACTGTATGCACTTTTAAAAGAAATAAAAAAACAAACAAATCTAAACCACACCTTGGGTGCTTTACTGCTTTTTTGCAGTTTTTTTATTTTTACATTTTATTTTTATAGATATGTGACCTAGACCACAAAACCAGTCATATCTCGCACATGTAGCAATACCCATCATATGGGTCAAAATTTAAAAAAAAAATATTCCAAAAATCATTAGAATATTTTGTGAATTTCCTACTGTAAATATATGAAAATGTATTTATCATTAGTAATGTGTGTTGCCAAGAATTTCATTTGGAAAAACTTTAAAGGCGGGGAGCATGATTTCTGAAAACCAATGGTCTTTTAATAGACCCACCCCACACATACGCAACCCAGGCAATGATGTTGGTTAGTAGACACGCCCCTTACTGCTGGTTCAGGGTCACATATTTTAAATTATTTTGTGGATTCATCTTTTAAGAAATAATCCTAAATTTCAAACATCCTTTATTCTGTAGTGTATCACAGGTTAAATGCATTTTTATTTTTTATCAAATTAAAACAAATGTCATTTTAACCCAAAAATTTAATTTGAAACGTGTAGCTGTCTTAAAATCCTAACCATCTTTACTGGATTTTGCATAAACAATTTATTGTGTTTCTTAGATGTTTGAAATATGTCCTGCCGGACATTTTTTGATAAGTTCTGTGAGATTCAGCTGCTCTTTTGGGAAACTATGTGTTTTCCAGGTATGAGAAGGTGCCAGTGATCCTGGTTGGGAATAAGGTGGATCTGGAAAGCGAGAGGGAGGTGTCGGTGAGAGAGGGGCAGGCGCTGGCCGAGGAGTGGGGCTGTCCTTTTATTGAGACTTCTGCCAAGAGCAAGACAATGGTGGACGAACTCTTCGCCGAGATCGTACGACAGATGGACTACGCAGCCCAGCCGGACAAAGATGATCCATGTTGCTCCTCCTGCAATATACAATAACCCCCCTGACACCGAACACACATTACTGTAGCTTTATTAGACTTTTCCTGTCTGCAGTTTTTCACGGTTCTGTATCTACAGACTCACAGTAATCTTAAGCATTTGTTTGTCACTTTAAATACATAATGGCTGAGACACAGAAGAGCGCTTGCCTTGGGTTTCAACCGGATACTTTTGTGTGGATGACTTGAACTTCACATTGTTTTTTATTGTGTTGGTAGTTTTATCCGAATTTTAGAGAGCGAGAGAGGCTCTTAAACATAAGCCTTGTTTATAGATACGCTTAATTGCTTAAAATTGAAGTGTTTTTTTTAAGTAACATACTTTGTCCTGTCCCAGCTTAAAGGATTACTCCACTTTCTTAAAAACAATCCTGATAATTTGCTCACCCCAATGTCATCCAAAATGTTGATATTTTTCTTTGTTCAATCGAGAAGTAATGAAGTTTTTTGAGGAAACATTCCTTGATTTTTAATTTAATAGACTTTATTGGACCTCAACAGTTTAAATGCAGTTTTAACGTAACTTCAAAGGGCCTTAAACGATCCCAACCGAGGCATAAGGGTTTTATCTAGCAAAACGATTTCATTTTCAGCAAGAAAAAGGAAAAATATGTACTTTTAAACTACAATTTCTCATCTTGCATTAGCCGTGTGACGAGCCAGCACGACCCTACGTATTACGTAATCTCGTCAAAAGGTCATGTGTTACATATGTGTAACAAACACTTGCAGACCATTTTAAACAATAAACTGACATAAAGACATTAATTATTATCATTCCACATACAACAACGTCTGAACGCTTCTCTTTCTGCACACTTGTAAACACTGGAGCGGTAGTTTCACATACATCGTATGACTTTTCCACATGATTACGTAATACGTAAGATCGCGCTGGCGCGTCACACAGCTAGTGCAAGATGTAAAGTAGTAATTTAAGGTGCTTTTTTTCTTGCCAAAAATTATCTTTTTCCTAGATCAGACCCTTATACCTCTATAGCCCTTTGAAACTGCAATTTTAAATTGTAAACTGTTGAGGTCCAGTAAAGTCCATCAAATTGAGAAAAATCCTGTAAAGGTTTTTCTTCTCGACTGAACAAAGAAAGACATTAACATTTTGGATGACATGGGGTGAGTAAATTTGAAGTGGAGTAATCCTTTAACTGTAGACAGTGTAGACATGTAATTCATGTGTAGGTTATATGCCCCAAAACTCGTAACACTGTGGGACTCTTTGACCGGTGACAGATGGGAGGAGTTTTTTTGTTTTTGTTTTTGATGTTGCAAATAACACTGACATTTTACACACTATCATCTCTAATGATTGTTTTATTAGAGAAACAGTTTCTCAAAATCATCTGCTTTTCTTTAGTTTCATGCAGGAGTAAAAAACCACAAATCTATACAGACTAATGTATACTTGATGGATTATAAAAACCTAAAATGTTTTGCAGTATGTGATTGTATGACAGGGTGCTATCTTACAGTTTTTGTCTTTTTGTTTTCCTTTTTTTATGTACAGTCAGACAAAAGGTACTTTTTGCTTTACATTTTTTTTTACTTTCAAGTCCATAGAGACATTACAAGTATTTAATTTCCAAGTAGAAAGTTGGAATTTCAAAGTCTCCAGGTTAAATACAGCACAGCAGTGTTTGTGTAGATTTTAAGTGAACTTTAAAATTTCCGCTCTATAATTATTATATCCTGTGACTTTCCAGGGCTCTCTCTCGCTCTCACACGAGTCTCTGTAACATCTCGGTCCTCTTTCTACATTTGTTTTTCTCAATATTCTGCCATGGTTTTATGGCTCATTAATGCCGATGTTGATTATTAGTGGACTGTAAATACATTTGTACAGAGGTGGCCAGTTTTCTTGCACCCTCTTCGTGGTTGAGCTAAAGTTTAGACCTCAAGGCCGAACAGAGAGATTATGGAGACGGATGGTGTGTATGTGTTTTAATAGAGAGCTCCGAGTCAGTATTGATTTTATATTTTTTTATGTGTACGTGTGCTTAACTCTCATGAATGACTGAACGTTGACACTTTTGTTTGGCACCTAAATAAAGTGCATCCAACACACACAACAATGTATGCGCCTTTATATCCAGAAATGATCATAATTCATAAATACTTTGCAGCATGTGTGTTATTTATAAAGGTGTGTTTGTGAGAACTATACTCGCACAGGCCATTTGTTATCAGTCAGATTTTGTGTTTATGTGGCTTTTTAACTATTTAGGATAAATACTAATGTTAGCTACGCAACATTTAGCAGGTGAATTCCATCCAAACTGACTTCAGTCATTTTTCTATCAGTAAAAACTGAATGGTGCTTGTGAAATGTCAGTAACCTAGTGAAAGTTGTTCAAGGAGCTGCCATTATCAATCATACAAACCAATTTCTAGAAATGCAATCAAAATGTGTTCAAAGAAAAAATATAACTTTATTTATACTAAATTAGTGATCCAGACGCTTTCCGGCTGCCATTTAAATTTTTCGAACTTGACCAGGTTTAACCAATCACATTCCCTGCCCACGCATAGAATTACAGAACAAGACAATACAGGTACAGGAGTCAGGAAGTAAACCAAACATCGAATTCAGACCATTCTGAAGGAGCTTTTGGACACAGCCAGTCTGAAAAGGGTATATGCCATGTGGTTTAACCTTAGCAACCCTTTTAATGTACAACTCAAGCACATTGCATTGTGGGATATAGTATCCAAAATCCATTTACAGTGTGTGCACTTATGTTGACTTTACTTGTATTTCCACATACTTAATATGGCTGAGGTTTAGGTTCAGGGCTGGTAGGCTTACATAGTAATTATAGACTAGGTACATAGATGTAGTACTGTAAAATAAAATAAAGTGCTACCCAGTAACTTATGCTGTGTGCCTGACCTGAGCTTTCATTTCAAGTCATTTTTAGAAGTCATTTTAGTGAATGTGTTGAGAGGTGTCTGCAGAAAATACAGTATTTGTTGGTAACACTTTACAATAAGGTTGTATTTGTAACTATCAGTTAATGCATTAGCTTACATGAAATAAGTGAAACAATATCTCTACAGCATGTATTCATCTTAGTTCACGTTCATTTAAGCATTTACTAATACATTTATAAAATAAAGTGTTGTAACTGTTAATATAATCAATGCATCATAAATTTATGTACCCTCTCGATCCCTGTGCTCTGCCACCGAGCGACGGCTTGTGGTGCCATCCCATAAAGGGAAAAACATCTGTTCCACATCGGTGAAATGATCTGCCAGTTGCGACAAGATCTGCTGACTCAGTAGCTTTCTTTAAGAATCTGCTAAAAACCCATCTCTTCTACCAACACCTAACTTACTAATGTCTTATTTTTTTCTATTTTTATCTTCCGTCATAAAAAAAACTACTAACCCTTGGTTATGTACACTGTGTTAGATTTGATGAGACTAGTTTTAGTGCACTTATGTATTGATTTTCTTGTGTTGCTCTAATTGCTTCTATTGTTATCTCATTTGTAAGTCGCTTTGGACAAAAGCATCTGCTAAATGTAAACTAACTTTATTGACATTAACAAGCATTAATACATGCTGAAAAACTATATTCTCCATTGTTTTTTTATATTAGTTAATGCATAATGTTTACTAATACAACCTTATTGTAAAGTGTTACCTATTTGTTTGAAAATCATAGTTGCTGTTTTATCAGGTTATCATGCTTTTGGCAGACACTTTTATCCCAACCAACTAACAGTGCAATTTAGTGTATACATTTTTATCATTTTTTTTTATCAAAACTACAACCATTGCGCTGTTAACAATAATCTACCAACTGAGCAACAGGAGATTTTTTCATTTACTGGTCACCAATAGGGAAAAGAGACTGAGAAAGGGAGATTCAGATCATGCATCAGAGGACCCCAGACAGGATTTCATACCTACTGTATGGACACTCTCATGTTGCCAGTTTCACAGTGAAATTTGCAGTCATCTAATTGGTTATAAATAGTAGGGAAAGAAAAGACACATATCATCTCACTCACATTCACATGTAATGTAATGCAAAAACAGTCCACCCTGCACTGTCCAACACTGTTCTGCTATTGCTCATTTTACAGTATCTGATAGTTCTCTTTTAGTTTAGGTAAACAAAATGTTTGGAAACACAATTTATGTTATTTTAGTTGTTTACCAAAACGTATTAAAGTTAAATTTCTAAAGAAAAGTAGTTGGAAATGTAATGACAATATTCAAATATAACAATATACTCCTGAGAACTAGGAAAAAGTTTTAAAATGTATTTTTTTCCTTTTAAAAAGGTGGTAACAAAACCCATCGCAAAGAATTAAAAGACACAATTTTAATTTTATGACATGTCCACTGTAGTGGATAACGGTACT
Source organism: Paramisgurnus dabryanus (assembly GCF_030506205.2). Taxonomy (NCBI): domain Eukaryota; kingdom Metazoa; phylum Chordata; class Actinopteri; order Cypriniformes; family Cobitidae; genus Paramisgurnus; species Paramisgurnus dabryanus. The sequence continues at coordinate 33,089,410 of NC_133351.1, forward strand.
TTAATGTTTACTCAGAAATAAAGGTACAAAAGTTGTCACTAGGGCGGTACCTTTTCAAAAAGTATACACTAAAAGGTGCATATTAATTCCTCAAATGTACACAGCATATACTGGTACCTTAAAGGTACATATCTGTACCAGAATGGTTTATATTATGACCTTTTTAAAAGGTACTCTTTACTCTTTTGTACTCTTTTTTTTTCTGAGAGTGAATTACATCCATCTTAATTCAGTGTTTTTGCCATTTGATTCTAACTTCACATTTATTTTATTTTATTTTACTTTCATTTTTGTTTTCAATTTCTTTTTTACTACAATGTGAAATTAAAGTTTATGAGTTTTAAATGAGATATTTGATTAAACATGATATTTGATTTAGCATTCTGACTTCTTGGAGACATATAGGAACATGTTGCTCTTATTCCATCTCACAGACGTAATGCTTTGCATCCGGGGTTTCTGCATCTACAAACATTTTGGAATGCCCAGCATTTACAGCTGCACATATTTCCTAATTGTATCATTTGGGTGTGGCTTTCTTTTAACACTTTACAATAAGGCTGTATTTGTAGTTAATGCACAATGAACTAATATGAACAGTTGTATTAACAATTATTAATAAATGCTGATAAACTATATTGCTCATTGTTGGTATTAGTTAATGCATTTAATAACATTAACAAATACAACTTTATTGTTCAGTGTTACAGATTATTTTATTTAAAAACTTCTCAGCATCTGTCATAGAAATGCTTATTACAAGAAGTGAAACATAAGAACAAAGTCCTTGTGTCCACTACATTAAAATAAAAGTCATGTTTCGAAATGGTCAGAATTATTGTACATTTCTGAAATACTTCTAAATTTTAAGTTTACTCTCATGTTGACAAAAAAGTAATTGAAGATTATCAAGTAAACATATAATCTGCAAACAAAGTACTTTATTCCCTTCTTGCCCAAAAATGTGAAAATTGCAATTATTGTCATTTTCAAAAGAAAGTTTGTGTGCTCTGTAGACCCATCCATCCCCACAGATATGTTAATACAAAAGGATGTCCTCTTCACAGCACAGTAGGCTTTAAATAGGTTGAATAAATTGTGCTTGGTTATTAGAGGTCTGAGATCATGTCCATAACAAAATGAGGAGGAGGATATAATTATAATCATTATAGTCATGAGAGTATAACCTCAAATATTAGTCTGTAGGAACGAATATATCTGTTACAGTGTGTCTAAATGAATAATCCTTTAGGATTAACATCAATTTATTTGCATTTTCATAAGAAATCAGAATTGAGTGAATGATAGGCTATTAGATATGCTCGTGTGTTTATATTGAGTCCGTATTGAGGTGCGTTATGACGCTTTACTCTGCAGATGGCAGCATCATATGTGTGTCTCTCTTAACCGCGTCTGTCTGTAGTGTCGATTGGAGGTTCGGCTCCGTCTGTCCGGCCGCAGACATGGCGACTCCGCTCGTGTCCTGCTGAATATGAACCGGGTCAACGCGCTCACCTCACAACATCGCCGTTTCAGGTCATATTATCAGTGGGAAACCGCACACAAGTGGATTCCGAACTGAGGTAAGTGCGCAGATTTCTCTCATTCAAGGCGCTATGTGCTCGGAAGAGATTAAGAGGTAAATCTAAGCACAGATTGAGCTTGGCATTATACCGTTATATTCCCGTTATAATGTGACGCGAGCCCTTCTGATGTATGAATACATTCACGATGACAATAAGACAGTATATCTTTATGAAGACTTTGACACTGAACGCTATAGCCTGCAGACCTGCGCTTTGTTCAGTTCACATCATGCACGCGTGCGGTGGAAACTATCGCTTCCATTATAATCAACGGAGCTGCGAGTGCGATGTGACGCGTACGCGTTTTCTTTTGACGGATTGCCATTATCGTAGCCGCTTCATTGTGCGTCGAGAGCACAAAATCACATGGTTTAATTTATGTTTATGGACTATATTAACATTAAAGCATGCTAAAAATACGTATATTATATTAATATCCAAATAACTTCTGACCGTGGGCTAGCTTGTGGTCTTTTGTTTCTTAACGCAGGTGTAACAATACTAATATGGATGTATTTCTCAGTTTTAAAACTTCTAACATTTCTTTTTTACTACTTTATTTATTATTCAGATAATAGATTATATAATAGGCCTAAATAGATTTAGTAATATTTTACTGTTGCTGAATAGTGTAGTGCTCACTGCTGATTGGCCCGGTGTAGCCTGTGAACGCGCCGCAGATACGCGCGGCTATACTCGCGCCGACGTCGATAGATTGGAGAGTGAAAGGTAAAATTGGATTTTTTTCTACTACTAACCTATCTGAAGTCTTTAGTTAAAATACATTGAACTGTCTTACACTGAAGGCGTTTTTTTATTGAGTTATTATTGGTGAACAGTCAATATATAGAAATGAAAGTGTATTAGAGATTTATCCTCGAATCAAATTAACAGATTTTGACCAGAAACGCCATTTACTCAAAGTATTTACTCTCATTTATTTGGTAACCACCTGACTGAAATGATTTCGTTTTGGGTCTATTGTGTTTATCTTTAAATTACACATTTTATAATAATGTGTTGCGCATCACCGTTAACTTGAACTCACTCAAAACTTTGTAAATCTCATTCATTCATAACAGGATTTAAGTGAAAGTGACATAGTGACCAATGTATGTAACTCATACTTGGAATGTGACCTCTGCATTTAACAAATTCCAGTGAATAGTGAACACACACACACACACCCGGAGCACAGGGCAGATATCAGTGCAGCACCCAGGAGAAATGGGACAGCCTTGCTTAAAGGAATACTCCACTTTCATAAAAATAAACAAAATGATAATTTACTCACCACCATGTTATCCAATATGTTTATTTCTTTCTTAGTTCGAGCAAAAATTAAGTTTTTGTGTTAAACATTCCAGATTTTCTTCATATAGTGGACTTTAATGGACCACAACAGTTTACAGTTTCAATGCAGCTTCAAAGGGCTCTAAACAATCCCAACCGATGCATAAGAGTCCGATATAACAAAAACATTGTCATTTTCGCCCAAAATATAAAAATATGCACTTTTAAATCTTTGTGTCTAACCCACCAGCATTTTTTTTTTTTTAGTTGCCAGCCATGCCAGCATTTTTTTATGATTTTCACAAAAGTTTAATGCTTTCCAGAAAATGTTCTTAAAATATATAAACATACAATATACCAAATGAAAGAACTGACCCTCAGTTTACAAAAATTTTTCATCCTACCTTCATTAGTAAGCCTATTTTTTATCACCTCTCAAATATGGGTAGATTTCTTCAAAAACACAAAATTCTGAGCATAATTCAAATTTTTAGTGAAGGACTTTTGATAGAGATCAGATTCAAAACGATCCTCAAAACTTACGCTGACATACAGCTGTTTTCCCTAAGGCGCGGGTTTTATAGAATGTGGAAGAGCTGGTGGATAATAACGGTAGAAAGCTGGAAATACTCGTCATTGGTAGGGAACCGTTTTTTCTTGACGGGGAGTCTTAAAGGGATAGTTTGGCCAAAAATGATATTAACCAGCCATGATTTACTCACCCCCAAGCCGTTCAAGATGCAAATATACATAATTTTTTAGAGGAACACATTTTCAGTTATTTTAGAAAATGTTTTAGATCTTTCAGTTAGTCAAATTAAGTTACGGGGTCCTTCAAGTCCAAAAAATGTGCATCCATTCTTCACTAAATAAATCCAAACGGCTTACGATGATAAACAAAGGCCTTCTTAGGGTAATTCGCGCTGTGTTGTTGTAGAAATATCCATATTTAAAACTTTATTAACGAAAATAACTAGCTTCTGGCCTTTTAAAGGCGTTCTAAGCGAATCTGCGAGACGTTAGGTATTGTTGACGTTTAAATTGTTTTCAAACAGACGGAGCGTAGCTAACTCCTCCCCCTCCCTACCGGGCTTTCATGAACGCGCCCAACCCCCACCCCCAAATCCTTTTTGTCGTTTATTGGCTGGAATACTTTGTTTTGTTTTGTGATGCTAGGTTTGGCCACTGTTTTGTTATTGCCGTTTGTGAAGCCTGGGCTGTCTACAGAGATCGCGTTTTTTTACAGTTTGATCAGCAGACAGGCAGCAAGCAGATAATGAGGAGATGTTTGCTGTATGTAACAAAAAATGTTTTATGGTCTAAAACGCGTCAATTCGCTTAGAGCATCTTTAATTGACGAGTTAACTGTGTGCGTTTCACATATGACTTTTGACTTCGAGATTACATTATAGGTCGTGCTGGTGCATCACACGGCTAGTGCAAGATGAAAAGTTGTGCTTTAAAAGTACTTTTTTTGCGAAAATGATGATAGTTTTGCTAGATAAGACCCTTATGTCTCATTTGGAATCGTTTAGAGCCCTTTGAAGCTGTATTGAAACTGAAAACTGTAGATTTACTTTTCATTTGAAGTTTAATGTATATAAGCAGTCACAAATGGTAAGGTTTTTAGGTGAGATTAGCCTTTGTTATTATATATTTACCTTACTTACCTGTAGTATTCCTGCAGCTATTCTCTCTCTCTCTCTCTCTCTCTCTCTCTCTCTCTCTCTCTCTCTCTCTCTCTCTCTCTCTCTCTCTCATATGTTGACCTTTGCTTTGGTAGGTTATGACATCAGTGCTGTGGTATGTGTATTAAACATTGAGAGTGATGGGAACAGACAGAGACAGATTCAAGAGGAATTTTCTTTGATGGCTCAACCCAAAAACCTTTAAGATTTTTGATAAGTTTAGCATCATATACTTACTATATAAAATTTGGAAAAATATAGGAACACCCCAGAAAAATATTGAGAAATATCGACATACAGTCTACACAACTGCATACAGTCAGCATTGTTTTGTATATGATTTAACATGTAAAATGTTGTGAAAATTGATCCATCATTAAATATATGTAGAAGATTGCAAGGTGTTTTTAATGTTTAGTTTAGTTTAGTTTAGTTTAGTTTATTTATATAGCACATTTAAAACAACAGGTGTTGTAGCCAAAGTGCTGTACAATAGATAAATACAAGTTTAAATAAAATAAAAGCTATCCATAATAGAAGAAAAAGACAAAAGATCAAATAAAACTAATAATAAAAACACTAGTAGACAATATTGGCACATAACCAAATGACAAGATAAAAGATATGCACCCTTAGCAAGACTTAAAACACAAGAAATAAAAATGCGTCTTCAGAGAGGATTTAAACACAGAAATGGAAAGAGCAGATCTGATAGAAAGAGAAAGTTTATTCCAGAGCCTAGGAGCAGCCACAGAGAAAGACCGATTTGTACAAGGAACTGTGATTAGAAGTTGCCTAGATCAGTGTTTCTCAACCCTGGTCCTCAAGGACCCCCTTCCAGAATGTTTTAGATGTCTCCTTAATTAACACACCTGATTTAAATCATTAGCTTGTAGGGAGACGTTCTGGAAGGAGGCTGATGAGTTGGTACAGGTGTTTAAAATAAGGAGACATCTAAAACATTCTGGAAGGGGGTCCTTGAGGACCAAGGTTGAGAAACACTGGCCTAGATGATCTGAGGGGTCTTGAGGCAGTAAGAAGATCGCAAATCTATTGATGATCAAGACCATGCAAAGCTTTGAGAGAAAAATTAAAAATCAAAATTAAAAAATTGTAACCAGTGATAGATGCCAGCACAGGTGTAATGTGCTCATGTTTTTTAGTGTCGGTAAGCAGTTTGGCTGCTGCGTTAATGAATGGTAACACTCACGAGATATGTGTACACCTCATATTGTAGTAATGTTGGAGTAAATCTGAGTGTAATGTTTCTGTGTGTGTGTGCAGGTTGAGTGAGAAAGATTATGGTGAAACAAGGTCATACATCATCTGCGGGACAGAGGTTAGGGGCACCAGAAACCCGGGGCATCAGCACCCTGGACCCTGGGCACAAACCCCCTGTGATGCCACCTGGAAAACAGATGCCCGTCAGAGTCCTGCTTCTGGATGACACAGAAGTGACATTCGACGTATCGGTGAGTTGTTGTTAGACAATCTAGACTATGAGGACACATTTTTTGCAACCCCCTGGAAAACAAAATCTGAGTTTAGTGGTTTTTGGTCCATGTGTGTTAGCTTGAGTTTGACAGTAGGTTGCACAAAGACTTTGATTTCTGAAGGACAATGAGAGATCTTCATAAATATAGAGCAATGTCTGTGCAAACCATCATCTCAAATTATACGCTGTTTATCTTGAAATCTGCAAAACTGTAGATCTGTCAAACCACTAGAGGGGATGAGGTGTGTTTTGGGTTTGAATTAAAGGAATAGTTGACACTAGTGGTCTCCAACCTTTGTGTGAGCAGGAGCTACCGCAACGGAAATAACAATCTGGAGGGCTATTTTTTTATAGTCTGATCAAAACTTTTACTTGTTGATTTTATTTAATTTTACTTGTTGATATGTTTTATCTTTGTTTTTAAAAAGCTAATATAAAAAGTATGTTATTAATAAATATACAAATTAAGGCTATTAATAGTATGTGCTTTCAAATACAACCTGGGGCCTGTGGGCACCATGTTGGAGACCACTGGTTTACACAATAATTTACTCACCCTCATGTAGGGGTGTGACGAGACAGGTACTCCACCAGACAAGGCAAAACGCGAGAACGTGACAAGATTTTTTGCACTTTGTAAGAAACCCTCAATGATAAAATATATGAATGGAAAATTAAAATCACATTATTTTAAAATGTTTCAACTAATCTAGGACTGTCACTAACATTAATTTTGCTAATTGATAATGAAGCAATTTGATATTTTTTCGTAATAAAATAGACCCAAGTGAGCAATAACCTTTAAAATGACAAAATAATGACGATACAACAATAATTGGTTCAAATAAAGGATCAAAACCAAGTAAACACATTACATTAATATGAGGGCGCTAGCAGACTCATCTCGCGTATGTTTTCTTTACTTTCATTTTAGATTGAGAAAATGCTTACTTCTAGCAAAAAAAAATTACATCCATTTTAATCTTTCAAATTTGTCCAATTCTTTACAATAGAAATGATGAAGCCATAGCCACTGTCATTCTTGAGCAAGAACATGCAGACATTAAATCATGTAGTAAACTCAGTGTGAGGGAGAATCTGCTTCACATCTGACACTGATCAACCAACCCTCTATCATGAAATGATGTACCTATAGTCACAGAAATTTGTGAGTCTCTTTGTGACACTGACACGTTTTTCCGCCTTTTTGCACGAACGTGTCCTGTATTTCTTTTTACATGTCATTGTCACGTATTTGTTACTCAACTGTTTTGTCCAATTTTTGAGTTAGGATGTCACTTTAAGTATTGGTTTATACCTTTTTTTCATGATTTATTATTTATTGTCGCCTGGCATTAGGGTTAGACTTGGGTTTGGGTAAGGATGGCATTTTATGTAAATCTATCCCTAAACCAAAGTGACAATGGTAAGAAAATTGGACAAAACAGTTGAGTAACAAATATGTGACCAATACTTGAAAAAAACAGCCAGAATTTCACCTTCACAAGAAATCTCGTGACCTATTAAATCTCCCAAGACATTTTTTATCTCGCGAGATCTCGTCACACCCTCATGTCATCCTAGGTGTATATTACTTTATTTCTTCAGTCAAACACATTTAGAGTTATATTTAATAATATCCTGGCTTTGTAATGGCATTGAATTGTGACAGGTTTTTGAATCATTTATCAATCCATACGACTCTAGTGGGTTAAAGGAATATTCAATTTTCTTAAAAGAAAAATCCAGATAATTTACTCACCACCATGTCATCCAAAATGTTGATGTCTTTCTTTGTTCAGTCGAGAAGAAATTATGTTTTTGAGGAAAATATTGCAGGATTTTTCTCATTTTAATGGACTTTAATGGACACCAACACTTAACACTTAACTCAACACATTGCAGTTTTTTTCAACGGAGTTTCAAAGGACTCTAAACGATCCCAAACGAGGCATAAGGGTCTTATCTAGCGAAACGATTGTCATTTTTGACAAGAAAAATAAAAAATATGCTCTTTTAAACCACAACTTTTCGTCTAGGTCCGATCCAGCGCGACCTAACGTAAATGCGTAGTGACATAGGGAGGTCACGTGTTACATATATTGTAAACAATAAACTGACACAAAGACATTAATTAGTATCAGTTGACATACAACAACGTAGGAACGGTCCTCTTTTAACACACTTGTAAACACTGGGGCGGAGTTTTGCGTTCGTCCTCTGTGACCTCTTGACGTCATGACGTATTGCGTGAGGTCACGCTGGCGCATCACGACCGGATCTAGTGTGCTTTAAAAGTGTATATTTGTTATTTTTCTTGTCAAAAATGACAATCGTTTTGCTAGATAAGACCCTTATGCCTCGTTTGGGATCGTTTATAGTCCTTTGAAACTCCGTTGAAAAAAACTGTTAAGTGTTGAGTTAAGTATTAAATGTTGGGCTCTATTAAAGTCCATTAAAATGAGAAAAATCCTGCAATGTTTTCCTCAAAAAACATAATTTCTTCTCCACTGAACAAAGAAAGACATCAACATTTTGGATGACATGGTGGTGAGTAAATTATCTGGATTTATCTTTTAATAAAATAGACTATTCCTTTAATATACGCCTCTCCCTGCATTCATTTGGACAATGGAAAAACATGTTTATTAATTATAATTTATTATTACTACTTTAATAGTATTCTTTTTCTTCTTACCTGACTTAATTAAATAAAAGCTCCTGTAAAAAGCACAACAAAATTATTTTGTGTGTGTGTGTGTGTGTGTGTGTGTGTGTGTACAGTAGGTCTTTATGTGATTAAGCTTGTGTAACATGTTCTCACTGTTGGGACTTTCACAATATGAGCTCTGTGTTTAGACACTGCTGGGATCATTTTCTGAAACTCCTGCTATTTATTCATTTGAAGTGGTAACAAATGGAATAGCTGTCTATATGCATTAATACATGAATATATAGATGTATGTATGACAGGGTTGACAAGATCATGTTAATGCAAGGTGTTTATTAGAAAGAGAATGTAATGCTGAAATTTCTTCATTTTAAGAGTGTAATTGTTTAATCATTCTAACAGAGTCGACAATTTACTAACAAGCATTTGAGGCTCTACTGCAGGCCTGTTTGCTGTCGTCAGTCAGGGTGAGCTAAGCTCCCTTGAGTCTGAGGATCTTGTGTTGAGTATTGTTGATGCTTTACAAATTAAATCTAAAGTCATGCATTTAGAAATCCAGCATATGGGGTCACAAATAGGAAATAACTGTGTAACAGGAGATCATGTACAATCCAGACGTAAATCTTGTAGATTTAATGTTATGAGACTGAATCTGATTGTAGTACAGTTAAGGTTTACTTCTTCTTCTTGAGGTGTTGGTTTACTAAGGTTTCTAAAATCATATGACTAAGGGTTTAGATTCTCTCTGTATTATTGCTGTATCTCTGACTATCTGTTTGCTTCACACAGCATCATTTGAGGTTAAAATCAAGCAATTTTCTCACATTCCACATTTCTGCGGTCTGACATATTTCACAATTATAGTTTCTCCCCAGTCAGAGACTGTGACTGTCTTTACATTAGATTTTCTCATTTTCATTATGTGTGTAGATGTGTGTGTGTGCTTGGATAACACACAAAAGAAACACCTGCTGTTCATAATCTCAATGCCGGCTGTTATTTCTGACCTCATCTCTTCCCTTAGAGAGCATGAATAGAGACTCTTTCTCTCTCTCTGTGTGTGTGCGCGTCTGTGTGTGTGTGTGTGTGCGTGCGTGCGTGCGTGCGTGTGTGTGTGTGTGCGCGTCTGTGTGTGTGTGTCTATGTGGGTCTTCAGAAGTATTTATTATCTGTTGACTGCTTACAGATAAATTAAATAAATAATATTTGTATATATTTTTTAATAATTTGAAAATATTTTTATTCGGTGTTTGTGTAATTTGTGTGTGTTTGTTAAAGGCAAACATGAGCATGACAAAGACAGTCTGTCCTTCTGACTTGATGGTAAAAAGATCATGACAGAATGTATCAGATGTTACAAACCATTAGGGCTGAACAAATGTTTCAGTTCCTAAATGGCATGAACACAAACACACACACACGCGCACACACACACACACACACACACACACACACACACACACACACACACACACACACACACACACACACACGCACACACACACACACACAAATGTGCTTGAGGTCCATTCACCCTAATGCTACAGCTTTGGGCTTTTCGCTAATTTATTATTACCACTTTATTAGTATTATTTTTCTTCTTACCTGACTTATTTAAATAAATGTATGTATATATGTGTGCGTGTGTGCATGTGTGTGCGTGTGTGCGTGTGCGCGTGTGCGTGTGTGCGTGTGCGTGTGTGCGTGTGTGTGTGTGCGTGTGTGCGTGTGCGCGTGTGCGTGTGCGTGTGCGTGTGCGTGTGCGTGTGTGTGTGTGTGTGTAGTCATGTACCCAGAGCTCCTGTAAAAAGTACAACAACATTCTTGTGTGTAAACCTCATTTTGATTCTGATGTCAATATAAAGGAAGAGCTGGCCAACATCTGTGTTTAAATCATTGTCTATTGGCAATCTATTATATTATATAATATAGAGTTTGTTTTTAGACATTTTCGTTCTGTACCCCATGATTCTTTTCTCAGTAATCTTTATCTTTCAAGATAAATTATTGTGAAACAACGCTCATTGTCCTAAAATAAATAAGCCTCTATGTTTTTTATTTTATTCAGCGACATGTTGACATTAAATCAGTCAAATGACTTAAAATGTGTTAAACAAGAATCAATGCATGCTCTTTACAGGCCTATTATTAATATTATCCCTGTAAATGATCAGACACATGTGACCCTGGTCGCACAGTTATATTTATAGCAATAGCCAACAATAAATTGTATGTGTTTAAAAAATTATTTTGTGCCAAAAATCATTATGTCAGCATATTACGTAAAGATATGAAGATATATTACATGAAGATATTTAATACATTTCTTACTGTAAATATATCCAAACTTTATTTTTGTGTGTGGATGCAGTTGCTAAGGACTTTATTTGGACAACTAAAGTCCTTAAACTAAAGACAACTAAAGGTGATTTTCTCAATATTTGGATTTTTTGCACCCTCATATTCCAGATTTTCAAATAGTAGTTATATCTCATATATCAATGGAAAGCTTATTTCAGATGATGTATAAATCTCAATTTTAAAAAACTTGATTTTTGTGGTTCAAGGTCACATATTATAAAAGAATAAGAAAATCTGACATAATTGTCTTCATGGGCCTCCAATGACATCAAGCCATATATTTGATCAATTCAGGTCATGAATTCATTTATGCAAACCTTTTATGTGCATTAACTGTTGAATTTACTGTTTGTGTTTTTCTTGTTGTTAACAGCATCAATGTTGTGGTCGGGTTTTGTTTGAGATGGTCTGCTCTCATCTCAATCTTATTGAGGGCGATTATTTTGGCCTGGAGTTTCACAACCATCACAGACAGACAGTAAGTGAGATAAAATGGAGCAAAGCAAAACTTTGGGATGAACTGTAAGCAGAAGGGCTGTGTACTCATCTGTGATCTACTCTACAGGTCTGGCTGGATTTACTAAAGCCCATTAGAAAGCAAATCACACGTAAGATGCATCACAACCCTGTGTGTCTGTTTGTGTCTCTGTGTCTGTGTGTTTAGTGTCTGTCTGTGGTTGGTACAAAACACAAGACTATTTTTAAAAGTTTTAACATCTTCATGCTAGCCCTATAAAACTGTAACACTAGATCTCTAGAAGTGATTGTGTGTGTTTGTGTCTAGGGTCCAAACACACAGTTCTTCGGTTTGTTGTGAAATTTTTTCCACCCGATCATTCACTTCTGCTGGAAGAGCTGACCAGGTAAAAACGTTTCTGTCATTTTATATATAAAGTCATGTGTCTGTTATCCTGATGCATGTGTCTGTTTTTTCTCAGGTACTTGTTTGCTCTACAGGTGAGACAGGATCTGACCAGTGGACGTCTCACTTGTAGTGATGGCAGCGCTGCTCTTCTGGTATCTCATATCATCCAGTGTAAGTTAACAATCAATCTCACATTGTGCGGTTAAACTCTAGCAGCCAGTACAACAGATTCTTAAAAAAATATATTTTTCTTAAAAAAAAAATTTATTTTATATTTTATTTTGCCTTTACACGGACCACCTGCAGTACCCTCACGGACCACTAGTGGTCCACGGACCACAGTTTGGGAATGGCCATACTAGTGCACTAGCAGCTTTCTACACTCACCCGTTGTTTTAAAACAGAGGAAATTAAACCTCATTAAACCCCTATTCAAGCAGTCATGTTGTTTCCACAATTTCACAATCTGTTTCTCTGTCTCTGCTGTCTACCATGGTCGTACAGCAGTTTGTTTTGCGGTTTCTCTATCTCTCAATGGCTCTTGTGAAAGTGATGTAATCTTCTGGATTTAAAATCCTAAATATTAGCATGTTTGATATGATCGTGGTGGCTCTGATTTGCTTGTGAGCAGTTTAGGAGGTATAAGATTTGATCTGTGAACGTCACACAATATAATCTAAGCCAAACATCAGAACCAATCAAGGTCCTGGACCTGATTTTCTTTGGGATTCTCAGGGGGGAAATATCAAGGCAAATTTGGGCAGAAAATCGTGTAATGTGAACTCGGTTTAAAGAGCAAATATTGTCCGATTTATGTTTTTACATTTCCTTTGGTGTGTAAGTGTGTGTTAGTACATGTTAACTATATGCAACAGGTACAAACCCCAAAGTAAACAATGATGCTAGTTATTGTTTCTTGGACTACAACAAACACACGGATTGTAGGTTTAATTGTAGGAACAGTTTAATTCCTGGGATTGGTAATGTGGTAAAGATCGACATTATCATAATTCCTCCCACTTGGACTCACAGCCTGTAAAGTTACTCCTGTTAGCATTGCATTGTGAGCGGATCTTTCAAACATGGTAAGGAGCGTCACATTTCTGGCTGACATCAGAGGTATTCAGACCAATCACAACGTTCAGATTAGCTGGCCAATCAGGGACACAGCATTTTTCAAATCGGTAAGTTTTGTACCATATCAGCGCGTTTCAGGAAGACAGGGAATTATGGAGCTACAAAATCTACAGTATGTGGAAAATAATGTGTTTTTTGAACCATAAACCATGCAAACACCTTGTATTACACCAAATACACAAAATAATGTTGTTTTTAGCAATGAAATAGGTGCACTTTGTAGGGATAGTTCGGCCAAAAATGATATTAAACCCATGATTTACTCACCCTCAAGCTGTCCGAGTTGCATATGTCCATCATTTTTCAGACAAACACATTTTCGGATATTTTAGAAAATGTTTTCGATCTTTCAGTTGATTTACGGGGTCCACGACCTTCAAGTCCAAAAAAGTGTGTGTACATCCTTCACAAATTAAATCCAAACGGCTCCAGGATGATAAACAAAGGTCTTCTGAGGGTAATCCGCGCGGTGTTGTTATAAAAATATCTATATTTAAAACTTTATTAACAAAAATAAATACCTTCCCGTTAGCACCGGCATCTTAGACTCCTCTGTACTCAGGAGAGAGTATTAGCGTAGTGTACGCACTTTTCTTAGTGACGTAGGACAAATTCGGGGGGCGGGGGCACAGAGCAGCAGCAGAGTAGCCTCCGTAGGCTGCGTAAGCTCTCATCCTGAATTTGGACGCGACTAAGATGGGGGCGCTACCGGAAGGTATTTATTTTCGTTAATAAAGTTTTAATCATGGATATTTCTACAACAACACCGTGCGGATTACCCTCAGAAGACCTTTGTTTATCATCCTGGAGCCGTTTGGATTTAATTTGTGAAGGACGGACGCACTTTTTTTGGACTTGAAGGTCGTGGACTATGGGTGGACCCCGTAACATTACATTTAATCAACTGAAAGATCTAAAACATTTTATAAAATATCCGAAAATGTGTTTGTCTGAAAAACGATGGACATATGCAACTCGGACAGTTTGGGGGTGAGTAAATCATGGGTTTAATATTATTTTTGGCCGAACTATCCCTTTAATGTACTTGAATTATACAGTAGGACCTACTTTTCTAGTGCTGTAGTAGGTGCACAATTCATGCGGCACACGGAGCGACACAAGTGTTTTTTGCTAGGGATGTCACCGTTTTTCCCCTTACAAACTCTGCCATCTAAATAGGGAATCGCCATGCCGTGAGCGCAACTGGCTTTTAAAAGAGATGAGAGCCAAGATTCTCATTGGTTTATTGCACATTACGCCCAAAACACACCCATTACTCATTATAAGAATAGAAACAACCCTTTTATGCCGTGCGCTACGTAAACAAACCATTTTTTTGTCATTAACTCTTTCACCGCCAGCGTTTTTAAAAAAAGTTGCCAGCCAGCGCCAGCGTTTTTCATGATTTTCACCAAAGTTTAATGCCTTCCAGAAAATGTTCTTCTTTAAATAAATAAACATACAATATACCAAATGAAAGAACAGACCCTCTGCTTTCAAACAAAAAAAACCGTTTCATCCTACCTTCAGTGGTTCTTTTGCAATCAGCTTTTGAATATGGGTAGGTTTTTGCAAAAACACCATATTTTGAGCAAAAAGCAAAAATAATTCCATATTTGTGACGGACTTTTCATAGAGATCTGATTCAGAGCGATCTTTAGAACAGACACGGACATGCAGCAGCTTGCCATAGGGCAATACTTCCGGTTTTAAAAAGTTGCGGAAGGGCGTCACCTGGTGGATAATAGCGGTATTGCGGAAAGACGGAAAATCTCGTCATTGGCGGGGAAGCGTTTTCTCTTAATTGACGAGATATCTCGTCAATGGCGGGGAAAGAGTTAAACTAGCAAAAGTGGATTCGGACATGCTTTAAGTGCACTTGTTCCACGCGTTTTAAACCATGTGCTTAGATCATTAAAATAGGGCCATTAAACAGCTATAAAATCTGATCTCATTGTTTTATTAAACATTCAGAAATGAGAAGACAATTGAAGAACTGTAGCTGTGAAACATGGACAGTCTTTCAGGAATCGTTATGTAGTCGTTCAAAGGACATTTTTATTTTCTTCTGTGCTATTTGTCTTGTTTGTCTCTCTCAGTTTCTCTGTCTTTGAGCTGTCAGTCAAATACTTCTTGTGTATGTGTGTTATGTGTAGCTGAGATTGGTGATTTTGAGGAAACTCAATGCAGACAGCATCTTCTAAACACCAACTACATTCCGGATCAGATGGCCCTGATGGACAAAATTATGGAGTTCCACCATAGACATATGTAAGTTACCTGGCAAACACACTCGCACATGCATCGGCCAGATGTTTATAAAACACACTTGTAAAAGAAACGGATAAGAACACCAGCTTTCCATGCAAACCACAACCACACAAAGCAGAAAGAATGTCAGACACATCATTATTGTGTTGTGTTGTGTTGTGTGTGTGTGTGTGTGTGTGTGTGTAGTGGGCAGACTCCAGCAGTGTCAGATCAGCATCTTTTGGAGGTGGCATGTAGGTTGGAGATGTACGGCATACGACTCCACCCGACTAAAGACAAAGAGGGGACGAGACTCAATCTGGCTGTAGCACACAATGGTGTCCTGGTGTTTCAGGTATATACAAACACACACACACATATATGAGAAACAGAGTGCTTTACATGACATGTGTTTTGTTCAGGGTCACACCAGGATCAACAGTTTCAGCTGGTCAAAAGTTCGCAAGCTGAGTTTCAAGAGAAGAAAGTTCCTCATCAAACTTAGAGCAGATCCGAGCGTGAGTCTCATTCTTGTGTCTACCTGCATTTACACTAAGGGGGTGTGCACACCAAAGCTTGAGACAGCGGGGTACTATGCAATGTTAAAGCGCCATAAGATTGTGGGTTCAATTTCCAGTGAATGCATGAACTTATTAAATATGTATCTTGAAAGCAATGTAAGTCACTTTGAATATAACTGTTTGCCAAATGCTAAATAAGTTCTCTTTCTACCTGTAGCAGAACATTGGTCCAGATACTCTGGAGTTTTTAATGGCAAGTCGGGACTGTTGTAAAATGTTCTGGAAGATCTGTGTGGAGTATCACGCCTTCTTCAGGCTCTACGAAGAGCCCAGAGCGAAACCCAAAGCAGTGTTATTCCCTCGTGGCTCCTGCTTCAGGTTTAGGTACTGTAGCATCATGTGTGTACACATAAAGGCTTTTCACACTGCGCATAACCTTGGGTTATCTTTATTCTAAACCCTGCTTTTATCCCCAGTTAAGATGCATTTCACACTTGAAATTTATAAGCTGGGTTATCACTTTTTCCAGGGGTTAACAAACACTGCTCTGAATCTCTGTTAGCACCGTTTTTGTTGGGTGTAACACAGTATTGCAGACGCAGATTGCTTCTCTTGCTAGTTAGATGTTGAAGGACTATGTTTATTGGCTGTCGATATTAAGGTAAAATTAATTTATTTTGGGATCCCTACCACGACGGTGCGTGAACACTTAAATGCAAGCTGACTGTGTGTGCACAGTGGGAAAAGTTTGATTATGAATACCCAGGTTATCTCTTAACCCCTGGTTACAATGGTGTGAAAAAGTGTTGTTCCCTTCTTGATTTCTTTTTCATATTTGTCACACTTTAATGTTTCAGATCATGAAACAAATTAAAATATTAATCAAAGATAACACAAGTAAACCCAACATGCAGTTTTTAAATGAAGGGCAATTATGAAGGTAAAACAAAATCCAAACCCACATGACCCTGTGGGAAAAAGTGTTTGCCCTCTAAACCTAATAACAGGTTGGGCCACCCTTAGCAGCAACAACTGCAATCAAGTGTTTGCAAAATTTTGGCCCACTCATCTTTGCAGAATTGTTGATATTCAGCCACATTGGAGGGTTTCGGTAGCCTGGTTAGCCAGACCTACATCAAGATGTAAGGTCTGGCAACTCTTCACACAAACGGCTCAATGCAAGGGGCGGGATATAAGGTTGTCCCTCAAAATGCCTCTGCACGCAATAGGATAGCGCTATGAACAAACAGAGCAACGAAGAAGGTGACATAGTTACCGTAACCAGTCGGCAAAACTCCAAACACATCTTTCTTGCTTAAAAAGGACTTCAGTAGGGTTATTTGCTCTCAAAGAAAAACATAAGTCTAAAGTCGCGGCCAAAGCCGCTTCAAAAGAAAGCTGTTCGCCAGCAGCCATTCTTTGTTTTCAAGTAGGAACCGTTGCAGCTCTGTCGTCATCATGTTAAGCCCGCCCCACAGACGCTACACACGATGTGATTGGCCTGACCAAATTTTGGTTTTTGGAGCTGTTAAGTGTATTGTGAGTGCCTAGACTAAACCCTGGCAGCAAATATATTTTGCGGCCGCTAGGGTGCGTCTAGATTTCTAGGCTAGGGTTTCGGAGCATGAACCGCCTTTTTAAGGTCATGCCACAACATATCAACAGGATTGAGGTCAGGACTTTATTTAGGCCACTCCAAAGTCTTCATTTTGTTTTTATCCAGCCATTCAGATGTGGACTTGCTGGTGTGTTTTGGATCATTGTTCTGCTGCAGAACCCAAGTTTGCTTCAGCTTAAAGCAACACCAAAGAGTTTTTTTTTACCTTAAAATAACGTTTCCAAAAAAGTTTCAGTGGTTCATCCACTCAAAACAGGGTGAATGGCACTTTCACATTCGCTTTGCAGCCCTCTATTGGCCAAAACCGCACTAAAGAAGTTTCCAACCGTCGGGTAGTGGTCCTGTAGTTCGAGTGAAAACTACAAAAACTTGCTTTACGGCAGACCTACAATCCAATCAGAGCCAGCTATGCTGCAGTATTTACAACAGTGGTAATGAACAATTACGCTTCTAACCTGTAGGGCAGGGGTCGGCAAGAGTGGCCCGCCAGCAAAATTTTCTGGCCCACCGGATTATTTTGGAAGTCCGTTTTTTTATCAGACTATTTTTATTTTACAATAACAGTTTACAAATATGGCTCCTATAATTCCTTCATTCGTTTTTTTAAATTTAAACCAAAAAGAAAATAAAGAAAAACGACTTGTTTTTCTATTATTTATTTTCTGAACTAAAATGAAAAAAAACAAATAGGCCTAACGACTTGTTTTCCAATTTTCTGATTGTGCGCTCAGATCAAAAATAGAAAAAATTAATGAAACGGGTTAAGACTAATTTTTATTTAACACCTAAGCAGACATACCAATGAAATCATTTTAAACAGATCAGGTACTATTGTGGTAACAGATTACAGCCGTTTTAATAATGGTTTGAATAGCAACCATGCGACAGTTTTATTCTATTACAGTCCGACTTTTGAACTTTTTTCATTATTATTTATTCGTAATAAATAATATGTATTACCTGATAAAACATATTTGCACTAAATGCTGCACAAAACTCTTCCACAAGCCTACTTGAGAAAAGCCGTAGCCGCGCGGCGATTTCCCCGCTGCATACTGTATGAAACGCCCAAAAGGATTCATGCGGCGCATGATGAAATTTTAAAGTATAAAGACGGTAGCGGAACTCTGGGGTACCTATACTTTGGACGGAGCGTGTGGTCTGACTGACAATAGCCCTCCTGTGACAGCGTATCCGCACTTCATTCTGACCACCTGTACAGAGCTGTTTGGTACTGAAACCATTGTCAGCCAACAACATTATTTTTGTGCAATTATGTTTGAAATAGTTTGGCAGAAAATAGCTTACTTCATTTGTTAGTAGGGCAATATGGTTTCCGTTTATGTTGGTTAGATATTTGAGTGATAGGCTTTGTCCTATTTAATTTATATTATTTATATTTCATTATTTTTTCTGTGACATTTTTTCCCTGCTGACAGTACAATGTTAAAATAATATTTATATTGACACAAACACAATTTTTGTATAGCATTTATAATTGTTATAGGCTACTTAATCTCTCTCTTTCAGTTAGAGACATTTGAATTTGAGATTCTGGAAACGAGATTAGGTTTTGCGGACCAGTCAGGTCAGGAAATAAAGCGTGTGAACACTTGCTGAATAGAAACTTGTGGGAGCTGGACAAAAAAAAACAGTCCCGCGCAGACCTCCTTAAACCTTAGGTGTGTATGTGTGTGTCCCGAATAAATGATAATTAAAAATGGAATAAAGTTCAAAAGCTGGACTGTAAGAGACTTTTATGGGAGCATAAATGCCTGTAAAATGTTACCACTATAGTACTTGATCTGCTTAAAATGATTTCATTGATATATGCCTATAAAGGTGTTAAGTTCAGGAATAAATAATGGAAAAACAAGTTGTTGTTTTTTGAATTTTTTAAAAAAAAATTTTTAATTTGAAAAAACGATTGAACGAATGATACACGGACCCATCATATTCCATGATTATAGGCCTATTGCGGGTGCAAACAGACAAAGAAACAGCAGAACAGCCATGTTTTAAGCAATTTTGTATGCCGTCTTTCGTCTTTTAAATAGGAAATAAAAACAAAATTTAAAAAAAATAAAAAAAAATTCAGCTGGCCCGCCATCTACTGGCTAAAAAAATATTGGCCCGCGGCCAAAGTTACTTGCCGACCTGTGCTGTAGGGGGAGCAAAGAGCAATAAGTCTTTAGTGTTGCTTTACGGTCACAAACAGATGGCCGGACATTGTCTATCAGGATTTTTTGGTAGACAGCAGAATTCATGGTTCGATTTATCACAACAACTCTTCCAGGTCCTGAAGCAGCAAAACAACCACAGACCATCACACTACCATCATCATATTTTACTGTTGGTATGATGTTGTTTTTCTGAACTGCTGTGTTACTTTTACACCAGACATAATGTGACACATGAAACGTTCAAGTTTAGTCTCTGTATCTTCCCAAAAGTATTAGGGATCATCGAGACAAGCTTTTATGTTATTTTTGCTCAACAGCAGTTTTCAACATGGAACTCTGCAATGCAGGTTATTTTTGCCCAGTCTCTTTCTTATGGTGAAGTCATGAACACGGACCTTAATTGAGGCAAGCAATGCCTGCTGTTCTATGGATTTTGTTATGTTGTCTTTTGTGACCTCTTGGATGAGTTGTGGCTAGGCTATTGGGGTAATTTTGGTCACTGCCACTCCTCGCAAGGTTCTCCAATGTTCCATGTTATTGGCATTTATGGATAATGGCTCTCACTGTGCTTTGCTGGAGTCCCAAAGCTTTAAATATGTCATAAACTTTTCCAGACTGATAAATCTTAATTACTTTCTTTCTCATGTGATTAACCACAGTTAGGTTTTAACTTTTTCACACAGGGTTTGGATTTAGTTTTCCCTTCATAATAAAAAGTAATTACCTTGATTTAAAACTGTATGGTTTGTTTACTTGTGTTATCTTTGATTAATATTTAAATTTATTTTATGATCTGAAACATTAAAGTGTGACAAACATGCAAACAAATCATGGAGGGGGCCAACACCTTTTCACACCACTGTAAATATGAGAAAACGTGAAACAAATGACCCAGGATTACGTTTATAACTCCGGGCTAACTATTTCAAGTGTGAAAAGCCCTATACGTTGATCCACTGTATCCACTGTGTATTTGTAGATATCTACTATAAGTTTAATTCTGCTCATTTTGTTTAGTGTTTTACCCATTTACTCTTTAATACCCTTTCTTCTCTGCAGCGGCCGGACACAAAAGCAGGTTATAGATTATGTGAAGGAAAATGAGTTTAAAAAACTGCCATACGAAAGGTAAGTCTGAGTAGAATTCAGTGCTACCGTTCCTTTAAGATTTTTTGGGTATCATAAAGCGTGCATATGCGTTTGTACAGTTTGTGTTTATTGTTCTTTCCTTCAGGAAACACAGTCGAGTTCAGTACAACAGCAGCAGCACATCACCTCTTCATTCTGTCCTGCCAAAACAAGTCAGTCTTTCCACAAATACACATCTACTGTATGTGTCAACCAAAGTACTGATGATTAACCTGTTTCTCTGTCTCTCTTTCTGTCAGGCTGGTAGGCAGACCTGGGAAGGCTCATTTCTAGCAAGTTCAGAAGATTCTGCTGTATTGAAACCTGCTGGAAACTCCTCCCCTTCGAACCAGGAGAACGGATGCAGCAACCAAATGGAGAACAGCCAACATCAGGCTGATAAACAGCAGCACACAGATCAATCAGGTCTGGCATCCCGCGCGGCCGTAGGCAGCAGCTCGTCCATCCCTTATATTGACTGCAGTGACGCAGAGTTTAGTGAACAGGAAGTCCGAGGTCGGGTCAGCAGGTCACAATCGCACACACGCTATACTGACAGCGCGCCTGATCGTGGTGCTGGGTTCGGTATTCCCCACCCACAGCAAGATAGATACTTGGGCAAGTTTAGTCAGGCAGAGTCTCCGACGCTTTCCCCTGTAAGCCAAGCTGAAAGCCCCGCCCACAGCTATCCGAGCCCCTCCTCTCCAAATCAATTCGGTAACATTTTTCAGTCGTCTTTTTTTGGAAGCGGGACTCCGGTCCGCGGGCCACTCCATAGCACGCTATTGGATGAGCTTGCCGCGAAAAGTCCCGTTAAACGCTACACTGGTACCAGGAGCCTGACTTCTAGTCCCGCCCCCTCCTCTTTTCACAGGACTAGCTCACTAAGCCACGCCCAGTATAATGGAAACACCGGGCGAAGCTTTAGTTCAAAAGCAGGACTTCGAGAGGACAAGGGTGGACTTTTTAGCAGCTGTTCCCCAATCGCGAACCGCTCGGCAAACAAGTCCCAGAATGCGGTTAGTAGTCCGTCAGAAACAAATTCACGTGTTTTAAATCAGCCACACACCCCCGTTTTCTCTCGCACTGAGCGAATGGCAATGCTTGAACGTAGAATGCTGGCCAATGGGCTCGCGCTCCCAGGCAAGGCCAATCTGAAGGCGAACTCCCCGCATCGCCGCTTCGGCGCGGTGCAGATGATTGACGGCTCCACCAGTAGTGGAACAGACACCAGCGATTCAGATGAGGCGGTGTCTACTGGCTCCTGCAGCCAATCGCTGGGGTTTGAAAATTCAGCTGCCCGTAGCTCGTCCCCCCTCCCCAGAAACAAGTACTCATTCGGTAGCCTGCAACTCGATGAGCTCGATGATGAGGGAGGGTGCGTGAACCTTAGTGATGAAGAAGGGATGCAAGTGTGTAACTGCTAGCGTCCTGAGGGGTTAGCTTATAGACTATATCTCACGTTTTGCCCAGAAATGCCTCTCAGAACCCAACTCTATGAGGTTCTGTTGCTGTTATTGTCCTATGATGTCACTCTGAAATGTTTCCTTCAAGTTCTCTTGGGAACTTTCTAACATGATGAGTGTTATTCTAGTAAGACAACCATGAAGCTTTCTCTCTTTTTTGTAAGAGACAGAAAGCATGAAATTTTATAGTCAGCATTCACCAAAGATAATTCAGTTTGCTATTGCCTTTTATTTTGCTTCAGTACTTAGATTTATCATTGGAAATAGTGACCCCCACACAGTCAAGTTTGGGTCATGTTTTCTTGTACAACCTGTGCATGCTGATATCTTCCTGATTTGCTTTGTTTCTACAAAGTGACAGCACATGAATTTGCACAAAGTTGAAGGACGTATTTCAAGAGTGTTTGGACGTACAACCTTAAGTGTTAGCAAAAGATATGGCAAGTGTTTTTTCAAGGTTTATTTTGATATCCTAAAAGTAGTCATGTTTCCATCCACCGCATTTTAGGATGACACTTTGCTCTGAGGTCCACATAATTTATTATATACAGTATGAAAAAAAAAACTACAGTTGCTTATTTTTGCAGCAAAAAGTGGATCAAAAAGTTACAGTTTTGTTCTCTTCAACTCACTGGATGGATGTTTTTAGCAGTATTCCAGTTATGTGCAAAAGCTAAATCTCTGTTTTATCTCTGTTTATATCCTAATCAGAACACATCAGAGACTTATTTTCAGGTTATCTGAAAGTTTCCCGCTGGTATTTAAGAGATGATGGAGTCGTTCATGCGATAATTTTATAAATATGAGTTTGAAGTGTCATTTTTAGGTGATGATTGAACACATTCTTCATCCTGCAGAAACGTTTTTCTAGCGGTGCACCGATACAGAATTTCTGTATTGTTACCGATATTCAATTACTTAGAAAGACATCATTAGTTCTGATGGGTTTTCCAGGATATAATCAGGATCAATGGCGGTCAGTGAGGAAAAATGCTTTTATCTGCTGATACTGATTATACAGTGCAGCTTTCTTCCTTAACTCTGTTCCCGCCAGGATTTTCCAAAAGTTTAATGCCTTTTTTATACTGTTATTCCATTTTTGTGAATGACTTTTGTTAGAGATCAGATTCAGAGCGATCCTCAAAACATACATGGAGTTTGAACGGGAATACTTCCGGGTAGCATAGTTTGGGAAAGAGAGACACCTGTGGATAATAGTGGAAATACGAATTGCCAGAAAACGCGTCATTGGCAGGGAAGGGTTTTCTCTTAATTGACGAGTCAAATGATCAATGGCGGTGAAAGAGTTAAGGTCTTACTACATTTTTTTTCTAAATAATGCTAGGAAATTAAACTGAAACACTTTGAAATTACCGTGGTATTTTTTAAAGCATACTCTTAAAGCTTCATCTTTCATTGATATCGGCATTTATAAAGTGAGGTAGTTTTCTTAATAACCTCTTGCCATTTGTACAGTGTGTGTGCTGACAGCAACAGCTGCATCTTTATATCATTTTTAAAGGACATTAGAAGAAAGACTTGCATGATTTTGTAGGTAGTTTTAGAATTTTAAACATAAGGGATTTTGCTCTTATAGTGTGAAATATGTGAGGGAATGTATTTGTCAGGAAGAGATTGTTTCAATTGAGGAATTAATGTAAGAAACAGGTTACCCAAGAATCAAAATTCTGTCAGTATTTACTCTATATTTACTCATTGGTCGTTATAAAACCATCTGATGTTCTTTCTTTAGTAGAAGACACAAGCTAAAGTTTTAAAGGCTTTTCACTAAGTTTACTTCGCAAACAGACTCCAGCTAAACTTTGCAAAAGTTTGTAGGGAATAAACTGAAACAGCATAGAGTTGTATCTATTGGGATCAATGACATGACATGCATATTTTTGTGTTCGATGTCATTATGTACTATAAAAATAATTTACATTAACCAACATTAAATAACTACATTAATTTTACATTAGTAAGTGATACATTATGTGTCACTTTATCCATTTAGATTAAATACTTTTTCAGTGTTTTTTATAATATTTTTTTAAAAAGCTTGTTTTTAATTGAAACTGAAAAATTGCTATATTGTTGTAGTGGGTAGGCAGGTACAGTACACTCACTGTGTCAGGTGGTGCAACCAATGTTAAACAAAAAAACTATTTTATGGGAATTTCAAAATTATTTTTATGAATTTGATATCACAGGCAAACACTTATACCAGCATCCAAGTGTAAGTCTGTTAAATGTAAATCCATTGTGGAGGTCAGGTGGTGCAACCAGAAAGTCAAAGGGTGCAGATGCTGTAACGGCGCATTCACACAGGGCGTAAGCGTTGATGCTTCCCATTCACTTTTAATGGGTGACGTCAAGCGTTGGCAAACTGAATTGTGGATCCGTCGGCAGAAGTTGAACGTTTCTCAACTTTTCAAGCGGAAATGCGAGCGTCCGCCAATAAGATTACCTTCTGCAAATAACCTAGGCAGAGCCAGCCAATTACGTTTATGGAAGACCGGAGCATGTGCTGCGGCCACTATGATTGGCTGTTGGCCACGCTTCAGACAAGCCTTCCGTCGAGCGTTAACGCTTTCGCACCGTGTGAATACGCCGTAAATGCCACTCAGAATAATAAAAAACCTTGAGCTAAATACTTTTAATAAACTAATAATTTTAGTTTAAACAAATGCAAACCAAGGTTGTCTTAAATTGTTATTGTACTTTTTTATTATTGTATTTAAATGTATAGTTCTCAAATGTTAGTTTTATGGTAAAGTTGTTTGGCACTTTCATTTTCAGGATTATGATTTTAAATGCACCAATAAAATAAACAAACAATCAGCATGATACAGGAAGCGCATAAAAAACGTATCTTGCAAATAATTGGTTGTACCTACTGACATTTTATTAAAAGGGATATCAAAAATATTTAAAAAAAATAATTTAAATGTATTTACCTTGTTTCTGACTCAAAAATATGCATTCATCTTCAAAAGATAAAAAAGATGTTTTAAGGAGCTTGTTTTGTCATTGATCCATTGATGTAATGAAGCATAACTTCTGTTTGTGTTTTCTGGATGAAAGAAAGACACGACTCCAGTAAATAATGACAGAATTTTTTAAGAAGTGTTTGGCTCAGTCCAGGTGTCACATGACAGCGCTTGTGTTTGTGTCTCACCCTATTTGACTCTTATTCACTCATGAGCTCATCTGTTTTACCTCAGTATAGACGGTTTCAGCAGTAACAACATAAACAAGCGGCTTTCACGGAACGCGCGTAACTTAAGGTAAACTCCGCTTAGAATAAATAACAACAAAGTCCTTTTAAAGTAGTTTATTTATATAACAAGCAAAATAAACAACACGTAGATTACCTAGGAAACCAAAACATTTGTTATTTTCGACAAGGTATTTATTCAAGAGTTCAGTTTAGCAACTAGTTAGACCATTAAACAAACAGAAACCAGAAGTAAAGTTCGGACCAGACGAATAAACGCATCACCGCATGTGCGTCCGATGAAACCGTCTATATCTGTTAACCTTCAGCAGGGATTAGAAAGGGCATTTTACACTTTTATTAAGGTTTATTGATCTCAACAAAAACAGTTCTTTCACATCTAGAATTTCAAATGCCATTTAGATTTTATGACACAAATGAAACAGATTTTGTGTTTCTAATCCCTGCCAGTGACTTCTCACCTAACTCTGATCATTGCACTATTGGCTGATTATTGTTGTACACCTGTTTTCTGCTTTCTGCTACTTTTTTTGCCAACTAAACTGCTTGAGCTTGTCATCTTTTTAATGAATCAAAGCTTGTTATGTTTTCTGCTGTCATTTAAGATGAAGTGAATGTAACACTAATGGGGTTGCATGTTCTTCCCTCACACAGCTTTTCTGTTGTGTTGTTGTGAAGCGCTTCACACACGTAAATTACTTAATGCTTTTGAATGTCTGTGATCTGATAGATCTTCTGTGTTTGTTCACACAATGAAACAACTGTTTAATATGAGCTGGATGGAGTGCTGTTGATTTGTGTGAATGACATGTTGATGATCTTTCTAACTTTTAGATAACGGCTATGTTCAGAATAGTCTTACTTCATAGTGCGCAGTGCACATGCACTACTGTGTAATTAAAGTATGTGAAACATTTTGTTGTTGTCATCATGTGACATCATTATGTATATTTCATGGTCTGCCATCCAGTTATTACTTTATTTTGCATGTTGTATAAAAACCATGTAGGTATATTTAATGCATACTGAAAACAAGCAGTTATGCTATAGTATGCTATTCTGAACATAACAATAATCTCTTCTTCTGTTCATTTTCATATTCTGATGTTTTCTGCTTGATCTTTTGGTTCTTCTCTATATGAACCACACAGACTTTCTAACAATGTGTTTTGTACACTAATGTTAATAAAGTTGTTGTTGGCCTTTGAAGACTCTATTGTTTTTTTAAAGTTTACAAAGCTCATACCCCCCACCCACTGTCTGTGGCTGTGCATGTGTATAATATTTGTATATTGTAATGCGGATTGCTTCATGTATGGTTATGTTGTCTGGTATACATGGACAAATTTGTGTTGTATGCAGAGCTGGAAGTGGGGGGATTCAGGGGGCGGAGTCCAGGAGTTTCACCGGTTAGATTTTTGTAATGGTGGAACAGAAAAGCTCTTAATGCATTTAATAGCATTTAAAAACGAGTTTTTGATTGCAACTATTATTTTATAATGCAGTCCGTTGTGACTCTGGACACTACTCAAATCCCTGTCACGCCACAGAGTGCCACTCACATAGTTAAACATTAAATAATATAATATTTGTCCCAAATCGTTAGCGATTAACATTGGCTGCTGACGTATATTTTTCATTTTATAGTAGACGCTATCTGACTAAGCTTGCGCTATTTAATGTGCCCTTCTGGTGTGATACCTCAGAGTTGTCCTAGACTGGGCCCTGCGCTACTCGTCCGCACAGAAACACAGAAACCAAACAAAGAATCAAAAGCACTCAACAATTAAACCTTTTTATAAGATCCATCCAACTCTTTAATAATCCAGAGAATAACCTGAGTGTGCCAAACTATAATGACAAGCAGTGGACTCTATTAAAAACTTTAAATATGAGAGGTTTTAAAAGTTTATTAGTTTGCATTATATGATAAAAGCACCTAAGTTGTTTTTTTCCGTATTGATGACGCCTCTATTAGTCTTAAATGTATAAAAACCAGCCCATTGTCATGATTTGCGTATAAATAGCACGCAGTTTGAAAAGTCCTGTAATATATACAGAAAATTCCAATTGAAATAAGTGCACATGATTAAATTAAGTTTTCTTAAAATTATTTTTCTTTAAAAAATTGTTGGATCTACGTAATTTACTTATGTACACCAGTTCAACATGATTGAATAAAGTTTTCTTAAAATGAAATAAATTTGAATATATGTTAATTTCAGTTTAAGAAAAACTAATTTAATCATGTGCAACTGATGTCCAGAAGGTTTTTTTCAGTGTATGATATGCCAGTCCACATTCATTCATCCATCTTTCGTGTCATTTTATGTATTGGTTTCTCTTTTTTTTTTCTTTTTACCATTGTCCCTTGGGTTTGGGGTTAAAAAATCTCTTTGTTCCATAAAATCACATTCTAAACCCCAACTCCAAGCAACCATGGTTTAAAATTAGACAAAAAGATGGAGAAACCTATATATTAAATGACATGTCCAAACTTTGGAGTGGTAGTGAACATACATGTACAACCAAGGCTGGAAATTGTATATATTCACATGGAAGGGGGGCAGGTATTAGATGACTTCTAACACAGGTTTTTATAGGGACACACTAATATATAAAGAGTAAGCTTAATAAAGTTTAACAACAGCCAATAGTCATTGCTGATGCATCCTGTCAATCAAAATAGAACAGGAAAATGAATTTGAGGTCTGTTTATAGAAAATGTAAAGAGACATCACTAGTTTAATGTATAATGTTATTGGTCATTATGTGAATAAATAACATTAAGAAAATGTAATCCTCAGAATTTGGTTAATGCAAGTTGATATAACCACCAAACTATCGGCATTAGCAGACAGGGGAGAGATAAGACAAGCACACATATACTTCTTAATATACATATGAGTCTAGAATATCACAATTTATTTGATCAAAACTGTTTCTATTATTAAGCTTCATTAACCCTATGGGTAACACTTTACTTGAAGGGGTTTGCATAACACTGACATGACAGCTTTACAATCATGACATTACACATGTCATGAACATAAAGAAGATTTTATGCATGTTTATGACAACTGGCATAAAGTGACAGTCACTCAATTATGTCATTTTTCATGCAAAGATGACATTGTTTGAGATGTCTTTGTTATGACAACTTGACAGAAAAGAGGAACTATATTTTATGGCGTAATAGCACTTTTGGGAGTACTTCGACTCGCCTGAAAAGTCCGCTCCCCTTCTCACTCTCATAATGGGAGAGGGAGGGTGTTACTGCGCCAAGTCGAAGTACTCCCAAAAGTGCTATTACGCCATAAAATATAGTTCCTCTTTTAAATCCGCTTAGAAAAGCGCTATGTTTTATTTTGTACCACCAAACTTGCTCGTATAACTACTCGTCTTAAATAGGAAAAACGTTGATGTGTTTGGTCACTTCTAACTTTATCTCTAAATGGTACCATTGAATGAATGGGGCTAAGCTAAATGCTATCGTAGCGTCGCAGCGCGCTCCAGCGCTTACGTGCACACACACAGATGATAGAGGGATGATTCAACAGTTCTTAGTTAAGGTAATAACATATTTTAATATTGAAAATGAGTAGACTATTCCTTTAAATGATACTCTAAGGTACTACACCGAAATAGAGTACAGTGGTATTATCATGCAAACAAACTGTGTTGCTGTGATACAATTTGTTTTGGAACTAAAAACATGTCACATGTAAGAGGAAGATGTGTGATAATTTCATGATCTCTTTCTGTCATCCTCAGAGGTCACACAAGCTCTGGTGACATTAGTAAACGGTTACACTGACGACTTCAGAGGTGTGACCCCATCACCCCTCATATCACCTGTGCTGAATGACAGCGCTGCCAAACGCATAGATGAGGAAGAGGACAACAGGACAAAGGTGAGGTTTCTGTGTATGTGTGTATATATATGTGTGTGTGTGTGTGTGTGTGTGTGTGTGTGTGTGTGTGTGTGTGTGTGTGTGCGTGTGTGTGTAGAGAGAGAAGAGACAGAGAGAGAGAAAGAGAGAGAGACGGGGGAAGGGGGTACAGTGTATCTACTGATTTTGTTGAAGATAGATAGATAGATAGATAGATAGTTTTATTGTCCTGTAAACAGGAAATTTGTTTTCACAAACTGTCATACAGTACACGCAGCTAGTACAAACATATATACACAAAAACAACAACAACAAAACACAAGATGGTGAATGTTCAGCTTTGTAGATTATTGAGGATTGAGATCGCCGATGGTACAAAGCTCTTTTTGAAACGAGCCCTTCTCCATTTCAGGGTCCTATACCTGCGGCCTGAGGGCAGGAGAGTGAAGTTGAAGTTGAGGGGATGCTCTGGGTCCGTTGTTATAGATTGGGCAAGGCGGGCTATTGCTCTGTCATTAAGTTCTGAAATGTTAGGTGTAGAGG
Organism: Paramisgurnus dabryanus; assembly: GCF_030506205.2. Classification (NCBI taxonomy): domain Eukaryota; kingdom Metazoa; phylum Chordata; class Actinopteri; order Cypriniformes; family Cobitidae; genus Paramisgurnus; species Paramisgurnus dabryanus. The sequence continues at coordinate 33,119,346 of NC_133351.1, forward strand.
AATGTATTATTTTTGAAGCTATGTGTGTGATTTTACTGAGTTTGTTTTTGTTAGTGACTGACAGCATAGTGTAAAAACTAGTGGAGCAGTATAACAAAATGGGCTGTATGATGCTCATATACAGAAGTAACAGAAGGCGAGGGGCAATGCAAAGGGAGCTGAGTTTTCGTAGAACATGCAGACGTTGTTGTGAGCGTTTTTGGATGTCTGTTATGTGATGGTTATGTGATGGCAACAATAATGTTGAAACTATCTGGCAAGACTGAAAAATCAATGCATCACTAACCAAAGGTAACATGGTGTTACCATGGTATTTTAGATATGGTACACACACTCAGAGGAATTTGGGTTACTTTCTCTAATCAGCCAGGTGGGTTAAAAGTGACCAAACAGTTGAGTTATTGTTTCATCATTATTTTGTAATATTATATAATAATATTTTAACAATCAATATTTAATAAATAAATGAAGAATTGGTTCCAAAACACGATAAACGGCATAAAAAAAAATGTACAACCAAAATCAGTATTGTATCAAGTTAGTATTAAAAAATTACTTTTTACATTTACGCAAAATCCAGGCGTGTTATTCTGTCAACTTTTCTCCCTTTTTTCCAAAACATGACAAACAACACTCCTCCTTCTCTGCAGAATGCAATAAATCCGCTTAACCAATAACAGCGCACCATTCCACGCATTTTAAACAACAATGGCGGCACTTTGAATACACACAGAATCCTAGTTTTCCTCATCTACTTTGTACTTCGTGATCAACAAACAAACAAAAACAAAATAATACTTTTGATGGTATTGATAAACTTGTGGTGGTTTTCTGTGATGGGAAAGAAATGTAAGCCATCGAGGCACTCGGGTGAAGGAAAAATGCCGTCTGGTGCTTGTTCTCACATGACAACATCAAGCTTCTTCTTTCATGCTAACACACTGACCCCAGAGATCTTCTGAAAAACACTAAACTTATTTTACTCGAAGGCAACGAAAATCGAGCAGGACCAAAACATTTTACAGCTGATCGCTGTCAAAAAAGTTCAGCTACGATGTCCCATGGATGACCGCAACAATGGAAGTGTTCTTAATATGAAAAAGTACAGTAAGTGTTTTGATTAATGCCAATAAGGTTTTTTTTTTTTAATCAGTGTATACCACTAGTCAACTAAATTAATATAACATGACAAAGATGAATGCACATTTATATATTGATTCAATAAAAACATTCTGGGAAAAAATTATCATTTTATAATAAATCTTTGAAAATCTAATTTTGGATTTAAATTTTTAATAATAAGTTATAATAACCTAAAGATGCTATGTGAAAGTTTGTAACACAAAATAGTGTTTTTCATCTTGTCACTTTCTTGGTATAGAAAATAATTTTTTGCGTTTTGGAACCAAACTCTTCAAATATATTTTGTTTACAAATTAAATGACATTTTAAATTGCTAAATATTTCAGCATTTTACAGTTTTTTTCGATTGCTAAACGACAGAGGGCACAACTGGAGCTACATGTGCAAAACTCTAACTACAGTCTGCACTACCAAAAGTCACCTGAGCACAACTCTAAACACATGGCTCAAAACAGCTCCGTGCAGCCAAACACTAAACACAACCCTCACTGAGATAACACACACTGTCACTCACAACACACTGAGAGGAAAAACACTAACATCAAACACCAATACACAAAATACTAACTTTATATCTTTACAGTTTTAACAATTTCAGTGATGTCACACCAAGTAATGTTTTCTTTAAAGAATGATTTATTTATTGATTTATCACAATATTTTTTTTAGAACATCATCATTTTTTAGGGTAAATGAAAATTAGCAGTTTGCTTCAGTTGTCTATAGTAATTTACGGAATTACAGTAATGAGAAAAAAGGTAGAAACTTAAAGTACACGAAAGGTAATATTATATATAAATGAAATATATATATGAAATTGGAATTTATATTTATATGAAATTGCAATCAGCAGTGTTTGAAAGGCACAAGGCTGAAATCAATTGTGTTTTGAATGTGTGGTTCACAGTTTTGATAGCAGTGTGTTAGCATTTGAACAAAGTGCTGTAAATCCACAGTGTTGTGCAGGTTGTGGTTAAAGTCATGGAATAAGTGTGTAAAGTTTTGAAAACTGTGTTCAAGCAATGAAAAACGAACTAGAGTTTGGTCCACATGAACTGCTGCTGTGCAGACTGTAGTTAGAGTTTTGCACATGTGACTCCAGTTGTGCCCACTGGCGTTTAGCAATCGAAAAAAACTGTAAATTAAAGAAACAAAACAGCACTGGAAATCAATTCAATGCATTCTGTTAACATATTTTTACAATAACATGAATAGGATTGTTTAATTAGTACAGAAAGATAAGATAACATTAACATTAAATCAGAACTACAACAAATGTTGTTTCAACAAATAAGTCCAACAATGTTCTCACTGAAAGCTGCTCCTTCCACATGCGATTCAAAACTCCAGTGCCAAGCCCATGCGCTAATGTTTCAACCATCAGTGAAAATACCCAACCTGTAACCCAGCGAGCTGGGTAACCCCACACTGAAGAAAATAACCCAATAAAATGACTCAATCAGCTTAACCTAGCCACTTGGTTGAAAAAAAAAGAGATATTGTTTTCCCCTAGACCCCAACAATGAATCCACAAAAAAGATCAACTTTGAGCTTCTTCTTGGGTCTTTTCACACACAAATGGTTTGTAGAAGCAGCTGATGATGTTTAACACAGACACCTTTTTGTAGTCTCCATGGCGCCTTTTTATGTCACCTGACCTTGCGGGTCAGCACAGAAGCTTGTCAACACCGTGATGCAAGAAACATAATGTACTTACTGAATGACATACAATTCAAAACATGACAGCTCGCCCTAACTTATCCTCAAAAATATCCTCCTGGGAACAGACAGCAGCGACATAATACAGGTTGAGTTTTGCCAAGATCAAATACACTGACGTATCATGACCATTAAAGTGCCCAACTTTATCCTAAGAGTTGTCATGACTGAACTGTTATGTGATTAGTTGAAGGTCAATGTGTCATTGTGCACTAAAGATGTGTCCTGATGTTGTGTGTTATGTAGATCTGTCCTGCAGATGATGTATACTTCATAACTAAAGAACTGTTGAACACTGAGAGGACGTACCTGAAAGACCTGGAGCTCATCACACAGGTAAATGATGGACATACACACACATTCCTGTGTACAGCTCATATGTCCTGTTCAGCCCAAAGTCATACACCGGCCATTCATCTGAGACCGTAGATCAGGTTTAAAGAGTTCAAAAGTGTGTGTGTGTGTGTGTGTGTGTGTGTGTGTGTGTGTGTGTGTGTGTGTGTGTGTGTGTGTGTGTGTCAGTGGTTTCAGGCAGTGTTGGATAAAGAGGAGTGTGTTCATGACTCTCTGAAGAAACTCCTGACCTCCACCTATGGGCCTCTACACACACACCATACACAATTCCTGCAAGAGCTCGAGGAGAGACTCTCAATGTGGTGAGTAACACACACACACACACACACACACGCACGCACGCACGCACGCACGCACGCACGCACGCACGCACGCACGCACGCACGCACGCACACACACACACACACACACACACACACACACACACACACACACACACACACACAAAATCATTTGTGTTCACATAGATAAAATCTCTCACAGTTTGCTGTTCCACATCTGTATGCAAGTTTAAAATAGTTTGTTTTGCAGATTATCTTATTTATTTTTAAAGTTCACTCCTCTGCATGCTTTTATTGCTAATTACCCACGACCCTTTAAAAAAAAATTATCAAAAAGAAGTTATTTCTGTTTAGGAATTTGGAGCTGAAGCTGCATAAAGAGTTTTGAAATATATGAACTTAAACTGAATGACAGTAATGTTAAATTTTAAGGTAATATGTTTATATTCTAATGTGATAGAAACATAAAAAATCAGAAAGGAGCCAACACTTTTTTACACCACTATACATGCAAAAATTGTGATGAGTAATTCTGTGATATCACAACCAAATTTATTACATGGTAGTATTTCCTTTTATTATCTTCCTCATCACTTATCGGTACTGTATTGTAGTGCAGCATGCAATATTTGACGACACTTGACCATGCGTCAATATGTTACGCGGAGGGTATACCTTTCGCGTCATTTTTTTGACGAACTGGGGACTTCAATACTATTACGTCCGTTGCATTCTCTTTCCTATTTTCTTACCATTTTCGCGTCGGTTTAGGGTTAGATTTACATAATGACATCCCTACCCAAACCTAACTCTAACCCCAACGCCAGGTGACAACTGTGTCTAACCCCAACGCCAGGTGACAACTGTTTAAACTGTTTAATTTCGCGTACACTGTTTAATATGCGTAATCTAACCCTAAACCGACGCGAAAATGGTAAGAAAATAGGAAAGAGAATGCAACGGTAATAGTATTGAAGTCCCCAGTTCGTCAAAAAATGACGCGAAAGGTATACCCTCCGCGTAACATATTGACGCATGGTCAAGTGCGTCAAATATTGACGCCATGGGCATGAGGATGTGTAGCAAATAAGTATTGAACACGTCACCATTTTTCTCCGTTAATATATTTTCAAAGGTGCTATTGATATGAATTTTCAGCAGATGTTGGTAACAACCCAAGTAATCCATACATACAACGAAACCAAAAAGTTATATGTAATAATGTGAAATGACAGAGGGAAAAGTATTGAACACATGAAGAAAGGGAATGACAACATCTGAAAACTATCAGTAGTTTTATACTACTATAGTATAAACTACTAAACTACTCAATTAGTTTTTAGCCGTTTCATGCCTGTTGCATTATGTGTTCAAAACTTTTTCCCCATGTCATTTCACATTATTGTTTCACTTATTTGTTATGGTTTGTTTGTATGTATGGATTACTTGGGTTGTTACCAACATCTGCTGAAAATTACATGTCAATAGCACCTTTGGAAATATGTTTACTGTGAAAAATGGTGACGTGTTATGTTTTTATTACCTATAAGCCGTTATTATCTACATATGCCGGCATGTTTCTACAGTAGCCCTGTATAGAGCGTGTTTCATCACTATGTTGTCTCAGACAATGAAGTTTGTCCTGTGGCGGCTATCGTAGCTTCTCTTTACATTTTGAAAAGGAGGAGTGAGCTGTGGACTGAGCCGTTGGTTGCAATTCACAATTTCACCACTAGATGCGCTAAAATCTACACACACAGCTAGTGATGGCCGATTTTGAAACATTGCTTCATGAAGCCTGAAATCATTTATGATTCTTTTCAAACTGACCAAGTCACATGTTTTTAGCAAACGAGGATCAATTTCATTTTCATTTCATAACTGGTTTGAAAGTTTCGAAATCTGATGGTTCACCACTGGTGGAGTTGATCCAGAATGACCAGTGTCTAATATGGTTAGGTGAACTCAGGTGCAACTCTCTCTCAAGTTTATACATCAAGAGTTCTGATCTTTGAGGGGAATAGGGATTATCATGTTTGATCAGATTTGGACCAGACACATTCAACCGCATGTGCGTACAGAAAATTGCTCAATTTAGCATCTTTCAGCGGTTAAATTGTTTAAAATCACTTAAGTGTTAACATTTGCAAACCTTTGAAACACGTGTAAATGATCAACTTTCACCCTATTTAAATTTGCGTATTAATCCGCGAATAGCATGCGAGCCGAACCGTGGGTCGTGATCTGTACGAATCACTGATCAACTGCGATCCGTTACACCACTAATTATTTACCACTTATGATTGAGCATTAGAGACTTGAGTAGGCTACTTGCTGGTGGCAAGCTTCTCATTTCTCCGATGAGTCAACGATGACCGGAAGTGAACTTCATCGAGTATTGCACAGAAATCTTGTCAAAGAACGAAAACCATTATTTTAAATAAACGTTTCTGTTCCGGAACATATATTTTTTGAAAGTTTCTGGTTTCGTTTCTGTTCCTTGCAAAACATCAAAAGTTTCTGGTTTTCGTTCCGTGAACCGGTTCAAAGCCTTGGCTGCAACTAACGATTATTTTCATAATCGATTAATCAGCCGATTATTTTTCTGGTTAATTGACTAATCGGATAAAATATAAATATTTACTTAGATGTTTTCACAAATTATAGCTAAATAAGGCACTAAATTAAGGTATTTACTATTTACATGTAGAAGTGTACTTTTTAAAAGTGCAAAAGCCACACACTACTACAGAGTTTTACTAATATAATCTTTTTGATTTAGATATTTTAAGCCTTAAAAAAGTTTGTGCAGCTTTTAAATAGTAAAACATCTTTTAATGTCAAAATATTAATTAACTAAATTAATCGAGTTTTCAGAGATGTGCTGAGAATTTTGCCACAGATTAATAAACTAATTTAAATTTTCAGCTTTAGACCTTGATGAATATTAAGATTATTTGTTATGAACAAAATCAATAAGCCATTATGATATGAAAGTGTTGATATACATGCGTTGTTACAGTAATAAAAACCTGGATTTCCCCCTTACTTTAACACAGATGCTTGTGGGTCTTACATTTTTTTATGAAAACCCAACAAAAAATAAACAAATACAAACTCACTTATATTAAAGAAAATTAAACCTTTATTAACCAGCGTTTGTTTGCGTTTTTGCTTCTGTGCTTTTAACCAAGCTGGTCGGCTGTTCAGAAGATCGCATGAATAAACATGCAGCTCGCGTTGTATGAAGTCAAAGTGAGCTTGCAATGTATTTAGAATTGCACCTGACTTTAATTATAAATTAAATTATGCATTGGCGTTTGAAAACTGAAATTGAAAATGTATATTTTGTTATACAGATGGTATTCGGTCTTTGTATGGTTGTATTACTGTTATTGTTCTTGCAGTCTTGTGAGTGTTTTAGCCATAGGTGTCATTTACACTGGGGACGCTGGGGACATGTCCCCACCACTTTTTGAAATGGCTGATTTTGTCCCCACCACTTTTTGAAAGCATTTGGTTTAAATGTTATGAAAAATCAAACAATACCTGTGTGACTTGCATTGCAAAAATAACTTTCTTACTTAGTATTTTTGTCTTGTTTTCAGTAGATGATTGATGAGCAAAATGACCTAAGAAAATAAGCCTAGTTTTAGACAATATACAATTTAAGTGATTTTGTAATTAAAACAAGCAAAAATATCTGCCAATGGGGTGAGCAAAAAAAATCTAAAAATAAGATTTATTTTTTCTTAAACACTTAATTTAAGCAAAAATTTCTCACCCCATTGGCAGATATTTTTGCTTGTTTTTGAGCACAAATTCACTTAAATTGTATAGTTTTTGTCTCAAAACTAGACGTATTTTCTTACATCATTTTGCTATTCAAGAAAATACATCTTGATTTAAGAATTTTTTGATATTTCTACTGAAAACAAGACAAAACTACTAAGTAAGAAAGTCAGATTTTCAAGAAAAAAATTCTTAGTATTTTTGTCCTGTTTACATTAAAAATATCTAAAAATTATTAAATTATAAGATGATTTTTCTTGATCTAGTTTTTAGACCAAAAATATCAAATGTAAGTGACTTTGTTCATAAAACAAGCGAAAAAATCTGCCAATGGGGTAAGCAATTTTTTCTTGAATTTGGTGTTCAAGAAAATTTTTTAATATTTTTTGCTTACCCCATTAGCAGATTTTTTTGCTTGTTTTATGCACAAAATCACTTAAATGTCATATTTTTTGGTCTAAAAACTAGACTTATTTTCTTAGGTCATTTTGCTCATCAAGAAAAAGCATCTTAATTTAAGAATTTTTTGATATTTTTACTGAAAACAAGACAAAAATACTAAGTAAGAAAGTCATTTTTTGCAGTGTATGACTGGTTTTGTGGTCCAGGATCACATATGTTGCATTGTATGCTTATGGTGTGTTTTCTTTTACATATATAATGAATTTCATTAATCATTGACTTAACGTGCTGCTGTTTTCTACAGTATGGTGCTTTGGCACAATTCGGTTGATCTGGTGTTGTAGGTACTGTTACATGTGCAGTCGACTTTGTTGGGTTTATGCTGAGTATTTTTGTGTTGTTGACCAGCCTACACTATGCCCATTTTTGATGCGCCATTATTCAATATTATTCCCGTCCTTCTGTAATGTTTTTTCATCTGATCTTTTGTCCCCACCACTTTTCAACACAAACTGACGCCCCTGGTTTTAGCCTTTTTATATATTTATTTATCTATTATTGTTTTTATTGTACAGCACTTTGTGTCCGCTCTGGATGTTAAAGTGCTTTATAAATAAAGTTTGCTTGCTTATAATGGCACAGCTCGGTTGTATAAGAAAAAGTGAACTTACGTTGTATGACGAAACAGTAGCCGATAGTAGTGCGGGAGCATGTGACGTCACATACCAACTAATCAACAATAAAATTTGTTGACAACGAATGTCATAATTGATTTTTATCGATTTGAAACTTCGAAAAGTTTATTTCTCTCATCACTACACACATCACCTTTAAAATAGGATAAAGCCATAATTTACAGCTTTTTGTCTTTGGCACATTGTGTCTGAAGAATTTAATGATCGCTACCTGCATGGTCCGCTTAAGATTTTGTGCTATGATGAGAAATGTTTTGTTTTAATTTTTTAATATGTCTATAATTTGTGTTTTAGGGAAGGGCGGTCAAATGTTCAAGTTAAAGAAGATTTTCAGTGTGTAGGAGACCTGCTGCTAAAGCTCATCGGTGATCTGAAGGTGATTTAGTGTGAGTGTGTGTTATCCCGGCAAGCAATTTTGCATTTAAAATACGTCTAATAGCTGTCCAAACACAGCCCAGATGACTACATAAATTAAATGAAATAAATAAAAGCAAACACCGTGTCATCACTGTTGACTTTGCTTACATGATGTAATATGAAACAATTGATTTAAGCAAAATTTTGATTCAAGTTTACATCCAAATTCAAGTTTATTTTACTCATAGCCAAACTTTATCGGTTCTATAGTTAAACTAGAAGGTGAAATGACGGCTATTGCTTGCTGGGATGTAGGTTGGTATAATATTTGGGTTGTATTAAAGAGCAGATGTTTCTCTTGTCAGTCTCTCTCAGCAGAGCTTCAGATGAGTTCAGACTGTGTTTATGTACTGGAGAAAGCCTGCGCTGCGTCTCAGAGACTGATGTCTGTGTGCCGGGACTTTGAGCAACAGAAAGTTTGTTATATTCCATTAAATGTCTTTCTGCTGAGACCTCGACATCGACTGCTGCACTACAGACAGATCCTGGACCGACTCTGCAAACATTATCCATCCACACACAACCAATACAGCAGCTGCAAAGGTGAGAGACTAGTGTGTGTAAACACCAAACCAAGCTTAAAGAGATAGTTCTGCCAAAAATGATATTCACCCCCAAGCCGTCCGAGATGCATATGTCCATCATTTTTCAGACTAACACATTTTCAGTTATTTTAGAAAATGTCCTAGAACTTTCCGGAGGGTCCATCAAAAAATGTGCATCCATCCTTTACAAAAGTAATCCAACCGGCTCTTAAATAAATGCCATCTGAGGTTAATCCATGCGTGTTGTTGTAGAAATATCCATATTTTAAACTTTATAAACTATATTAACTAGCTTCTAGTAACGCCGCCATCTTAGACGTGTCCGCATGTTTATTCAGTGTCGGTTATCGCTAATGTTGTGTGTTATTTTGCCTGTCATCTGGTTTAAGTTCTAATTGTTACCTGTCGACCTCCTCATCTCTCGTGTGCACACCCTCCTTGAAACAATAGGTGTGTTCGAGTTCATGCGGCGCTGCGCAGACCGATTGGCGGCTGACTTGAAACAGTGCATGGCGGTTAGAAATTTTGTCAGACTTAAGCTGGAATTACACGTGCGTTTCACGTGGTTTAATCCTACCTTCAGTTCCACTAATAAACATTATACAATTTTTTTAATACAGGTGCAACTTAATATACCTGAAAATGTGATATTGTGTAAAAAAATAAAAATGAAAAAAGCGAAAGACAAAACTCTATTGGTATTTTAATAATCTAGGCTTTCCTGTTTTTTTTTACTCATACAGTATAAACATCAACTAAAATATTCAATATAAATGTATGGTTGCAACTTTTATGAAAGATTTGTTTTTTGACACATTCACCATCTAATTCACTTTTTTCGCCCTTAAAAATGAAACGCGGCGCACACATTCAATTCAATTTTATTTATATAGCGCTTTTCACATTTGGTAATTGTTTCAAAGCAGCTTTACATTAAAAGAAGCAGAGGAAACACAGAAAAATCGACAGACGATATAAGTAGCAAAATACAGCAGCTATGAATAAACTTTACAAGTGAGCGTATTAATAATGCATCGTATACAAGAGGGTGCTAAATTAAGCCAACGTCGGCTGACTTCCCCGGGTTGAAAACCCCCCCTAGGAAAAAACTCCTAACTTTTTTTTAGCTTGGGGGAACATAAAGTCCTAGGAGGGAAAAAAAACTTGGAACTGTGTATATTTATTTATAAGGGATGTAAACAGTATGTAAATGGATAAGGAGATTAAACTGGTTCCGTCGGTGGTCATTGGTCAGGCATTGGCTGGTCATCTAGAAGGTCAGTAGATCAGTGGTGTGTTCACCTCCAAGGGCAGCCAGAACTGGGTCTGTTTGTCTCAATGTCCTCGGATTCGAGGACGAGACGGGGAGAGAGAAACAAAATCATATTAGCGTTGGGGCTGTTCTCATGTAAGGCAAGTGTCATACAGTGTTGTGTTTTTATATATGCTCGGTTCAAGACAGGCAAGCTATTGCGAGATAAGTGCATTTACTAGACAAATTATGTGAATGCTTTGTTAAAGAAAAAAAAAGAAGACATCACTACGGCAAGCAGCAGGTGTCTTGCCGGCTTCATCTTCTTCCACGACTGCAAGCGGCAAACCTTGCCGATCGGTCTGCGCATCGCTGCATGAACTCGAACACACCTCATCTCTCTTTACTTCTGGTCATATGGTATGGCAGATGGGCGTGGTCCGGAAAAAGATAGAATTGATTAGCAAACAGCAACATGACCCAACTTCCAACGATCCAATAAATTATTGATGGAAAAATTAAAGTACAGTCCTGAATTTTTTTTTCCATTTCAGAAGCCGTGTCACTCGGATTTACGTCACCACAGAGAAAATACGTATTCTCTATATCCATTTCATGGCGACTTTAATAGAAGAAAGTGAAGTTATTCATTTATTTGATGCGATATTTCAAAATGCGCATAAAAGCATGGTGATGGAAACATAGTCTAAACATAAATCATCGGAGCACGTGATACACGTCTGGATCCGAACCTTACTTCCGGTTTCGTTTTTTTAATGGTCTGACTATAGTTGCTAAACTGATCTCTTGAACAAATGCCTCGTCGAAAATAACAAATGTTTTGGTTTCCTAGGTAATCTATGTGTTGTTGTTTTTTTGCTTGTTATATAAATAAACTACGTTTAAAGAACTTTGTTGTTATTTATTCTTAGCAGAGTTTACCAGAAGTTACGTGCAGGCCGCGACAGCCGCTTGTTTATGTTGTTACTGCTGAAACCGTCTATAGTCTGGTTTATTTGCATTGATAAGTGGCCTAGAAGTTGATCAGAATCAAAGCTATTTTACCCTTTGCAATACAAATTATAACGTTTGAAAGTTAAGGTTTTAGAAAGTAGTGCTGTCTCACAATTAGTTGTGACTAGTTATTTGCAAAATAAAAGTTTCTGTTTACAAAATATATCTGGGTGTACTGTGTATAATAATTATGTATAAATACACACACACACACACACACACACACACACACACACACACACACACACACACACACACACACACACACACTATTATATAAATATATTTTTTTCTTAAAATTCTACATGTTTGTGTTTGTATTTATATAAACATAATTATTATACACAGTACACACACATATATTATGTAAACAAAAACTTTTATTCTGCAAACGATTAGTGGCGACTAATCATGAGGCAGCACTATTAGAAAGTTCTGCTAACAATGCAATTATAAAGTGTCTAATGGTAAGGTTGTAAGAATTGTTTGCAATTGGTTTGTTTAAATTAAAATACATTTTTTAATGTTTAAATGTATTTGTGTATAATTGTATAATGTATAAATGTCTTTCTGTCCTCATATACTGTATATGGGGTAGACTACAGCATGTAGATGTTTCATCATGTGTTTTTCTACATGTACATGTTTGTATGTGTGTTTGTGTGTGTTTGTGTATGTTCTAGCTGCATTTTCAGATGTGTGTGAATTGGAGTCTGAGCTTCATTCTGCTCTGGTGGACACTGAGAACTTTCAGAAACTCCTGGAGCTTCAGAAGGATTTGATCGGTGTGGAGGATCTGGCCATGTCGGGACGTCAGCTCATCAGACTCGGCTGCCTCAGCAAACTCTCTGGGAAAGGCCTTCAACAACGCATGTTCTTTCTGGTGTGATCTCCTAACCTCACCCCTAAACCTCACACTCACAGAAAACCTGATGGGATGACTGAATAAAAAATACCACTTAACTTTAGTATAAGTTTAAAGGGCATCTATTATGCCCATTTTATAAGATGTAATATAAGTCAGGTGTGCCCAGAATGTGTCTGTGAAGTTTCAGCTCAAAATGTATTTAGTCAGTGGCTGTGGGCGGAGCTTTATCAGTGTGACCTCACATTGATAAGACAATGATAACTGCAGGTCTGCTTTGGTTTAATGGGGATTCAAAAAGGAGCGAGTGGACATTTTTATTGTAGGGTGGTTGTGTTCACACACTGCCAACACACATTTATGTCCAAACACTTTGTAAAAGTGTATTTTGCATAATATGTGCCCTTTAAGACTGTCAGTGTGCTCATAAACCATGTTTATGTTATAATGTTGTTATGCACATTCTTCACATTCTCACACAAACCCAGAGTTGTGAAACTTTTTTTCTGTTTATGTGGAGACAGTTCAATGATGTACTTCTGTACAGTACTCGTGGGATAACATCAACCAATCAATTCTCAGTACACAGACAACTTCCTCTACGAGGCATGACAGTAAGAGCATGAAATCTAACTTAACCTTATTTTAATGTTATTGACTGACATGAGTATCTACTCATGAGGAACATGTGTGCGTCTGTGTGTGTGTGTTTAGATCCGGGAGAGCGAGGACGAGTGGGGCGTTCCACATTCTTTCACACTGATGGTACAGCAGCAGTCACTGGTGGTTGCTGCCTGGTAACACTTCACATTTTATATTTTAAAGGGGTCATGAACTTCTCTGTGTTAGTATTTTGTTTTCTTTGGGGATATGAACATTTTTAAATGATTTTAATTTAGATATTGTTCATGGTATTTTTGTTTCCAGCTTCCGTTATATTAAAGGAAAGACAATATATGACCTCTATAGAGTCCACAACAGATTTCACTTGAGTGACAAAGTATATTAAAAAGCCGGTGGCAATTTACACTAAGTAAAAATATAGATATATTATCTGTTTACACTAAGTGACAATATCAGCATTTTCTTAACAATATGCAATTTATATTAGGTAAAAACTCATTTTATTTATTAAATACAATTATCAAATTTCCAATATATCATAATTGGATGTTATCTATATTTTAACCTTTGTTTTTTTGTACATGGATAAAATAATAACATAAAGTGTAAATGATTATATTCATTAAAATAATTATAGAATATAAGAATATAGAATAAAAGTCCTATCTACACCGACCCCTAACCTACCCAACACTGTCAGAAAAAAAAGTACAAAACTGTACCTTTTTTGTCGCTGGGGTGGTACCCCAAGGTACCGTTTTGTACCTTTACAGGTATATATACATAATACAATGTTGTACATTTTGAGGTACATAACTGTTCCTTAAGGATCTATTGTGTACCTTTAAAGGTACAGTTAACTGTTTTGTACCCCTAAAATTTAACTGGTACACAATTGCTCCTTAGGGTATAATATTGTACCCATAAGCAAGGCCGCCTTAATGCACGGGCTTACCTGGGCTGAAGCCCAGGGGCCTCTCAAGTTCAGGGGCCTCCCAAGTTCACGTTCATATTGTTTTGTAACTCGTCAGGTTTTCTGTCAATCACTCTAACTGCACGTAACTTACATGGGTGCTGACTGGTCCGTGGTAACTTAACGTGAAATAAAATATCAGACGTAACAGATTTTTCTATTCCGCGTAATGTGCGCGTTTTCAACTTGGCATTCCTACATGTTAGACTGAGTGTGACAGAGAAACGGGAAATAATCCACCAACAAATGAAAGAGTGATTTCTGAAATTTCATAATAAGAACTGAGGTGCAGGTCTCTCTCTCTTTCGCGTGCGCGCTCGCTCTCTGTGCTCGTGCAGCTGAGTCTCTGGCATGCAGAAGTCTCTCCAACTGTGCGCAAGATACTGTGCTGCCAAATAAAAGAGTACCCGAACATATTAATGCTGTTCGTTGTTATAAAGTTTAAGTTTACTCGCGTTTATATCAGTGACGCGTGCGCAGCTGTTGCGATGTAGTTTGACGCGATGTAAGCTCACAGTACACACATCTGTTGGTTTAGAAAGACGACGCAACGGTAAATGTGCAAGTCAAAGCGCGACAAGATGATCTCTAATGATCATCCCCTGATCGCACCATTCATATTTATAATGTCCTTATCTAAAGATCTTATATACATGTATATGTTCCCTTCTGTTCTGTTTTGTAAATATTCATATGTGTTCGTTTTACATGCGTAGTATGCATAAATACTAAATACAATGCATACTATATTTTCAATAGCCTACACAATAAATAACTGATTAAAAAACAAGATTCTGTCTATAAGACTTATCTTTTGTTAACATTAATGCATTTTCACTTTAAAACTAACTTTAACTTCTTATATTTTTAAAACTGTGCTGCATTTAGTTAGTGAGTGGCAATTTTCTGCAAATTTGTATATTCCAAAAACTATATAGATATAAAGCTTATAAACATATTACTCTCACACATTTTGGTTTTATTTTCACCACAAGTTGCTGTGTGTGGTTGTTAAATAAACTGTCTTGTGTTTATGCTCAAGTGGGCTCAGTGATATGTTAATAATGATATTATGGTGTTTTTTGGTTCAATGAGGGAAAACTCACTGTTGGATGTATTGAAAGAAACTAATGCATTTTGTGATGTAGATTACCTAGATATTACACTTTTTTTTAATAAGACTATAAATTGAGGGTATGGGGGGCCTCCAAAACCTCTCAGCCCCAGGGCCTCACATTAGGTTAAGGCGGCCCTGCCCATAAGGTACAACATTTCAATGTGTTGTATACCCATAAAGGTACAAAAAGGTACCTTTTAGGGTACCACCCCAGCGACAGAAAAGGAACAACTTTGTACCTTTTTTTTGACAGTGAATAAATACGTGTGTGGCACAGAGTTCCTGACAACTCGGATATATATATTTGAACATGAAACAATGTAATTGTCCATGTTTGTGTACAACAGGTTACAGTTACACAGAATTAAGTATTATGGTGCAAACAACAAAAACATTTATGTCCACATATCAATCTTTATTGGGCACTGCTTTGTTAGATTGTAAAGCTGTTTATAGACAGATGAAGGTCAAATGTTGTTCTGTGTCTTATAGTTCAGAGTCAGAAATGGAGAAATGGATGGAGGATATAAAGAAAGCTATTGATCTGGCGGAGGAATGTAATGGATTGGTTAGCAGTCTGCTTGTGTCTAATCGGGACTTCAGTAAGTGAGATGTGTTTCCATCACATGATGTGACTGTAGTGTTGTAGCTGTTTCTCAGTTAATATATATTCACTTATACACTGTAAGTCATTAATGCATTAAGATTTTTTTTCATGAAATATCTTGTTTCACTCAGAAATAAGTTGCATAAGGAAGGTTAGTTTGAATTGATGAGCTGAAATTAATATTAAACTAATTTCAGACATTTAACTCTTGGCTAACAGAAGTAAGAACAGATTAAATAATTGTTCACCAATTGTCAGTAAAACTCTTGTAAGGTAAAACAATAGCTCACAAAATATGTGTGTTGGTTCTGAGGGTATCGTTAAAGTTTTAACATTTTTCCAGAATCCTCTGGGGTTTCAGAAGTGGACTCAGAGGATGATCTCAGTGGGTCACAGTCATCTACGATGCGTCATGGCAACAGCTCAGTGAACATACATCACCGTGGTAACACTACAGCACATGTGTGTTGGCATCGTAACACCAGTGTTTCTATGATGGACTTCAGCATAGCAATAGAGGTAACAACATGACAACTGTTCAGTCTGTGTGTGTGTGTGCGCGCGTGCGTGTGTGTGTGTGTGTGTGTGTGTGTGTGTGTGTGTACTGTATAATAATACAATGTGATAAAGTACTTTACTGTATCTGACAGAATCAGCTCTCAGGAAATCTACTCAGAAAGTTCAAGAACAGCAATGGTTGGCAAAAACTCTGGGTCGTTTTCACCAACTTCACCCTGTTCTTCTACAAAACACATGAGGTAAAACACACACACACACACACACACACACACACACACACACACACACACACACACACACACACACACACACACACACACACACACACACACACACACACACACACACACACACACTCACAGTGTTGTGTTTACTTTCTACATTTCTCAGAGCTGTGTGAAATGTCTGAAGTCACGCTCATTTTTCTGTTGAGTAAGAGTTTCTCTTTTGTCTCTCTCTCTCTCTCGCTCTCTCTCTCTCTCGCTCTCTAGGATGAATATCCATTGGCTAGTTTGCCATTGTTGGGTTACTCAGTTATTAAAGCTGGTGAATCAGAAAACATTCATAAAGATCACGTCTTTAAGCTGCACTTTAAATCTCATGTCTATTACTTCAGAACTGAGAGTGAATACTTTTTCCAAAGGTACGATGTTTCACCACTTCACATTTTATCATACAATTTAATATGCAGAAAAAAAAACTATACAATTGAACAGATTGTTTATTCATTAATATAATAATAGGCTTTATGCCCAGCTACAGCAAATCAGTTGGTCCAATAATGGCAGACAGGAAACAAGGAGCTGGCTGAAGTTCAGGAAGTAGTGCAGCTGGGCATAAAGCCTATTAGCGGCATTTAGCATCTGAGCTCCTCATCTAAAAACAAATGGTGCTACATAGCACTAAAATTGGTTCATGGCTTCTTATCATAGAGGAACAGTGCCATATAGCACTGATGTAGTACCTGTGTAGAACCATATTGTGCTATAGTGGTGCTATATGACCTCCGTATGGTTCTTCAAATGTGCTTTATTTTATAGGTGCATAGGTTCCTCTATGATTACGAGCCAGTGAACCAATTTTAGTGCTCTTTGGCACGTTTGTTTTTAGAGTGCATTCAGTATATTTGTTACCTGGGAATCCAACTCATAATCTTTGCACTGCTACAATAAAAAATATTGTAATTTAAGGCGAAAATGCAATTGTTCATGTTTAATACTGCAGTAATAATGTTACATCTTTGTATGTGTTGTGTAGATGGATGACCGTGATTAGAAGTGCCACAGTGTCTGCCAGCAGAACCCGCTATCTGAACCGGACCGAACCAGACTAAACCACACAGAATCACGCTGTCTGAGTCACTAAACCACACCGAACCTGCTTTCTTAATCATACACTCCAAAAAAAAAAAAAAGCTTGTAATCATAGGGGAACCATTTTTAGTGCTATATAGCACCTATAAAGCACCTGTAAAGAACCATACAGAGGTGATATAGCACCATTATAGCACCAGATATGGTTCTATATAGCACTATATGGTTCTACACAGGTGCTACGTAGGTGCAATATAGCACTTAAAATGGTTCCCCTATGATTACAAGCCAGGGAACCACTTTTAGTGCTATTTAGCACCATTTGTTTTAAGAGTGTACAGAACATGTAAGGTGCTGAGGTGTGTGGTTCTGTATTGTTTATATTTGTGTGTGTTTATATGACAATGTCACATTAGTGACTGACTTTTTAAGACATTATAACAAAGTCACATAGAATGACATGAAGGGGGTATGTCACATTATCACATCTGAACTTTCTTCAGTTATTTATCAGCCTCCGTTATATATTTGTTGATATAAAAACAATGAACAAACATAGTTTTGATATAAAAGTTAGAGTCCACTTTAAGTAAAAAAACTAAATGTAAAAAACAGAGCAGCCTCGATAAGTCCTTAATTATTTTAGGTGTCATATTGCACTTATCCTATTAAAGCAGGCCTTTGATAGTGTTGTCTGGGCCAATATAACAAATATAACTAGTTAAAAGCCAGGTATGGGTGACTAAGATCACCAGTGTGTCTTACAGTCAGACAGTTTGGATAATAAGTGCCTGGCTTGTTTTCTTATCACAGAATTTCCTAAGATCAAAGGTGCTGTATTCACAGGATGGGGCAAACATGTATGCTGAAGTTTTTCAATCTATATTTAGGCTGTTATCTTGAGACATCTTAGTTGTTTGGGAAAAGCGAAAATAAAAGTGTTATCGAAGGCTCGAATGTAAACAAAGAAGTGGAATTTCCCTTTAAAGCAACACTATGTAGTTTCCATGTAAAAATTACTTTCAGCTCCCCCATGTGGTTGAAAAGCGCAACAGTGCCAGGTATCAGACACTCTTCTGCAGGCAGGGGGAGGGGCGGGGCTATGTGCTCTACCCTCCACCGCCACTTTCAGAGTGTGCTTGTAGCAGCTAGGAGGCTGCTCAGGTTTCAGCAACAGTACAATTTGTCCAGTTAATAGTTGTTCTATCACTGAAATAATTTTAGAGACATTATTTAAAGGTAAAAAAACTACATAGTGTTGCTTTAAACACAATGACGCTCACTGTAAAGACACAGGTGCTTTTTTACTTGAGTAACATTTCATCTGATTTTTTATATTCAATTATGCATTTGTGGAATTTGTCGGTTTCAGTGATTTGATTTTTATAGTACACATTTTTATGTTTTAAACTTTGTTTCTGGCAGCTAAAAACCATGATGGCTTCAAAAGTCAGTGTGCCAAAACAATATATTTCTGCTAACATTTTTTGAACACTATTTGGAAAATGTATGGAGTAAATGTTTTCAAAATGTACATTTTGATAAACTTTATTGAAGCTTATATTTATGAAGTGCCATTAACAGTGTAACACACGTAAAATATATTTTAAATCACCAAATTTATTTCTATCACCATGTAGCATTTGATAATGAACAAAAAAGATGTTTTGTAATTTGCTGCCCTTGTTTTATGTATTAAATGTACCAACATCAAACTAAGACAAATTTGCCTTAGACATTTATGACAATACAAAATCCACTTGTATGTTATAGTTATTTTAGTCCATATTGTGCATAATAAACAATGATATTGAACATGGAATGATCATAATAAACATTACATTTTGTAAGTGAAAGCAACATTGCAGAAACCTGTTGATTTTGTCCTCTGGTGATTTTTCTGTATTACTTTGGCCAACAGATGGCGATATTATATAGCAAATGTATATTGTCTCTGTAGCCCTTGTCTGAACCCTTACATTTCTATGAGTGAGTTATAGTTAAAGTCTTTTGACACTGACCAGCTGGTGCTGTACTCGAGAGGATTTACACCTAACGCCTGTTTCACACATACTCCGTATGCAGTGCGTTTGCGTTGCGTATTGCAGTACGTATGCGGTGCGATCCGTCAAGCATCCGTTGTGCTTTCACACATACTCCGTTTGCAGTGCGTTGCTAACCGCTGCTTCTGCGTATCAAATGACCATGTGATTGACACTTTCTGTTGAAAAGCGCCTCCTCAATAAACAATATAATCTATTTTTTTCACCAAACAATATACTTTAGATATTATTTGATAGACTAGTAAGGATGTTTAAAATCTATAGTGTAATGGTCAGGACACATGAAAGGATCAAAGGTCTATTTATGCTACCCGTGTACGCTTTTTGGTGAGAATGGGTTGCTTTATCTCCACATATATCATAAATATAAATTAGCATTATAACTTTTGAAGAGAAAATATAGGTGACAGGCATGGTTACATTATAGGCTACATTTCCTACTATTTATATATTTGCTGAGAGTATTTATATAACGGCAATTAACGTCTCATATGGCAAGAAATATTCTCACATAATTAAAATAACAGCATAATGACATGAATGAACAGACAAGGAAGCAAGAGTGACATGCAAATTGTATTATTATTACCGGAAAAACAGCAATATTACTGAATATTACTAAATAAGCTCAATAACAATTGAAAAAAAATATATTATCTCCCAAAACGTTATATGACAAACATTATATTTAAAGCAAAAGTATTCTTACAATCATTCAAGATCCACACATTATTCCATATTACTGAGCACGTTCGTCTCTCACCTCATAATAGCGCTGATTGACAGGTGCGCTTCCCCGTCTATCAAACAGATCTTTTTTATTTTGTATAGTTCTCCTTAGAAAAATTAACCATAATTTTAACGGTTGACAAAACGGTTTTTGTCAGATTGATTATGATTTGTATTACCTTAGTTTAACTAAAAATTTCATGGTTATGGATATTGTGATGAGACAATATAAATTTGGTTACTGTTGTTTTACAAATAAAAAACTTAAGACTATGTTAGTATAATTAAACAATGGTAAACTTAATAGCATACTTTATGTATATGCATGTATATAAACTCGGTAGAATATTTAACAAGATGTTATACATATTTTTCAACTCGTGGTAAGTGTTTTTATTATAATTGCTTCATACGGGGATTAAACAAATAAGATTACAGAAAAAACTACTGAAAAACTTTATTTACATCCATTTAGGGTGAAATTACTGCATTTTTGTGTAAATCCGTGTTCATTCTGACCACAAAACATGCGCTATCACTTTAAATCAGCGCGTGCAGCTTGCGTGCCGTACAGCAAAAATAGACTCGCTGCCGAAACGATCGCAGCACTGCTGCACCGCACCGCATCTGCAACAGACCGGACGGACCGCATACGTATGATGTGTGAAAGCTCTAACCTGTTAACATGGCTACGTAAAAAATTACGCACCGCAAACGCACTGCATACGGAGTATGTGTGAAACAGGCGTAAGTCTTAACGTAAAGCGGATCACGCAGGTATCTCCTCTCACGACTTACTCCCACACTGATAAAACTAATTTGATGATATGGATTTATTAATATATTTCAAGCTTTATATGTTGTTTTGCTTTTAAAATATTGAGTATCTACAGTATTTATCTACTTGATTAAAGACTACTAAAGTAAAGACTTTGCTCATGTATATCAATTGTCTATTTGTGACGTTGCGCTGCAACCCCATTCACTTGTAAAGTTGTCGATCATGTTTGGAACAACAATCAAAATATCTTATGTGTATAAAAAATGACCAATGGTTCAACAATGGTAGGAATTGTAGCTTTTTAACAGGAGATGTTTATTACTGAGTTTTTTTCAGAATATAATACCCCGAAGCATTTTGCAATTGTAATGTTAGCAATACCATATGAAATTAACGTTTTACTTAAAAATAATAATATACCACACTTATATCCTCCCTTCCTGAACCAAAATAAACTCTTTTCTAATCAAAAGAAGAGAAATTACAAAGTTAGATAACTTTTTCTTCAAAATATTATCTATGTACCACCTATAATTTCTTACTGGAATTGCTTGAATTTTCTTAATAAAAAAGATAAAGAAGTGTCTTTAAAATTAATATGAAGAGTTTGGTTCCAAAACAACATAACTTTGTTTGTTAAATTTTTCCAATATCTTGTTTTTTTAATTGTGCATTCCAAATAATGGAATCTCTTCTTGATATATAAATTTTACCCTGTCAAACATTTATTCAAGAAATATAAAACTGAAATTTTCAGGAAGGTATATCAATAACTTTATAGTTCTAGAAAACTATGAATCTGAGTCTATAAATAAAAGTCTTTGCTTTATCATAAACTTAATTTACTTTATGTGCACATTTAATTTCGCCCAAACTTAACCACTTTTTAATGTTTTTCTGAAATAATTTAACATGTATATATTATACTAATCCTCAATTTTAAAAAAGCAAGAAAAACTACTTTAATTTGTAAAGACTTTAATTTGTATACTTTAACTGATACAGAACTTGATGTCTTACCCTCATGTTCTTCAATAAAAGGGAAAAGCTGTCGTTCATGACTATTAATTAGACTGCGATGACGTTTAATGCAGACGTCCTATGACGAGGAATTAGCTTATGAATATTACAAGTCAGTACCCTCACCATAGTAGGATTCGCTGACTGCAAGGGGAGTTCAGACTCGACGAGACTGCGCGTGTTAAATCTCCAAACACACACAAACGGGCTTGAGAGTATGACAGCACGGGAGTGCGCTTTATTAAGACTGCCAAAACTTCCAGGAAACCTTTTACCAGAGAAAACATGGACCTAAGGATCTAACTTATTCATGTTACCATGAGAATAAAACGCGGGACAAGCAGAAAGCTTTTAAGAAGGACTTTTATCTCTGGGACTCTGGCAAAGGTGCGCGCTCGTTTTCGGGACATCAGTGAAACGCAGCCTTAATGTTTTTAAATCTGTTTTTTTAGCGGTTTAGTGTTAATGAATGAGAGTTTCTAGTCAGCTATGTCGTTCCCGGCTCCCGTGGAGACGCGAAAGTTCACCCGCGCGCTCAGTAAACCGGGCACGGCGGCGGAGCTACGGCAGAGCGCGTGTCAAGCGGTCAGGACGTCAGTGTTGGTGGTGAGTATCTCAGTTGTGCGCGTGTCCGCGGTGTGGTAGTGGGGAAATATCTGTACTGGTAATCTACAGGTTGTGAGTTCGACTCTTGTAACATGAAGTCAATACACTGCGCCATCAGCTTGAGTGACCATTAGGGTTAAAACATCATCTTGTTCATTTGAAGACACTTGGAGCTTTTTACCGGTCATGTCACTATTCATCATGTCCACTCCACATAAAACCAAACATTAGATTTTTCAAAATAATTAAATGTTTAGATTTCTATAACCTCCTAAGATTACAGGCTTTGTTTTTTTTTTTAAAGATTTCTTCCAGCTTTGGAGTTAGGAAGAACCAATAAATATAATAACCAAATATTTTTCTTTGATCATGTTTGTGTACAACAGGTTCCACTTACACAAGTGGTGCAAACAACCAAAAATGTGATGTCCACGTATGTAGAAAGTAAAATGTAGTAATATATTTCATTAATAAAATCGGAGTATTCTTTGCCGTTTTATGTATTTAGAATTTATATGACTAACTTTTCTAATCAACACATATTTAGTAGCTTTAAGTCAAAGTAGTGTGGTCACTAGTTGATGGAAGCATGCACTTTACTTTTTTTGCACATTTTTAGTTTTTTTTTTTTTTATAAACCTGGAGGCTTGTGACTGTCCCATAGACTACAGTTTAATTTTCACAATCAAGCCCAGAGAAGAATGATTGAGGGTGGAAACAGGAAGTGTGGAGGTATTGTGGTATAGTATAGTGCATACAGGTATGGTGGGCTGCTAAACAAAAGGTTGTAGGTTTTATCCCACTTTATAGGTGCCATAAAGATGAACTTCCATTGTGCCCTTGTAAGAGACTTATCCTTAGGTTACTGTTGTAGAGGTGTTTTTAAAGGTGCCGTAGAATGTAAAACTGTATTTACCTTTTCATAGTAGAATAATAACTCAGCTTTTATATATATTTATATATATATATATATAATAACAGTTCTGTACATGGTAATAACATATTGTAAGCCTCAAACATGATTGTTTCCCTCTTTTATGTAATCCTTTTGCATGCAAAAGACCGCTGGAAAACAGGCCAACTGTGACGTTACAGTCAAAATGTACGCCCCCAAAATTAAATTACACATGAAATTAAGTACAATGTTGTTACAATGCTAAAAAAAAGTTAACGTTATATGCTAGTTAATGCTATATGCTAGCGTTTATCCTGAGGTTCTAAATGTTTTGAAGGTCCATACTGAAAAAAACACAAACTTACCACTCAGAAACATCCATTAACAATCTCCAAACAATTGATTATTCCTCAAAATCTGTATCTTTGTCTGATACAGACTCAAACATAAGGTCTGTTTTCACACACACAGAGCTACTGAATGAGCTGCTCTGTGAAACAGCCAATCAGAGCAGAACTCAATATTATTATTCATGACCCTTTCAAATAAGGTAAAAATAGACCATTTCATTCTAGGCAAATCCTAGGGTTGTAAATGGACATGTGAAACCATCTCTAGATATTTTTTGCACTTAATAAACCACATACCTTCTATGAAGATATCAGAGGACAATTTAACAGATTTTATCAATGCATTCTTTGGCACCTTTAAGATATAGGAAGGTGTACTCTGTGTAAGGATCTTTTTAGGTGTTAGGAGTATTGTAGCGCCCATAAAATCTTCTTGAGTATTTTAGAGATCTCTTTTTAACTCTGTGGATGTTTTGAACAGAATGTGATTTGAGTCCAGACTTGTGTGAATGAGTCATGTTAAAAGTACAGCTTACATCAGATACAACACACTACACAGTATGCCAGTTAGCCAAAGAAGTGCAGTTCACATCAGAGCACACTGCACTGGTTACCATACTCCACAATACAGTGAAATGCCATTACCGGTGTGACAGAAGAACTGAAAGTAATCTGTGACATTTGACTTCTTTTTCTTGTCTCATTATCTTTTCGACCTGCCAAAAGTCAAGACATGTTTCACTTAAAACTCGGTCACTAGTGCTTTACAAGATAATAAGCAGATGAGCAACATACCAAGGTCATGTGACAACTGTGTTTGGCATACTACTAGAAATGGTACCATTGCATGAGTACAATGTGCAAAGTTACACATACTATATTGTTT
Source organism: Paramisgurnus dabryanus (assembly GCF_030506205.2). Classification (NCBI taxonomy): domain Eukaryota; kingdom Metazoa; phylum Chordata; class Actinopteri; order Cypriniformes; family Cobitidae; genus Paramisgurnus; species Paramisgurnus dabryanus. Next base: position 33,144,308 of record NC_133351.1, read on the forward strand.
GAAGTAGTATAGATAACACTGTGTACTGTAGTATAGTAGGATGTTCTGGATGGGATGTTTATGATTAAACATACAGTATCAGAATCAGTGAATTTGACTCAGTGACGGATTGTGCTTGTACACACTCATACATTCCTGCGTGAAGCATGTAGATACAGTGTGAAATACAACTCTGTGTTTGTAGTATAATAGAGAGATTGTGTCAGATCTGTATGACTTGCGCTCTCATAGACCTCTGGATACAAACGTATTGTGTGTATAAGGCTCAAGGGATCCCACAGATATGTGTTTAGGCGTGTGTAACTATGTTTGTATTCACTACACTTCATCTAAAACCAGCGTTGGCACAGTAAATCACTGTGGTGTATGCAGTGGGATAGATGTAGTCAAAGATTCAGACGGGACATATCCACCATCAGATGCTTTACTGTGATCTGTGCTTTCCGTAAAATGCTATTTGTCCCCCCAAAAAGATTTGAACATGCGGTGGTATGGCACCACAAATTTGACTTTTTCTAAAGATAATGTGATTGTAGTAAGTGCAAAACCTGTTACATGGATGCTAGGTTGTTGTTTGGTGGTTGTCTCATTTAAATTTAAATACATAATTTTAGTGTAACCTTCTAGCAAAGAAATGTTTCTCCAAAGCAACTTACAAAAGTAAGAAGAAGAACAAAGCAATTCTTTCAACGGTTATCTTTTACTTGAAAATTGGACCAATGAGGAATAGTGGAGGTGAATGAATGGGAATGGATTTTGTGCACTTTTGTGACTCTGATCTATAGAATGGAGTGAAAATAATTCACTCTTTAACTTTTGGTTTGTATAGTTATCATCAATTCTGTGTTGGCATATCCTAAGCTGGCATGTATTTTTCTTAAGCATCAAAGTTGTGTGCACACACATGTGCTGAAGGTTTTGCCCGAACCCTTAAGCCAATCATAAATCAGTTCCCATCACTCCCCCAACACACCCACCTGCCTTATGACATCACTAAAGTGGCCCCTCCCTGAATCCCATACATGTGAAGGCATGCAGAAGCCTGAGTAAATCAGATTAGTCAGTCGACCTCAGCAAAGATTTTCTGGCTGTTTAAACTACATGAAATATGTCCATCTGAGTAAACCGACTAAATATACATCATCTAAAAATGACTTTTTACACAATATTTTTGATATCCCCGTTTAAAAAAATGTCAGGTGGTACAACCAATCATTGTCTATTTCCAGATAAGTTTTAATGCGCTCCCTGTGTCATGCTGATGTTTGTTTAGAGGCAATTTTCTAACTATACATTTTAGAACAATAATTTTGAAAAACATAATAACATTTATAGCAACCTAAGCTTGTATTTATTCAAACAAAATTATCAGCTAAATTATAAGTTTATTAAAATTATAAGCTTAATGGTTTTTATTTCTTAGGGGCATTTATAGCAGCCACACCCTTTGACTTTCCGGTTGCACCACCTGACTCCCAAAATGAATTTACATTTAACAGACTTTTCTTTGGATGCCTACCCATTACATTCAAATACAGAAAAAAAATTACTTTAAAGAAATCTACAAACTTTTCATTCAGCCATAAAGACTATGGACAACAGTTTTCAATTATCCTAACATGCCAACAACTACTTATATTTGTAAAATTTGTTTATAGTAGAGTTTTTGAACATTAGGAATGCCAAAGTATACTATTTAGAATTTTTTGATAATTTAAACACAATTTTTAACAGTTGCCTAATGTTGGATTCACACCAAATGCGGTAGAGGTGGCAAAACACGCTATTTGCACGTAGTTGGACACTTGAATATTTTCGCGCGTGAAATTCGAGACATTCATGCGGAAATTCGCTTCAGGTAATCACGTCACTACTAGAGCAAGCTCCTGATTGGTAAACACGGCGAGATTTTCCGCCAAGGTTCAGATTTTTCAACTTTTGCGTTTCCCGCAGCAACGCACAATTTGCATCCTTCGTGCGCTAGTTTGCGATGTGGATTCGCGTCTACCGTGCATAATGCCTCATTCATGCAGCGAGACCTCCAGATGTGAGACCGTTTACATTGACTTAACATTGAAATCACTCCCGCTTGACACCTCTACCACGGCTGGTGTGAACGCAGCATTAAACTGTTATTTGGTACGGACAGTTGCCCCGTCTGGCATTTTACAAGTTAATGAATGAAAAAAGTTTACATTTTACAAGTTTATTCAAAAATACTGAAATTTTATTTAATTAGGTTCAATAAAATAAAGTGTTTGTTTGTTTGTTTTTATTTGACAATAAAATTTAAAATCGATACAATCAAGCCCAAAAGACCTGTTCATACAGATCTTAAAATAAACTGTTGAGGATAAAATACACAAAAAAGCCTCAGGCTTATTTTTATTGTGGTCCTCAAGTGACACATGACATGTCATAAATGTTTCAAGTTATTGTTTTAGTAAATAATGCCCCCGGACACAAAAATATGCGTCGTGTCATTGATCCATAATGTACACAAAAAATACACAAATGTATTTTAATTTATCTATTTATGAGGATTATGGATAATTTAGTGCAGTCATTATCATATGTAACATGTCTAAGTGTTTATTATCTTTTTGGCCTCTTGTGTAGATGAATTATTCATGAGTATTAGAGAGTAAATAGCTGAAGCTCAAGGCTGGTGGTAACAGTGAGGTTATTTGGTTTAAATCCTGCAAAGAGTTAAGTCAAGTTAAGAGCTTTTACCCTTGGGCTGTCGACACCTAATCCCAGCATGCATCACGGGCATTATACTTACAGTGTTTCTGGTTATACTACAGCATTCATGCATAACTGAGCATAACTGTTGACATGTTTGACATTATATTTCAGTTCAATTTTAGTTAAACTATAGTGTTTTCAATTTTAGTGTTAATATGAGTCTTTTTATTACCTAAATAAAACAATTGTAGGCAATCAGACTCGAATGTGCTCCTGATCTGGTGGAGCCAGATATGAGCAATTCCATGCAAATGTCAGCCATACAAAAATATAAAGTTTTTACCAAAAGTTTTTAACCATCTCAAATGTCAATATTTAGTGGCCTAAATACCAATTCGAGGTCTTAGTTTAAGAATTGCTTATATGTAAATGTTCTATTGGCTGCTATGTCATGTATACTTGAAGAGAGAGATTAAGTTTGTAACTGGTCTAAGACTAATGTGTAGTAGTGGTAAGAGAGTATTAGGCAAGACAAAGGGACTGGCCATCCTGCTTCTCACTATTATTTTCCTTCTGCCAGTGTTGTATTGTTCAGTGTGACCTCCTCAACGCCACTTCCTTCCTCATGAACACACAGATCATATTACAGCTGCCCACCGGCTCACAGGAGCTGGACATAAAGCTTCTCTTCCCAATCTATAAAGACACGCACACTGAAAATCTTCTTGATAAATAAGAGGGGTCATCTATATAAGTGCTGACAACACTGATCCTGCTATCATACTGTAGTAACATTCAGATCAATGCCGGAAGTTGTCTATAAGGAAAGGCATTCTCTTATTACTGATCTCTGATGTTGTTTCACCACTCCATGATAAAGTTCACCTTTTAATGCTTAATTCTGTTCTGTACACACACACTTCATTCATTTTTCTTGAGTGACAACCGCATTCTACAACCAAATAAACTCCCGCAAAATTCAGGTAGTGACAACTTAAAGAAACTCTGCATAGTGTGTTCTCAGTTTATGCTATTCCCCATATTCCATGATCGTTTAAATTAACGATCAATCAATGGAATAATTGTTAACTAATAGTGCAATAAGCCTTTACTGGAGTGGCATACTGTAGCCAATGACATGAAAGTGTATGTAAATGGCAATCAAAACGCCAGCTTTCTCACACAAATTTGAATATTTTTTTCTCTAAATAACATGCTAGTGGGATTGCAAAATGAGTCAATGTGGTGTTTTGATAAAATCATCAATTTGAACTTATCTCGTAATGAAGTTATGAGAGTCAGTTACAGTTTACAGTTATGTAGTTTTTTACCTTTAAATAATGTCTCTAAAATTATTTCAGTGATAGAACAACTTTTAACTGGACAAATTGTACTGTTGCTGCAACCTGAGCAGCCTCCTAGCTGCTACAAGCACACTTTGAAAGTGGCGGTGGAGGGTAGGAAACACAGCACCACCCCTCCCCCTGCCTGCAGAAGAGTGTCTGATACCAGGCACTGTTGTGCTTTTTAACCACATGGGGGAGCTGTAAGTCGTTTTTACATGGAAACTACATAGTGTTGCTTTAAAAAATGGCCTCTTGTCTCCTTCCCTGTGTTTAGCAGCGTTGCTAATGCTAAGCTTGCAGGCTTCCCTGAAGATGGTCTTTGCTTTCATTCTTTATCGGACCCTATCTAGGGCCCTATAATTTCTGCGATCACGGAATCACGGAATTGGCTAATTAACACAAAATCTAGTATTAACGCGGAATTTCGCTGAATTTTACATATTTTGAAGAAAATTATGTTTTTGTGTGGGAGACGAACGTATGTCTGGGCGAAATGCAGACCAGGGGAAGTAAATCTGGGCGACACGCCCCCTCCCGTTGTTTCAGACCCCCTCCAAAACACTGAAATCATGGCGAAGCGGCTCTCCATGACTCTGCTTTCGTCAGCGAAAAAATTAAGAAATTCGACGCTAAGCACTTAGTTCCGATCAGGTCTCACATGACTTTTATGTGACCGGAGAACTGTTATTTTGTAAGTTTTGTCAAAACTCTGTTCACGGTGAGCGCAAAGATACATGCACTCTCTCATCCACGTCTGTCTCACTGCACCTCTCACACGTGCACGTTTGTGTATAAAATATGGATCGCGTTTCGCTGGATTGATGTGTTTAAGGCACTTTTGAAGTCACCACTGCTTTGACACCTTGTTGTAGCCTCCTGCAACAACACTAAACAATGCATTGAATTGAGTTGTGTGTGTGCGCGCGCATGTGCGTGTGTATGTGTGTGTGTAAATGCACTTTTTATAGTCATTAAGTAATCCTGTTATCCAGTTTTTCCCCAAATCATTTACATTTTAATCATTAACATTAAAGGCACACTCTTTTTATGACTTAAATAACAGTAAAGGGTAAAAAATATAATTGCCAAAAATTAAAACGGAATGTGCAAAAATTAAAACGGAGAAAACGGAATTTGGGAAAAAATAAAACGGAATTTGGGAAAAAATAAAACGGATTTTATAGGGCCCTACCTATCAGATCCACTGCAAATGCCATTTTGTTGCGTTGGCAGCCAGCCTAGTCTAGTTTAACTTATGCATGATAGCTTATTTTTTTCCCTGCTGTATGTGTTTTGCCCAGGCATCGCGCACAAGGGCATGACCTTTTGACCAAGTTTTATCAATTTAATTATTATTGACAAGTAATCGAAGATCAACATCCATAGTGTGTACATAACCGAACTGAACAACTAGTTGTTGATGAAGTATTTAAACATGCATCATGGACATGACAGGTCTCTCTTCTGAAAAAATAAATGCCTAGAATTAGGGCTGCACGATAAATCGCATGTGTTTGTCACGCGCATCTCATCAGTAATGCCGGTTCCTTGATTAGTATTAAATCGCCATCAGCTGTTTTCAGATGGAGCAGCTTTAACTACACAGAGCCGTAGTTCACTGACAATCGGGGCAATTTTGCATTAATTATCAGGGACGTATCGCCTGCGATATATATGCGATATGGCCCAGCTTGTCAGGGAACTACGGCTCTGTGCAGTTAATGTCGCGCCATCTGAAAACAGCTGTTGGCGATTTAATACTAATCAAAGAACCGGCATTACTGACGTGATGCGCATGGTATCGCATCCGATTTATCGTGCAGCCCTTCCTAGAATTGGATTAAGTCTTCTGTATGCACGGTGCAGAAAATGACAGAGGCACGAGTGTTTGCTGACTTATGTTGCCAGATCTTGTATGAAAAATACAACGAACAAGAAAAACCCAATAATAAACCGAAATACTTTCAAATGCTTTACCTCAAAGATAAAAATATTGGGACTGGCACCTTCACACTTTAATAACACCAAAAACCCCATCGCTTCATAAGCCACAAGCCATAAACGGTTAAGCGCCACAACAGTATGACACACTTAACAGTTTTGTGTTAACATGGAATGCATAATCATAGATTTTACTATATCTTGCACACAAGTGTCAAACTTGAGTTAAGAGAGAAAGGTGATAACCAACATCATATACAGATTAACCCAAATTAACTTGGGTTGGATTTTTTGTTTTTTTCTCTACTCAAAAATTTCTCTGCAACTCTGACTTTGTTCAAGCTGCTTCGTGCAACAAGCCACTGGTTATCTTTATCTAAGTTTGCTTTAGTTAATTCACTTGATGTCTTTTCAGCTTGAGCTGAGTTTACTTAGCTTCCAGTTAAGTTTACAAGAACTGAACTTGTTCAACTTGATTTGTGCAACAGGTCAGTGTTTTGCTTGACCTCAACTTGAGCTGAGTTTACTTGACCTTTGTTTTGGTTGAGCTCTGTTTAGCTTGGGCTGGGTTTACTTTGGCTGATTTTGCTTGAGGTCAGTCCATTGTGACACAGATTGTTTTCTACCCACATATGTTATAGGCTTCAAATCATCCATATGTATGCATAACTCTGTTGTGAATAAGTTAACATGGTTATTGGTCTTGTGACTCTTTTATTTTCTGTTCTTTATTTTTCCTTTGTCTCTCTCTCTCTCTCTCTCTCTCACACACTCTCTCTCTAAAAAAGTGAAAACAAGAGAAAAAGACAAGACATGTGCTTTGAAACGTAACTTTTTAGAGAGAGTTAAGAGAGTTACCAAGGGGGTTAGTGAGAGAGTTAAGGAGTGAGTTGCCTAGTAATTGTGTGCACTGATGCTGGGACAGGGCTAGGGTTGGGAATCGAATTTCGATTCCAATTCTGGAATCGGATCCATAAGGAAGGAATCGGATCCTTGTAATAAAATAAAAATTTCGATTCCACGTTTCGATTCCAGGACCGCACATTACGTGACCTATAGCCATCTGCGCGCAGTGCGCAGGACCGTCGGCTCGGATACTAAAAGTCAGTCAGTTCGCAATCGCACGATGGACCGTACTGGAAGGGCAGGAAGGCGCTCAAAAGTGTGGCAGCATTTTGCACAGTCAGCAAAAGACAAAGCGAAATGTAATTATTGTGACACAATATTATCTTGCACGACGGGTGTCACCAGCAACATGGCAAAGCATCTGCGGTTGGTGCATCAAATCGAGTTAAAAAAATGCACCGTGTTTGATGCGTTGCGCACCCCGAGTGCCGACTCTGTGCACCCCGAGTGCTCTTCAGCCGCTGCCGGCAGAAGTGCGGCTGCAGCGTCGACACATGATCCTACATGTGAGACGCCTTTTTCCCTCGCTTTAAAAGGAAAACTCACGCAGGAAAAAACTGTGACAGGTCGGTCACAACATTTATAGTAAAAGGGCTGCATGCATTTTCTGTCGTTGAGTCGCCATCATTTAGGTAGGTGTTACATTACGAGGGAAAATTATTTAAAAATCATTTAGCCTAGCCACAGCAACATAAAATCAGATATGTTGATTTTTCTAAATAAAAACTGTTAAGTTCTGGTGGCAACTGCCTTTGTTTGCACTTTAAATAAGTTAGGGTTAGGGTTAGGGTTAGGGTTAGGGTTAGGGTTAGGGTTAGGGTTAGGCACTTTGCACACTTTATTTGATCGCAGACAACAAATGTTGTATATTAAAAGCTTTAATTTAGAAATTATGCGGCTGTTTGTTTTTATGTATCCTCCTTTTATGTGTTCAGGTGTAATTGCACAAAATAAATATTTTTGATTTATAAAGGCTGGACTTTTATTGCTTTTAACCCCTTTGGAATCGAAACCAAGAATCGTTTGGAATCGGAATCGATAAGCGGGAATCGAATTTGGAATCGGAATCGATAAATTTGAAACGATGCCCAACCCTAGACAGGGCTTAACATAAAGGATGCCTTATGGCCTGGAGCCAGCGTGAGAGACTTTGGGCCAGTGCTTCGCCTTCATTCAGTCACTAAAATATATTTTCTGCCTGTGTCTGTTTGTCTGTATGTATTATAATGCAGTGTCACCATCAGGCACATTTTAAGTAGGGCTGTCACAATGCATCACGTTTCCAATAAAAAATATCTGTCTATAATCGATTCTGAATCGCACACTGCGATTCTGTGTTTCATGAACAGCTTGTGTGTGTACTATGGCTCTTTGATTAGTAGGAAGTCCTTATCAATCTAAAACTAGAGTTTGAGTCGTTTATAATGTGCATTTAAAAAACCGACACTTGTCAAAAACGATAATTCAAAATATTCTTTATTATCATGAAAACACTAGAAATAATTTGAGGAACAGCAATGTAAATATGCTTATAGATATTTCCTGGAACAGCATTTGTAATGGTGGTACTTCTGTGGCACAAATAGAGTTTCTGTAGGAGAGCGCCCTCTGGCTTTTGGATGTGGCGGCATTTCACAATAATTCATTAAAAGGACCCTTCACCCATTTGCATAAAGCTTTGTATAGTTAGAACCCCAGTCATGTTTTTGAATGGTCATGCATCATTTCCTCAGTTGCCGCTGAGACAGGAGAAATACAGATTTAAGTGTTGCACTTCCTTCTTCAATGATGTTATTTTGCATCATTGAAAGAAGTAAGTCCAATATCTTTGTTGAGGGAGTGAAACTACAAACACCCCTTTTCTTGGTCAAATAGGCACCAAATTCTAAATGTATGTTACATTTTGACTACAAATATGACGCACTTTCAATAAAGATTAATGTTTATACGGGTGAAATGCTCTTTTAAAATTTCTTCAGTGAGAAAATGCGCGTTTGCATGATTAATCGTCCCAGCCCTAATTTTAAGCGTTGCGAACGATAACTTCTCAGCAATATTATGAGGTTTCTACTACCTTATTGGTTGTTGTGGACACTGTTGTGTGTGTTGCATTAAGATGGCAGCGGCGCAATTATTTAACATTTTGGAAGCATAAATTTACTTGGGTAAAACTCAACGAAGAAAAGATGCAATGTTTGCACAGTTTGCCGTCAGTTTCGCCACGAAGCTCATGAGAGAAGCTGACTGCACATACGATGCATGTTGTCAAAAAGGGTTGCCGATGACCCTTACGGTGCATTCCAGTGATTCCCGTACGTTGATTTATTCGTGGCGCACCGCCACAGAATCAGTGCTGGCCACCACAAATAGTTTTTTCATGATCCCCATTTACATTTATATTTTACTTTTTAAAAACGTCTTAATTCATTGTTGCAAGCACCCAGCGCGCCCTCCCTTTCTATGTTGCATGCAGCGCGCGCCCCTCTCTCTCTCAATTTTCAATTTCAATTTAAAGAACTTTATTGGCATGATTGTGTCACTTACAATATTGCCAAAGCATTATACATAAAACAAGAAACATACAATGACACAATATTAACAAACATTAAGGTGCAATTAAGCTCTCTCTCTCTCTCTCTCTCTCTCTCTCTCTCTCTCTCTCTCTCTCTCTCTCTCACATGAGCGTGAAAAGGTGGCGGTGTTTCAATGTCCGTTCCTCCGTATACTTTCTTTTTCGCGTAAACGTCAACAGTCACAGATTTTACTGACAGAGAAGACGGCGATGACTTGACGAAAGGTTAGCATTAGTGTTTCCCACACACACACACCCGTTCTCTCCCTCTCTATAATGCGATATGCCTGCGCACGTGTTTTGTAGTAACTTTGTGTAACAGTTACTGTGTATTCTCTCATATTTCTGAATTTGCACCCAATTGTCTGCGCTATACGCGACAATAAAACTCGCATTTAAATAAAAAGGGTCTCATAACAAGACATTGATGAGAAGAACATCAGCAGTAAGACTTCAATGTAATAAATGTATGGTGATTTATATACCAGCTGTAAACATACACTTACGTTTCGTAATTTCCTGTTATTTTGCGGGTTTCTTTCAAATATAAAAGCGCTTAAGCATTTACTTGTATTCTAGGCGAAAAAAAAAAGTCAGTGGCAAGTCAGTTCCTGAATAACACGACACAAACTTTAAAAAGTCAAATTCACTTCTCAGAGGCACAGAACTGTTCCTGAAACTGACGTTCTCCCCAAACTGAAATTAAACACAGTGTTTTGAGTTTTTCTCGTCTGTGTGATGTTGACATCAAGAAGCAACGTGCACATGACGACGAGAGAGGTGACCTGCTGCGCAATCGAGTTACCCCTCCCACTTCTGAATGTTTAACTGAGATATCTAATCCCGTCCGAATTGACCATCAATATTACAGACGTCCTGTGGTAAAATTACATTACGCCATCTACAACCGTAAAACTAATCCCATCCGAATAGGGCTATAGTCTGCTCATTTTATGTCTGACAACAGAACTGATAAAATGTAAATAATAGCAATCAGTTGTTTTAAAATGCAATATAACGTGACAGATCAAAGAGTAGAAGTGAAACATATTTCAGGTGCCAACACTCTATCAAACCGGATCAAACGCAAACACATGATGACGTCACATATATGCTAATTAGCGTGTGACGTCATCAGCGCCACAAGTCTCTCAAAATCCTGTGGGAAACACTGCATTCACACGGGGCGTAAGCGTTGACGCTTTCCATTCACTTTTAATGGGTGACGTCAAGCGTTGGCGAACTGAATTGTGGATCCATCGGCGCCGCTTCACTGCCGTTGCTCGCGGCAGAAGTTGAACATTTCTCAACTTTTCAAGCAACAAAGCGAGCGTCAGCCAATCAGATTGCCTTATGCAAATAACCTAGGCAGATCCAGCCAGTTACGTTTATGGAAGACCGGAGCATGTGCAGTGGCTTGGCTGTTGGCTGTTGGCCACGCTTCAGACAAGCCTTCCGTTAAGCGTTAACGTTAACGCCCCGTATGAATGTACCCGTGAATCTGTTCCACTGAACTTAATGGCAAGATGTATTTATTTAATAACATTTATTAATTAGTTTTATTAATTTTGGTTCATTATCTTCCTTACAACGAGATTTCTTTGATATTAGTTCTCCATTTCTGTGCACAGTTAATCCTGATATACCTGCAACTATTGACCCTGATGAGAGTATTGTAAAATTTAGAGTTTTACATTTAAATTGTAAGTTAAAAAGTGTATATTATGTATATTATTTGACACTGAAATGTTTTTTGGCAAGGCAAGTGAACACCTAAAAGACTGTCTGACTGGGCCAGTATAAAATTTCTCATTATTTGCATTGAGCCCTGTGGGAGATGAATTACCATCTTATTACAAAATCTGAATTGTTTCATTAGCTTGCAGTAACTTGTGTTTGTCCTGTATAATGTGTTTAGACTTATAGTAGGTCATTGTGGGTTTCATAGTTTTGAAAGTGGTTTGTGTAGCTGTTTTGTATCTCTCTGTCAGTCTGTCTCTATGTAAATGATTGTGAAGTTGTGTGCGTAGAGAAAGTAAAGTACAGCCTGGTTTTGGACCATTTAGATTTGCATTGTGTGACATTATTCGGGTAACAGTAAAACACATTTTGCCTTGTTAAAAATAAAGCAGTAATAGTAAGTGAAAAAATTACCTGATGAATTTACAATAAACATGATGATTTACTGTAAAACAACATAGCTGGATAGGTTTTACGGTAAAGTCTGCTGTCAACAAAGAGAGCCAGGTGCCCCAAAACCCCTCCCCATCTTTCTCTGTTTGTTTTGGGTGTGTTATTATTCAGAGATGTTTCCATAGCAGTGTAACTGAGCAGATAGTGTGTAGATGAGTCTCAGACATTGATCTGATCTCTGGGCTCTGAACACAAACAGTTTGTCTGACAAATTCAAATGAGTGTGATGCTGTATCAGTCATTTGAATAAGTGGGAAATGTGGTTTGTTTGGGGAAAACGGTGGTAATTGAATTTCTACTTCAATCCAGAATGGTCATTATGAGTTTTGTCTTGATCTGTCATGAAAATTCATTGATATTCAATATTTGCACATAACACACACTTACGCATACATTTGCACAGACACACAATTTCTTGTTGACTGTCTGGTGGTTTGGCAAAGCTAAGCTCATATGACTTGTTTGGCTTTCCCTGAGAAATCTTAGATTAAAGTTGCATAGATGGAAAAAACGGTGTACACGGCATGACAAGAGTTTAGTTTAGACTTGTCCTTTGAGATGATTCCACCCTCTTTCTCTCCTTCTTTCTCTCTGATATCTGGACCGGTACTGTCACTATTCTCATCAATAGTCACACCCAATGTTTGTCCACACACAGCTCTGATTTGATGGCTTTGTGGTTTATGTCTTACAGATGACATGTAAGTGTGATTAGGATACTTTTGTGTGGTATTTATGTTGTAGTTTATATTTATGGTGTCTCAAAATAGCACAGAGATGTACACTTAGATGTTCTTAACTTCTTTTTCACCTGGGTATTCTTTTGTATGATCTGTTTCTTGGGGAAAGATTATCTGACTTTCTTGTTGCGATCATTAATGTTTTTTAGTATACAATAATGTTTACAGATAAATTGTGCACGTGAGACCAGGTAAATTTTTTACAGGGGTAAACTAGGTACATTTAGATTTCAAGTTTAGTGGCTTTATGAGGATTTTAAGCTGCAGGATGTTGTGAACATTACAGCAGTGTTGAAACGTCATGTCATACATCAGAAATCTGTCCCAGCCTGCATTCAGCCCTGGGTCAAAACTAAACCTCTCTGACTCCTCCTCCAGCACCTTCACCGACTCTCCCACACTCGCAGGAGAGTCATATCATTCAAACACTACAGTATCTTAGGGCGCGCTCACACTATCCAAACCAAACCGCGCTTGGGGCGTTTGACCTCAAAGCCTGGTTCGGTTGACTAGTGTGATCACTTTGACCGTGCCCGAGCGAAGGTTAGTTAATCGCGCCCAGGCCGGCTTGTAGAGGTGGACTGGAGTCCGGTTCACTTTGGCTCAGACGCGGAAGGTGCTGTGTGATCGGTAATTGCGCCAGAGAGCGTTTTTTTTTAAATGAGAGACGTCAATTGCGCAACCACTCACCTTATTTGCCTTCTTAAAAACCTTCTGATGCATGCAGCAAGGTTACGTGAATGTCTGAGCTGCACACGTGACAGATACGATGGCATGTGAGAGGGCTGTGTGTCATCATGCACCAAACGACTCCCAATAAAAAACACACACTTAAAGGTATAGCTGAAGATTTTCCCGAATTTTTGAAAATAAACACCCCTCCACTTATTATAAAAAATGCAAATGCGCAACACTCTACCTGCTCCAGAGAGTGTACGCCTATTAAAGGCATGCATGAGAGAGAGCATGCACGAGCCTCTTCTCTTCGCTCTGTTTACAAGTTGCTGTCGGTGTGTTTACCGTGACTGCACGGTTTGTGACTTGTACCAGGGCTAGCATCACTAATCACAGCTTACATCAATTTTTACTAGCAGTGATTTTCAATGGATTTCTCTAAATAGCATGCCAAACTTTACCTGTCGAGTAGAAACTTTGCGTGGGAAGCCCAACCGGTGCTTTTAGTGCATGCCAGCATGTGGAATGTCTCCCAAAAACACTCTGGTCTTGTTTCTTTCTTCATAGGCCTTTCTCTTCTTGTCATACAATTCGTAGACACTTTTTTTCTTGCGACCCTCAGACATAAAAATACAGATGAAAACGCGAGCTTCAATCTAGGGATGTGCACGTACGACGGCCTTGCGTCAACATATCACCAGAATGATTGAGAACTGGGATGACCAATAGTCTTGATGATCCACCCCTAAAAAGAAAATCTTCTGCTATACCTTTAACATTCCAATGGGCTCCAGTGTTAAAAGAGCGCTTTACTTCCTGCTTTGTTTAAAAAAATCGCATCCTAATGACGAAAGCGCACCCGGACTCGGATCGATAAAAGTACTATGTGAGTACGTGCTTCTGGGGGAGTAGGGAGGGGGGACAATCGTGCTGGGGCATGGTTTGCTTTGGATAATGTGAGTGCATCCTTAGGCTCAATATGGGCAGATTATTCAGACTCATCCTCCCTCTCAATGTAGTTCATTGTTCAGCAAAAGTTACTGTATGCTGTAGATGCATGTGTACAGTATAATCTCACAGTACTCATGTGGGTTCATGTTAACCTGCATGGGCCAGTTTCTCTCTTATTTGATGTGGACCTGATATGGGTTCAGACATGCTAAAATACACAATATTGTCATATGTTACTTACTGTGTATATCACTTAGGACTGCATTGATAATCATCAATAATGAAATACGTTGTCAACAAATTTTATTATCGATTAGTTGGTCTTTTGACCTCACATGCTCCCGCACCACCGTGACGGACAGCGCGGACACATGTCTGCTTCATACAGCACAAGATGTGTGCTTATAATTTAAGTCAGGAGCTTTTTTATACAACGCAAACTGCACGTTTATCAGGCGTTTCTTCTCTCCACGTGACCGGTTTGTTTAAAAACAAAGCAGCATTGCCAGGTTATAAATTGAGCTACTGATGTTTCTGCGGGTTAGAGATAAAAGGATTTGGTTCATTAGTTATTATTTGGGGTGTGAATAGCCATTGGGCTGGTTTTGTTACGTGGATCTGGCAACCCTGAAAGGACAATGACAGAAACAAAAGCATAAATGAGCGCTGGTTAATAAAGGTTTCATTTTGTTCTTTAATATAAGTGAGTTTGTATTTGTTTAATTGTTGTTGGGTGTTCATAAAAACTAATCTAAACTAAAAACCACAAACTATTTATGAATCTGTGGCAAAATGTATTCACCAGCACAACATCCCTGAAGACTCAATTAGTTTTGCTTATTTATATTTTACATGATGTTGTACAATTTAAAAACTGCACAAACTTTTTAATAAAAAGCTTAAAATATTAAAAAAATAAAAATATTTTATTAGTAAAACTCTAGTAGTGTGTGGCTTTTGCACTTTTAAAAGTAACCTACACTTCTATACCCTAATTTAGTGCCTTATTTAGCTATAATCAGGAGAATCTAATTGAGCAAATGTTTTATTAGATTAGTCGATCGGAAAAAAAGACAGATTAATTGATTATGAAAATAATTGTTATTTGCAGCCCTAATATATCTGCGCAGCGGTATAAATACATTTGTGCATTTGGCAGACACTTTTATCCAAAGTGCCTTATATACATTAAAGGAATAGTTTTCCAAAAAATTAAAATTCTGTCATCATTTACTCAGTTGTAACAAACCTAAATAAATTTCTTTGTTCTGATGAACATAAAGGAAAATATTTTGAGAAATATTTCTAACCAAACCATTCATGAGCAATATACCATAGGTTTCTTTTTTTTTACTATGGGGTGAATTCTGATATATTCATAAAAAACCTCCTTCGTTTGTTTTTTTTTTTGGGCCATTTTTGCCTTTATTGAAACACAGTAGTTTGAGAGACGACAGGAAAGTAGAGGGTGGAGAGAGGGGTATGGGATCGGCAAAGGACCTCGAGCCAGGATTTGAACTCGGGTCGCCGGAAGTGCGTTTGCACATATGTCGGAGCGCTGCCCACTACACCATCGGCTCCGACAAAAAAAAAAAACTCCTTCGTTTTAATCAGAAATTTATTCAGATTTGTAAAAACAAGTAAATTATGACAGAATTTACATTTTTGGGTGAACTCCCCCTTTAATGAGTAATAAGGTAGATGAGATTAGACGTCTTCACGGATACACTTAGATCCGAAAACCAGAGGTCCGACCCAATGTCGGGTGCAATAATAGTGGCATTGGGTCTCTGGTAATCTAAAGTGAATGTGTTTTTGCTATTTACATTAGGGTCCAATTGGGTTAAAACAAATTGCTACTGGTTTAGTTTGGACTCGGGTCTTATTTTCTCAGGTTTGTCTTGGGTCGTGTCTTTCTTTAAAAAAATGATTTATGTACGTCAGGTTCGGGTAAAAAGTGATTCGCGTAATTTTTGGTCAGGTACATTTCTTTGGACCCGAGAAGACTTCTAGATGAGGTCATGCTGTATTGTGTATACAGAGTTATTGGTGTATTGATGGTTGACAAGGGTCAAACACAATGCTCTTATATTTACTGTTACAGCATAAAGCGCAGCCTCACATCCTTTAATGCATTATATGAATGATGTTATCGACTCTAAAGGTATTTACAGTATACTCACTCTCTCCTGCCAAAAAGACTCTCAACCCTTCATCTTTCTCATTTCCACCTGCCATCCTCTCGCTCTCACTCACTCACTCACTCACTCACTCACTCACTCACTCACTCACTCACTCACTCCAGTCTCTTGTAGGTGCTCAGTTTTTATCTTTTTTTATTTTAATCATCCTACTTTTAGTTTGTTTCAGGAGAGGGTTTAACAGTTAACCTAATGTTTACTCTATAAGCAACTGTTTGCTTTTTGTGATTACCAGTTCACATGTGTTAAAACTCTGAGTGTTTAATTTGCCGTGTTCACAGTTAAGCTCAGTCTGATGTGACGATTCTGCAGTGCTCACTCATAGACAATACATTTTTTTTTTAAATGTCAACTTTTTATGCAATTTAGTGCCCATACATACTGTAGATGTTTTGTGGAATGCTTTTTCTTAAGACAGTTTCAACTTAACTCAATATTTAATATCCATTAGTTATTTATGAGGTCAGTAACTGCGTCTATGTGGGATAATGTAGAGTCACTAAATAAAGCATTATAAGACCAGCTGACCTACAGAGATGTTCAGAAGTCAGACTCGACAGTAGGTACGTTTACATACAATTAAATAATCTGTTTGTAATGGCTCGATCAGATTGAAAAGTCTTCATGTAAACATATCTTAATCAATACGATTGAGGTCGATTGGATGCAAATTTTGATCTTGTTGAAAGGGGTGGTGTAGTCCAATCTGTGATCGGATCATCAGGAGAAATGTACGCACGTAAACACCTGAATCGTAGTAATCTCTTAATCAAATGCAAAAATACCTTGTGCACATTCGCAGAAGAATAGTGCTTAAGTTCACATCTTATATTTACCTCTTATTTACGTATCACATGATTCTCGTCACAGAAACATGCAATATCAAGGCAATGGCAACACGCATTATTAAGGTAATGAGGTCACGCACTGTACATTCTGCAGCGTTCATGTTTTTCATAACATTACATAAAACAAGAAAAAAGCGTAATGCCTTTAGAAAAGTGTGTTTTCAATGTCTATATCTGAAAACTTCTGAAGAACAACTTTCTCCAACTCAACTTTGACTTTGTACATTTTCCAGAGCTAAAGCATCTACTAGACAAGAGCTGCTGTGCACTGGGTTGCCAAGTCCTCTGCTTTTTTGCAGACTTCAGATTTGAGATACTTTTATACGCAAGTTTATTTTTTTCATCGAGTTAAAGATGAAAGGATTTGTTTATTAGTTATTGGCATTTGGTGTGTAAATAGTGATTGGGATACGTTTGTGCTAGTTTAGAATGTCCATTGGGCTGGTTTTGTCTGGCAACCCTGGCTGTGCGCTTGCGTTTGTTTGGGATTATATAGAATGTACATGTAAACAACACTTTAATCACATGGCAATCTTTAAGGTACATGTACACTGTACTGTCGTAAACTGAAATCAGATTAATATAAGTCGGATAGACAAAAAATGCATTTCGTGCATGTAAACATAGCCATTGAAAACTCATATCTTCGCTGAGCACTTAACAAAATAACAAAATTGTAATCTCTCTGTGTTCTTGTTAATCTAAACAAATTTGTTGTTATATATATATATATATATATATATATATATATATATATATATATATATATATATATATATATATATATATATATATATATATATATATATATATATATAATATTTTATATTTCAATATATACGAAAAAGGAACTATTAAAGATGGGCAATATTGATCATAAATCTATCAGATTTTTTTCCTCTCACCATAACCTTAATGTGTGTGTGTGTGTGTGTGTGTGTGTGTGTGTGTGTGTGTGTGCGCGCGCGTGTGTGTGTGCGCGTGTGTGTGCGCGTTTGTGTGCATGTGTGTGTTGTTGCAGTTTGATTGAAATGAATTATTAATGGAATGTGCCTGCAAAAGAAGCAAAACTCAACATCCATTTTGTTTCATTCCTGGAGATTTATCTTTAGGTGGAGCTCTGACCACGGCTCACTGGAAAAGAAAAGAAACCCCATTATGTCAGGAGTCTGAAATGCTGAACCTCCAACACCCACCAGTTAAAGAGCAGACCTATGTGCTTTAGATCTGTCTGATAGGATTTCATTTAGTTGCCTTTGGTTTCTTAGAGATTTTCGTAAGAGACAGATTTCAGTTTGTCAGCATGAAGTTTGATGCATATGGTGGCTAATTCTGTCATCTACAGGGTTTCTGTCAGGTCTTAAGAAGTCAGAAAATTCAAATACAAAGTTTCATGCCTTAAAAACGCTTTAATTTGCCAAAATATTGCACACTAGAATATGCATTTTAAAAATTTATGTTAATCGTTGTGATAAATTTAATTCATAATGGTCTCAAATTTTACTTTGTGAAACCTGCAGAAACCGGCTAATCTACAATGACCAATCACTTTTATCTAGTGTACATATGCACAGGTAAATATGAAAGTGATGATAACTTTAGAGATAAAATTCTAAATACTACAGTGTTTCCCATGTTTCCCTCGCTTGTAATGTGACTTATGTATTCATTAGTGTCTTATGTGATTGGCTGAAGTTTTCATACATCACAGCATCTTATAATCTCATATATACTCGATCATATGGTATGACGTAACATAGCAATAATCTGTGTTGGATGCATAAATATATCTCATAGAGAATGAATGGGTCTGATTTTGATTGGTTGTACAGTACGCTTTTATCTTTGCTCCTGTGAGGATTTGTGTTGGTCAGTAGATAAGCTTGTGTGATGTTGGGAAGCACTGATCGACACGGGAAACAGACCCGAACCCACTGGGTCATGTGACTCACATCACACTGAATGTGTTTCCTACACAGGAAGGGTGTGCGTGTGTGTGTGTGTGTGTGTGTGTGTGTGTGTGCGTGTGTGTGTGTGTGTGTGTGTGTGTGTGTGTGTGTGTGTCTATAGGGCACATTGTTGCTGCCAGACAGTTCTGCTGTGTGTGGTTTGGAGGTCATGGTAGCTGTGATAACCTTTAACCTGTATGTCTCATCTCTTTTATATATATACTCACTTGCAGGTTTGTGTGATTTTCATTCAGCTTTTCTTTAAATTCAGAGTAATTCTGTTACAGACACTAAGTGTAAATAATGATGAAGGCTGATGTAAAGCTCACACATGCATCAAGATTATGAGATTACATGATAATCTAATCCCCTGACTGCTGTATCTGGATTTTGTAAAATGTATTTCTTATTTGAATTTTCTGCAAATCTTAAATCTTCTTGAATCATCTCATCTTATCTGGGTGCTGATCATGAATAGTGTGTTCAGTGTAATGTGAAGAACTGCACTGATTGATTCTCTGCAGGTCAATGAAGTGAAAACTTCATCAGGCAATAATCAGTAAATGCACCACTACAGTAAATGGTAGTCAGTTGTAAAGTATTTTGGTTATTATGGTGGAAACTGTGTTTTCTCTCCTGGGAAAACAGTGCTAATAGAGAGATTAGATTTATTTGTAGGTTTATTAGACCCTAAACATGCAGAGACTCGCTGAAATTACCCACCATCCTCAGCGTACATTCCTGTAATGATTGAATGATCTGCAGATGAATAGAGTCATGACTGAATACATATAAATCCCTCCTGAATGAATGGAGATGATGAATCTGACAGAAATAAACAGACAAACAGAGGTGAGGGGTAATGAATGTTTATATGGTTTTATGGCATCTGTTAACACAGATTCGGTACTGTTTACAAAACTCTAGTGTGGTCGACGTTGATAAGTGTTGTGTACTAGTGATATCATTGTGTGTACAGGATGTTTACTGGTAGATTAGCTGCTGTGTGATTCTCAGCCTACAGGTGGCAGCAGTGCTGCATCATACATGTGAATTATGAGACCGCTTCAGTTTTTACTTGATGTATTGTGTTCATTTCATTCTAGTGTCTATTGAATTTCAACAAAAGCAAACCTCAGGAGTGACATATAGTCACACAACAGCAAATGTAAAAGACTGAGAGCATGACAACAAGACCCTTGAAAGATGTGATTTAAAAAATCAGGTGAATTTTTCCCAAAATATATGTAAAAACATTAGTATTTTGATGTTGAGAAATTAATTTTCTCTGCAGTATTGAAGATCAGAAAAGTGCATCTTTGTTATTTTGACCATGTTTTCCCCATTTCAATTTTCCGTAAATAAATGCAAATAAAAACATTATTTATTATGAATTTGGCAGAAAAGTTGTCGGTAGTTGACAGAATGAAACAAAAATTATAATTTTATTTAAACGTATATCTGTAAATCTGGAAAAACTGAAAGGAGCCATTGACACGGTCTCTTAATTTTTTCCGCAGCTGTATATTCAGGTGTGCAGTCCTGCTGTAGAAAATCTTGTTGAAAGGTTTAAACAAAATAATAAATCATCACCACAAACACACAAGAAACGTCAGATACAATGAAACTTTAGTTCAATTCAAATGAATTTCTGTAGTGCTTTTCACAATTTGGCATTGTAAGAGAGTAAAAAACCTGTTGTATTCTTTTAGTTATTTTGCAACAGAGCTATTTTTAATAGATAAAATAGATCTTACCTAGACATGATAAAAGAAAATGAAAAACATAATTTTCTATAATGATATTTTACAATATTTATAAGGGCCAAATGTTTAAAAGTGCTACTGTAAACATAGTGATGCATGTCAAAAAACACGGTTTATGTACTACTAATGCTTATAAATTGACCCTTCGCTAAGCCCCGCCCTCCCTAGTTACTAGGCTTGTTCGACTTCATGCGGCGCCGCAAGAAGCGACAGCCGGATGACGTCAAAGTGCCGCGAGAATGATTCAAGAAATCATATTTCGTCTCGCTCTCGCGATACTTTGACGTTAACCGGCAGTCGATTCTTGCGGCGCCGCATGAAGTCGGACAAGCATACTGTTGCTTTGCCTGTCAAGCTTTCGCGTCTGGCAAGTTTATTACAGTATGTAGGCACCGGTGTCAGATTAATTAGTAATTTTTGCTGAACAGTCGAAATATCTGAGAGAGAGCAACACAAAAGGAACTGCAGTATGCATTCGAGGGATATATATACACGATTAGAAAATAATTAATAAAAAATGAAGCTAAAGCCTATCCACAAGTTTCCTGCGTCCCATGAGGACTTGTGTCAAAAGTGGGTGTGTCTTCTGGTTCAAAGTAAAGCGGGACGCATAGCAGGACGTGACACCCATTCATTTATTAGTTGACAGTCACTAAAGATATAGTGATCCAAACTTGCTAACAATGTGTTATAAATCAAACAGCTTATACATAAGTCTTATGGATGTTAACCCCGGGTACATGGATTGGGGTACACGGGTATGCCGTCCATTAACAAAATGCTAAAATATTTTTTAAAGTATGTCAGTCAGCCTCTCTCTTGCCTTTTAATCATCTTATTTTATGTTTAAATATATGCATTATGAACAAAGAACCATCATTATTTCCAAGCAATGATGTGCTGAGCTAGTTAGCTAGATAACATTAAGCAAACGTAGGTGTTTTTGATAATCCTGTCGACATTTAGTAGTGAACAAGGTTTTCCACACTGCTTGATCCACGTCCAGCATTTCTCCCTTTGGGTTTTAGGTTTCGGAAAAGGAAAAAATTCCACCACCCTGTCCAAACTTTAAGGATACTGGGTATCAGATTTACACAATCCATACGCACAACACTTCGGTATGTTTCCCTCGCTCAAAAGCTTGACAGACCTCTCGCGACTAGTTACAGTTGCTAAACCACGATTGGCCTGTGGTAGTTTTTGGGCGTGGCTTAGCAAAGGGTCAATTGGCCAAATTATGTTGTGCTATAAATCTCCAGATGTCCACAGGTTTGTGGTAGGTTTAGGAAATAAACTGGTGTGAAATAACTGTCAAGTCAACATTTATTTTTAGAGCACAACTGAAGTTGATCCAAAGTGCTTTACAATATAAACAAAATAACTATAAGAAAGGATAAAAGAAGGAAAATGAAGTGAAAGTCTATGAGGTGTCCTCAATAGTATAATGAAAAAACCTGTGCGTATGTGCATGTGTGATTAAACTCTCTTGGGCTCTTTAGTAGAAACAAAGCTGCACATTCTTAGAAATGTGTATTTTGTCTCATTCCAAGTTACACCCTCTCCATTTTTTCTCAGTTTCTGTAAGGAGAAATTGCCTGGATCACGCTGGATTATGCAACACACAGTGATTACACACCCTGCTAATTTAGTGATGTAGATGTAAGGAGTCAGAGGTCAGACCAAACCCTCACTGCAGATCTATTTTATGAGGAACCCCACAAGAAAAATCTCGACTTCATAATAGTCAATGAAAATAACAATGATTTTCCTTTATTTAGTTTTTTAGGTGGTTGTAGATGTGTGTGCTGACAGGATGTAATACCAGCTTGGTTTCTCTAATGTTTTAACGACCGTAAAGTACACATAGTTATACTTGAAGTTAGTTAGTTCTGGTCCTGGATGCTGATTGGTCAATGTCATACTCTAGCTGTGCTAAAATACACCGCATATTAACGGCTATAATACAAAACATTTCATTTGCAGCTATTGTGTTCTGTATATCAGTGAACAAGACCAATTAACTCTTTCCCCGCCATTGACGAGATATCTCGTCAATTAAGAGAAAACGCTTCCCCGCCAATGACGAGATTTTCCGTCTTTCCGCAATACCGCTATTATCCACCAGGTGGCGCCCTTCCGCAACTTTTTAAAACCGGAAGTATTGCCCTATGGCAAGCTGCTGCATGTCCGTGTCTGTTTTAAATATCGCTCTGAATGGGATCTCTATGAAAAGTCCGTCATAAAAATGTAATTATCTCTGCTTTTTGCTCAAAATGTGGTGTTTTTGCAGAAAGCTACCCATATTCAAAAGCTGATTACAAAAGAACCACTAAAGGTAGGATGAAACGTTTTTTTTTGTTTGAAAGCAGAGGGTCTGTTCTTTCATTTGGTATATTGTATGTTTATATATTTAAAGAAGAACATTTTCTGGAAGGCATTAAACTTTGGTGAAAATCATGAAAAACGCTGGCGCTGGCTGGCAACTTTTTTTAAAAATGCTGGCGGTGAAAGAGTTAATATTTGTTTATATGCATCAATATAACAATACATAGAAACAAACTGCATTATTTACCTTCCTGTACCTATACATGGATTTTGGGCAAAATACTGGTACTCTTTAGAAAATGTTTACGTAATGACACCAAAAATAATTGAAATGGTTCCTACTGTATCTCCAGTTGTGAAACATACAGACATGCACATTTAAAGAAACTCAATCCTGGCGCTTTCACTTGTTATAGTTGTCAACTTGTCATGTGCGTGTTTTGCCACATGACATGCAAAAACAATACCCTTCAACCCTCACGTTTTTCCCCATAATTTTACCATTCTATTCCGCCATCATTCTGTTTAAATAATTTCCCGTATTTATCTCGTATTTTTAGTCAATCCCACTGCCTATATATAATAAAGCCACAAACCTTGAAGACATAATAGGACAATGTAACATATTATTTCAATGCATTCTTTGGCACCTTTAAACATTTTATGTGTAACTTTTGAGGACACTGTATATAATATGTATGTACAGATTGAAACACACACATGCTCTAACGCACACACGCTTGTGATGTCCTCAGGGTAAGGAAGTGTAGGATTATGACAGGCTTAACAGTGTGTGTGTGTGTGTGTGTGTGTGTGTGTGTGTGTGTGTGTGTGTGTGTGTGTGAGCGTGTGCAGCTGTGCTGGTTTCTAACCCCTCCACCCCCATGTCTCTGTATTGTAAAAGATAACACACACAGTGATTTTGTGGACTCTTAACAGTGTGTTTGGGTTTGTTTTGTGTGTGTGTGGAATTCCCTCTTAGCAGATGAATAAACAGGGTGTGTCCACAAAGACAGGAGACATTTTTAAACCTCCTGTTACACACACACACACACACACACACGTGCACAACTTACAGAAATATTTTGAAACAGATTTCTTTTATTATTTACTCACCTCATGTCATTCCAGTACAAACACTTACACAACTGTAGTACTAGACATAGTAAAAAAAACATTGACATTAAATCTTACCTCAAGCTGTAAAATCTCATTTATGTATTCTAATATTTAAAATGTGGTATGTCAAGACACGTCAGGGTAAATTTAATGAAAGTGATGCTGATTGACATTAATTCTTTCTCACGTCATGAGTGGTTTATTTGAACTAAAGAACTGCATGATAATTCATAAGAGAGCAAATGAAGACGTTTCCTCAGGTCTCTTGATTCTCACATTGTTTTCCTTAGAAATTATCTATTGTAATCTCCCACATGTCTCCTCTAATGTTTCAGAAGACATCTCAAACATGTCTCAAACTCTCCTCACGCTGGCCATGACCATAAAATTGAAAGTAAACATCATATGTATGAATGCAAACACTTCCCATCATTTCACACTTATATACTTCACAACATAATGAGTAATAGAGTTTTCCTTTAGGTGTCTTTGTCATGGTGTGTGTGTGTGTGTGTGTGTGTGTGTGTGTGTGTGTGTGTGTGTGTGTGTGTGTGTGTGTCTTTTGTGACACTGTCATTAGTGTGCAGGTGGATACCATGAGGCCATTTGACTTCTACAGGAATGTGTGTGTATGTGTGTGTGTGTGTGCGCGTGTGTGTGTGTGTGTGTTTGTGAGGGAGGGAGGGAGGGAGGGGCGTTCGGTCTTCAGTCAGAGCGTGAGGTGAGGCTCATGTCCAGTGTGTGATTTTGTGTTATGGAGAGAGGATCGGACTGTCGGATATGCTGAGCCGTGTCTGGGATCTAAAGAGGAACGCTGTGATTCCAGTCATTCCACAGGTTTATATCTGGGACTCTATAGGAAGAGTTGAACTGACAGAGAGAGAGTAGACATGCAGGGCAGGACGGGTAAAACAGGCAAGAAAGAGCTGGTGATCGAGTCTCCTCAGCAGTTTAAATATGTACCTGTACTGGAGGAAGAGGAGGGCAGCAAAGGTCCACAGGGGAAGGTCAGTCGTTAAAATCTCATTACAGTTGTCATTCTCAGATTCATTCATAACTTCATTTATTGACAAGAACTACTGTACTGTACTTAACAATCTACTTTGTGTTTTGCTGTTGTATGTCACAGTCCATCATATTTTTAGTCATTTTTGTAATAGTATAAAAGCACTTTAAAAAGTTAAAGTGTAAAATGTTTATGAAGGTGTGGTTCTGACAACATTGTTTAAAGTTATTGATTAAACCACACACACACACATCTATGAACGGTAGCAGTTAAAAGATTTTGTGGCACTTTCGTCAAAAAAATAAATGATAAAATGTGGTGATATCTGATCATGGGTGGTATTTTCATTTACATACTGTGTGATTGATAATGTACCACATATACCACGGTATGTACATGGTATTTTAAGCTACCTGGAAACAATACCATGGTATTGTCATTCAACATTATAGTGCCAGACCCGCTTTCTCTGTCTCACACACGCACGCACGCACACACACACACACATGTGTGTGTATTTTACACACCCTACTGATACAATAGCATTGAGATCAGCTTTCAGAGTAAATGTGTGGAAGTAAAGAGAGTTTTGGTGCTCAAAGGAGTATGATGTATATACTGTATGTTAAAGCACTTATGTAGATCATGCAGTAAAACTTTGGGTGTGTGTTTGTGTGTCACTTCTGCTGTCAGTGTGAGAGAATCAAGTATATTTTGTAGTATGAAAACAAACTGTTCTGAGTCTGTTGTGTTCAACTGGAGTGTCCCTTTTGTGTTAAGATGTATGCAAAACACAAAATATAAAGATTGATTGAATGTGATTCAATTGATTTGAGTTGTGAATATCTGGTATTTCCCCCAAGATTTTGTAAATTTAAGTCACGTTTGGAAATAATGTTGTACTCAATGTACAGCTGCGGAAATAAGAGACCACTCCAGTTTTTGGCTTTAATCATCATTTCAGTCCAGTGTCTGTTGAATTTCAACACAAAAGCAAACTTTAGGAGTGACATAACGTCACACAACAATAATGTGAAAGAGGGCATGACAAGACCCATGAAAGATCAGGGTTAATCCATCAGATATTTACTTTTGAACTATTCCTAAAATGGGCTACATGTAAAACATGAGTATTGTGTTGTTGAAAAATGAATATAAACTAAATATAAAAAAATAATTGCAAATGTTTTTACTTCTATTTTACAGTTTCAGTTTTCAGTAAATAAATGCAAATAAAAACATTATTTTTATTAGGAATTTGGTTGAGGTGTTGTTTGTAGTTGAAAGAATGAAACAAAAATTATCATTTTACTTAAACACATACCTATATAGTAACATAAGAAAACTGAAAATAATCTTAAAGGGGTCTCTTAAAGGGGGGGTTAACTGTATTTATACCACAGGGCTGTTGAATGCTTTACTCTGATTGGTTGAGAGATGTTCCACGGGTATGCATTATTTTTTGATAAATGCACACCTAACCTGTCAAATGTCTTAAAATAACCACCAGAGCTATGTCTGTAGTAACAGAGGTATAAAGCCCATTTATAGTCGTGCGTAAGTTTCACGCCATAGCTACGGCGTAGGCTATCTGTAGCCTGTGTGTAGCTCTGCGTAGCCTGACGTGCGCCACGCAAAATTTTTAACAGCGCATCAGTTCTACGCGGACCCCAAGCGCAGTGATTGGTCCACCAGAACCCCTCTAGTCAGGTTAAAAAAACTGCTTCATAGGTTTTTCCATTTGTGACGGTGAAAACAAAGAAAAGTCGTTGTTTATTTACTACAATCATTGCTGGTTTTCGCAAATCATACACAGCATGTTGCTGTTTCTTCTTCGTTTGTGGGTTAACTTGCCCAGCTTCTTCTTCTTTGATAGTCGCGCTGCTACTGTGGTTACACGCGTGGATACTGCCTACCAGCGGGCTGCGTGCGTGTTTGCACGTCGACGCGGCGATGACGCAAAAGTATAAATGAAAACTGACACGGGACCTATGCCGTCGCAACTACGCCGTAGGACCTACGCACAACTATAAGTGTCGTGCTTCTGGGGGAGTAGAGAGGGGGGACAATCACGCTGGGGCATGGTTTGGCTAATGTGAGTGCGCCCCAATTTTCTGAAAGTTTTTTTTTGAAAATGGTTAACTGTTACGTACCATGGACCCCTTATTTCTTTTATGGGCACTTCGCCCCCGAAAAGCACGCTCACAACTCAATTACAGTGAGGGTGAGAACTAAGTAAGTCATTTTATTTGATAGCACCTTTCAAGAGCAGTGTTACAAAGTGCCTTACATCACAGAATAAAACAGAGTAAAAATTTAAATAACAACATTAAACAAAATCCAGTTTGAACAGTAGGGTTTTCAGTTGCCTTTTAAAAGTGTCCACAGATGTTAAGTCCAGTTGAAGAGCATTACATAGCTTGGGAGCCGCAACTTTGAATGCACAGTCACCTTTGTCTTTAGTGTCGAGCGTGGAACAACTAGCAGGATATGATTCGTAGATCTCAGATTCCTGCTGGGATTATGGAGTTGCAACATATCCTTTATTTATACAGGATCTTGACCATGTGATGCCTTAAATACTAACACCAGAATTTTGTACCCTATCTACATTTATCCGGGGGTCAATGTAACGTTAAGATTTGAGTTACATGAGACCTCTTAGGAGACTTAGTTAAGCAGCAGCATTTTGTACCACTTGTAACTGTTTCAGAGATGAGTTTACAGTACGGTAGTAGATGTGGGAGGAACTAAAATCATGTATATTCAATTCCATCTTCACAGTAGTTACACTGCCCTCAATTTAGAAATATTTCTCAGCTGGTAAAAACTATTTACCTGAACGCTCATCATTAGCATCATTCCTTTGAGTAAAAGTCACAGTCATCATTGTACGCAACAACTTTGTTACATATAAAAAATCAATAATGGCACAAAAGAAGAAGTGTGTTTTTGGAAGTAAGAAGAAAACCTTATTCAGCTTTCCAAGTAACCCTGTCTTAAGACAACAGTGGATGCACTGTTTGGCCTTTTTAGGGGGGAAATCGGAAAGGATGTTCTGGCTTTTATAAATCTGACAACACAAAAGACTCAGTGGACATATAAAGGATGTAATCCTACTCTATACTCCCAAAATGAGATAATAACTGTGTGTTAATTGATATTTAACTTTTTCCACTGTATACTGCAGTAAACCTTCACTCACACAGAGACGACATTACTGTGTCATCATTCTGATGACAACTGTACAAACATCACCCGCTCTTTCATCTACCCACCAATACAAAAAGGTTTGCTTGTGTGTCCCTTTAATCATAGCTGAAGAAAGATTTAACCTCAGTCTGCATTATACAGTAGTCTCTTAGAAAGTATTTACTTATTCAGCAGAGCCACAAGCTACTATGATTTACAGCATGGGCGTAGATTTAGGGTGGGACGCTAGGGACATGTCCCTAGCAATATTCAGGGAAGACTGAATTGTCCCTAGCAATAATTTCGACCAAACAATTAATCTGTATTTATATATAACCACTAATGTCCTTCTTATTCTTGTGTTTTTTATTTTTTACTTATTTTTTTTTTTTCAGGAATCATTTAAATGAGACTAGAAATCTTTTGCAATCCCGTTCTGTAAAAATTACGCTCTATGTGGTACACAAACGGTTAACAGCTTTCGTTCTCTGCAATGCCCGCCTCCGTAACTCACATCGCTAATATGATTGGCTTTGCATTTCTTTAGTCCCGCCTCTCTAACGCACATTGCTAATATGATTGGATTAGCATTTCTTGAGTCCCGCCTCTCTAAATCACATCACTTTATGGGATTGTGTTTACTCGCTACGTGTGATAGGATGGTTTCACTTTGTACAACGCGCCAAAGTTCACTCAACAAGACGCGCGTGATTATTCGGGCTACAGGTAAGTGAGGAAGAAAGTATTATTATACCCACTGTAACTGTTTCATGCACAAAAAACGGAACAAGTTGTGTCACATAATGATTCAAGGACAGTGTTTTCACCAATACACGACAATCCCATGTTAAACTGAGGAGTTGCAAACTTTTGTCAACCTTTTATAAATGGGGTAGCAAGGTTATTTAGGGGGTCCCTAATCCATGAAAGAAAATAACCCCAACATGGTAAAAACATGAATTCATGTCATGATTGCTGAATACTTTACATTACTGCACTGTGGTCATTACTTGCACAGATGTAGACATAAT
Organism: Paramisgurnus dabryanus; assembly: GCF_030506205.2. Classification (NCBI taxonomy): domain Eukaryota; kingdom Metazoa; phylum Chordata; class Actinopteri; order Cypriniformes; family Cobitidae; genus Paramisgurnus; species Paramisgurnus dabryanus. The sequence goes on from NC_133351.1 coordinate 33,173,757, forward strand.
GTAAGGTTGCATTTTAAACAAACTATTTTTTTCACACTGATTAACTGTCTGTTAATGAAAAGAAGATTTAATGTGAACTACAGAAACGTTAATAAACTGTGTTCAGGAAACAGCATGATATACATACCATCTTCAACACTGGGATTTTTTTGGCAAATTTAAATTAAGAATTAAATATTAATTGCATATTCTTCATTGTTATAAAGTAAATATGGTTATATCTTACAATGTGATTTTCTTTCTTTTTTTGACAAAGACTTAAACAGTTACTGTTTATTAGGCTCTAGGACATAAAAAATTGTGTATTATAAATTTGGGATGGCCGGGGGTGGCGAGTCAGATGTTACTGAGTAAAGTGCATACTGAGTTGTCTGTTGTTTGTGTCAAGTAAACGGTGATAAAGTTTTTTCAATGCAACCATTTTATTTATGTCCCCACCAATGCAAGAATCAAACCTACGCCCTTGATTTACAGTTAAACTATATGCTTGATAAAGAGATTTTGAGCTTTCATCAGGTTTTGTTTATGAATATTGAGATTGGATATGATATACAGTAATACTGCCTGTGGATTGTTGTTAGTACACTTTTGTATTCTGGAGCACTTAAGACTTTTACTCATCACTGCACATGTGCTGCTCTTGAATTATCGCACTGATAAAACCTTATCACATAGAAGTGAACAGGATTCAAACAGTGTTTTGGTTAAGAGGAAGGGGCACAAGTTAAGTGAGTGTTTTAAAAAAGACCACATATCTTTAACTCTTTCACCGCCAGCGTTTTTAAAAAAAGTTGCCAGCCAGCGCCAGCGTTTTTCATGATTTTCACCACAGTTTAATGCCTTCCAGAAAATGTTCTTCTTTAAATTTATAAACATACAATATACCAAATGAAAGAACAGACCCTCTGCTTTCAAACAAAAAAAAACGTTTCATCCTACCTTTAGTGGTTCTTTTGCAATCAGCTTTTGAATATAGGTAGGTTTTTGCAAAAACACCATATTTTGAGCAAAAAGCAGAGATAATTCCATTTTTGTGACTGACTTTTCATAGAGATCCCATTCAGAGCGATCTTTAAAAAAGACACGGACATGCAGCTGCTTGCCATAGGGCAATACTTCCGGGTTTAAAAAGTTGCGGAAGGGCGCCACCTGGTGGATAATTGCGGAAAGACGGAAAATCTTGTCATTGGCGGGGAAGCGTTTCTCTTAATTGACGAGATATCTCGTCAATGGCGGGGAAAGAGTTAAAGTCCACCTGTGGTGAAAATACGGTTTTTATTGTTGTTTATATGTCTATGTTATGAATTCAATGTGCTTAAAGACAACCCATGTGCGAATCCATCATTCAAAACAATTGCTGAATATTTTCTTCATAAAATTTGAGTTTTCCAAGGACAGTCTCATTTCCGAGGTTTAAAATCGCCTGCTTTCCAACCTCACAAGCATGTAAACAATCATATCATCAATGATGAACGAGTGAATCAATAGTTCGAGGAATAGATATTATGTATGGATGCCGCATAGACACTGAAATGAGTGCTGCTCAAACGTGCAGTTTTAATGCTTTAAAGACACACCGTGGAACTTTGTGACCTCAAAGGAAAAGATGACAACTCTTTAGGTCACAAAGTCCGCGGTGTGGTCGCTTGGTTAAAGTTTATATTAAAAAAATTGCCTTCATCAACCCATGTTGTAAGCCCATGACACTACTACAAGTCACATGATTGAAGTCACTCTCTACACTCCCCAAGTAGCTTTTAGTGTTCGGACGCCAGATATAACATTACTTACTAGTCCAAAAGCATAACGGCCAAGTCAGCATCGGTCAGGAACCCCTCCTCCTCCTTTAGTTCACGCCAGCGAGCGAGCGCTGGCCCAATATTGATCCTCGTCCTTCCTTATATTCTGTCACTCTCCTGTTTTCTCTTTCTGGTCTCCTCCCACAAAACCTTGGGTTTCTTTTTCTTGATTGCTGCTTTGGCCATGACAAAAACATCAGGAAAATAAATAGTTGCGCTCTCACGTCCGAATTTGAGGAAGTGGAGTAAGTGACATATGCCATAAAGCAGTCGAATTTTGTAGTTCTTTTTGTGCTTGGGTTACTACCCGAAACCCCAAGTTTAGAAGTACGAGTAAAAGCGATACAGACCCCGTTAGGGTACGGTAGACATGTCATGTAAACTATTTTAAGTCGATGTATCATCACAAGGGTCTTGAAAATATATTATGAAGATTGAAAAACTACAAAGTGTCACTTTAACCATGCTGCAAATGCGCAGTTCACGTATGCATTGTGTGAAACCAGACTTAGCAGTTATTTGTCGGAAATGCCTAATGTAGCATCTATTTACATATGTATATCTCTGGTCTGAGCTTTGATATTGAGTAGAGGTGGGGACTAATTTGCATATTTATAGAGCCTCATACTAAATAAGACAAGGGTGTAAAGTTACATTCAAGCTGTTTTAAAGCACTATTACGGGGTAAAAATTTTACATATGCCATTATGATGCATGAAGATGAATTTTAAGAGACTACAGGGGGACTTTAAGCCAGTAACAATAAAACATCACCTGTCCGTCATATGACAGTTATTCAGCACTCGTATATGTTAAATATTAAACTTCTTAAGGATTTAAATTCTTATATAAATGGGTAGTAAGACTGGTCAGTGTTTCTGTATTCACTATGTTGAGTGTTAACAGATCTACTTCAAGTGTTTTAACACACATCAACATTGCTGTCCTTTTATTGGTCAGTGTAGTTATGATCTCATCATGAAAATAATTCTGAGCTCATTTCACCAATATCACTCCCAGATGTGTGAGTGGACTGTGTTATCTCACACTCCCAGATTCCTTTTGTATTATCAGTGGAAATATATTATTACCAAGATCTACGTCCAAATGTATCATATTCTTCTGATATCGTCACAATACAGCAAGAAAATTAAAAGCGGATTACCTAAATAACTTTTAAGGACTGGAGCAGCTGTTATATGTGGATATTGACTGTTGTTGCATGCGTTAACTAACTCTCAGTTGAGTAAAGATGTGAATCTCATGATGAATTTTAACTATTCAGGTATTTAATTAATTTGACTTATTAATGGCCGTTTTCTAACAGTTATATTATTAAGCATTCTAGCAACTCTCTTTTTAGATAAACAAACATGCAGTGATCATAAATACATTGTATTGTGCAATAAATTTCAAAGTGGATTTGAATTACAATTTTTATACAGAACCAGTGGTATACAATGTGTTACATATTATAAAATGGTTAGTTTCAGTCCTTGGTTCTGATTGGTTAGTAGCTGTGGTTTATTTACGATAAAATACATCTATGAGCGCTGTACTCAAAGATTCTTTGTATTATTGCACAGGACCCATAGCAATGTTAACATATCTGTTACTGTTCACACTGTCAATCAGGGACTTTTTTTCAGCGGAAGGAAGACGGTTAGTAAAAATTGAAAGTTGATATATATAAATAAATATTTATTTGTATAGCAACTGTTTTATAAAATAATAAGGAACTCGGTGCTGGGCTATATCGTGATTAAGTCACAGCTGAAGAGATTTCATTACGGATGCTCTAGTCAGAATTTTTTCAACTGATACAAGTACCAATTTCTTGTCAGCATGATCGGCCGATACCAATGGTTCTTCAAGCTAATATGTCAGCTCTTTGATGGCCGTAACTGTTAACATTTTTATTTAGATAAAGAAATAGCACAGATGTTGCCTTGTTATATTATTTAATCAGGTATATTTTTGTTATATTAGAGAATCAAATAAGCACAACACATATTCATTCTTCAAAGAGCAATTTAATATGCCTTTTAAAAAGGTCTTTGTTTGTTAAAATTACTGAATATAAAACACTGTACTTCAGTGTATGAATTAAATATAGATGCATTCTTATAAAGTAAAACAGTTCTTGAGTCATGAACAGAGAGTGATTCTCTCTTTAATATTATTTAAAATGAATTAGGTTACTGTAGCTTTAAGACATGAGAGAGATCTTTGCTCTGTACTCGTGCTGAATGACAGGCTGTTTCTGTGCGCGTGCATCATGCTCCGCGGACAATAGCAGCTGCAAGGTAAAATTAAAGTTTAAATTGTTAAAACTTTAAAACGCATGCCTGTAACAAACTTTCGGCATGATTATGCAGTGTATGTGATTAGATATATATGTTGTATACAGTGTTTGATTGGGATGTGAAGACGCGTCGTGCTGCATGTTAGGATCTGAGTGCACCCTCATAGAAAATACACACATCTCTCTGTAAAGGCAAAGAGAGAAATCCAAATTTGCACATGAGCAACAGGTTGTAAAAATGGTCTCAAATTGCACCCGCATTCAGGATCCCTATGTTGACAAAAGTAAACAGAAAGATCGGTTCATGAGATCAGCAAATTTAGAGAGTACCGATCGAGTCATTTAAGACGATGATCAACAAAACCAATCTATGGCTGATAGGAGCATCCCTAGATTACATTGACTTCATTTAATATGAGGCCTAATAATGCCATTCATTTTTATCTGTTTTACCTTGTTTCCATTAGTATTTGTTTCCAGTTTGTCCTGATCCGTGCCTACTGGGAGATGATGTGTGTGTATATTTGTGTGTTTTCAGGTGAAGCCGCGTGTGGTGGAGCCTCTTGACTATGAAAATGTGCTCATACAGAAGAAGACTCAGATCCTCAGTGATGCACTCAGAGACATGCTGCAGTTTCCTCTGGAGGATTTTCAGGTGAGAATACCTGGCAACCCCATCAGCTGCCCATAGGCTTTATGCGGGTTTAACACAGGACGCTGTGTGCACTGCGCTCATCGCTGGATTTATAACAGCCAAGTGATTCGAGCTATGCTGGCCAGACCAAAGTAGGCAGAGTTTTCAAAACTTTCATTTGTAAGATACAATTTGTAAGATATTTGCAGTGAAATATCCAAAAACCACTAGGCAAATATTATATATACTTTGTCCAGCTGATTACTATCAATATCTCTAATGTTTTCAACTACTTGTAAATCATGTGAAAATTGGCATTTTAAACAGTGACACAGGGCAGTGCAATCGCGTGATGTTAATATCCATGTTTCCCTTTGTTACCGCCTTTACTGACTAAAAATCACATAACAACAGTGTCGTGGACAAATGTGGAAGTATGCGTCTGTCGGGCCACTCGTTTGTTTATGGTTAGTTTGTTGATCTGAATAAACCAGTGAATTGATTTATTTGAATTATACAGCTCCGGGAATTCCGACACACACAGTACAAGCTTTTCGTCCATTTTGCTTTTTGCCCTTGTTTGGATAACCCGTTTCTATTGGCCATGCGGATAATCGGAACAGAGCGCGGCGCAAAAGTTAAACTATTTTGAACTTTGACCACGGCGTGAGAGCGAGCTGCACTCCACTGTGCCTGCGTTTTGGTCGACGCAACAAACAAACTGTCCTCATGAGGCACTAGCCATTGAAATAAATGGATTTCATAGCGGAGTGCACAATGCGTCCTGTGTGAAAGCACCATTGCTGTGATGATCTTTACAGTCTGTGATCATTCACACACATTTTCTGTCAGGATTAATTTTAAACATTATAAAAAAAACTTAAACTGCAGAAGCTGGTGTTCAGCTCACTGTACAAGTCATTCAGACTGCCTAAATGGGATCGCACACCGGCCGCGCCGTTCAGCGCCGCACAGCGCCGCGTCGTTCTAAAAAAATCGAACACATTGTTTTCTATGAGTATACGCACACTGGCGCCGCCTGGTGTGACTCAGGAAGTTGCTCAAATCCCTGTCGCGCCACTCACATAGTTTAACATTAAATAACATCATATTTGTCCCAAATCATTAACGATTAACATTGGCTGCTAACGTATATTTTGCATTTTTAAGTAGACGTTATCTGACGAAGCTTGCGCTATTTAATGTGCACTTCCGGTTTACAATACCTCCGAGTTGTCCTAGACGCGGCGCGACGCTCAGCTGCGCGGCCGGTGTGCGATCCCCTTTATCCTGTCATAAAGTAATTTTCTCTTATAATAATCAGCACACGTGTTGATATCAAGAAGTGTTCAGGATTTATACTGATTCAGTGATGATCTAACAACTGGTTTTCTTTCAATATTAGCGCAGACAGAGGTTTGTGTTAGACAGCAGGAGCCTCTAGTGTGCAAGAAATCTTCTGCTATTATTTTTACATTTGGCAGAATCTATTCATCCTCCTGGGGTGAATAATGCTCTTATTCTGACCTCAGATCCTGGGTTATCTCTACTGGGAAATGATCGCACTTCAAAGTTCATGCAAAAATAACAATTCAGTCATCTCTAAAAAGACTACAATAAAGAGTGCATACATTTTTGGATTGAACCCACAATGTTTTGCACGGCTAACGTAAGTCTCTATCACTGAGCCATAGGTAGACAGAAGTGCAGTAGGTGACAGAAAGAGAGAAAAAGAGGCTTCGTAACATCTGTTGTGTCTGTCAGGAGCTCTGCTGAATGTTTAGCTGCTCATAAATCACATCTGGTCTTTGAGTCTGGTCACAGTCAGTACTTTATTGTTCTTACGTCATGAACTAAACTTAGACCCAAACTAAACGGCTGATGGTCTATTAAAAGAAATTTAATCTTAATTGTCCTTTGTTTTTATTAAGGATGCACAAATACAAAATTTCTGTGCCAATATTTGGTTACAAAACTGACTTTTTATTTCAGATTATTATGTTGTGAAATCATAGAAGTACAGAGAAAACTGCAGTTCTGTTGTCAGTAGCTGCGTTTGCATTACCGATTTGGGCAAAACTATAGCGTTATTTTCTAAAAGACTATTGCACAATGATGGCCTTTTCATTAATCGATGATATGCAACTGAAGTGTAGTTTTTTTCCTCTTGCGCCAAGTCATTCCAAACATCCCGTCGACTGATGTTGGTAGGTTTCCTATCACATCCACTGCACTAGCTGTTATTTTTAATTGAAGGAGGCGTAAGAGTATTATACAAACATTAATGTCAACGAGGTAATAGTACATTATTTTGAATAAAATTTTATCCAGCAAGTTTTTATCCAAACATTATTGGAAGGGAAAACCTCTTATACTTGGGAGCAGACATGTATGATGTGTTTCTGTGAGGTTTTAGTTAATAATAATAATAATAATGTGATTTACTTGCATCAGGTGACCTGAAAATGCAAATAAATCATTGGTTCCATCAGTGGCAGCTCGTGATTGCTCATTTGAGGGGCACAAATTCAAAATATGTGTTTGTTGCGTCATGTGAACCATGTGCATCACGTGTTTTGTCAAAATAAGTGCCTGCTGCACATGCGTCAAAACCATTTATGATAAAAGAGACGTTCACATTTACCAAATACACACAAGACACTCCCTTAACGGTAAACTTTAATTACGCATGAGATTATACGAGTATCTGGCAAACGCAAGCGTCTCTTTTATCATAAACCCTTTAGATGCGTCTGCAGAAGGCACTTATTTTGACAAGACACGTGATGCACATAGGTTCACTCGACACGCCCAACACATATTTTGAATAGGGAACCACACATTTTGACGGGCTACATAAATGTGACGAACTTTGCATCGAGCGCCCTCAAAAAAAAAAAGTCGTCATACTCACGGAGTATATATATATATAAAGCTCTAGCCTGAGTCTGACACACTGGAGTTGATCCCTGTGCTCATGAGTCGCAGTTTTCCTTCTGTGATCAGTATCTCTCCAGGAGGAAGTAAGGGTTTCAGGAAGGAAAGTTTGGGAACAGCAGGGTTCTATTGTGTGTGTTTTTGGAATGCCCTCTGTATCCATTAACACTGCTTTCCGCTGGATCTGAGACTCACTGACCTTGCTGAAATAGACAGGCACTTTATTCATAAACAAAACCAGGACATAGGTGACAAACTCACAACATGTGTTGTAGATGTTAAAGCCTGTCAGTGGACAGTCGAGGATATCACATTCTGTTATATCATGTGTGTCATACTGTTGTGTGTCCATACTTAAAGCAACACCAACAAGTTTTTTTACATTAAAATAACGTTTCCAAAAAAGTTTCAGTCGTTCATCCACTTGAAACAGGGTGAAGGGCACTTTCACATTTGCTTTGCAGCCCTCTATCGGCCAAAAACGCACTAAAGATGGGCCAAGTTAAGGAGTAATTTAACTCAAACTGCAACAAAAGTCACTTATGTCCATCACTGCTGGTCTTCTCAAAACATACACAACAAGTTGCTGCTGCTGCTTCTTTGTTTTGGGTTTACTGGCCAAACTGCTGCTTCTTTGGCTGTTTCATAACTGGTTCATTGTTACTGTATGCAGGTATACTGTCTACTAGCGGTCTGCATGTGTAATTGCATGTCAATGCGGACAACGACGCATATATAAAAAACGCAGCGTAGCCAATGGCGTCGAGGGTATGGCTTAAGATGTGCGCACAACTATAATGAGCCATGAAGTATAAATGAAAACCGAAACGTAGCCTATGGCGTCAAGGCTACACCGTAGGACTTACTGTACGCGTAACTATAATAACTACATCCTGAACATCCTGCAGCCATCTATTAAAGTAGGGATGCACCGATACCGATACTGGTATCGGGTATCGGCCTCGATACCACATTTTCTAAAGTACTCGTTAAAAGTCCCCCGATACCAGGGATCGATACCACGGTCTGAGAAATGTCTATGTTTGAGCGGCGTGTAAGGGGTTAATGCCTCGTGTGTTGTCCAAAGAGGCAGAGTTTACAACGAACTGGAAAACTAGTCCGTTGTTTTTTTGTTAAATTATATGACTAAAGCTGTTACCTGTAAATTTAAATCAGGTTTTTTATTAAGTACTCGGTATCGGCAAGTACTGAAATGCAAGTACTCGTACTCGTATTCCAAAAAAGTGGTATCGGTGCATCCCTATATTAAAGTCTTAGAAAGCATTCAGAATCCCCCAGCATTGCAGAGCAGTATGTATAAAATATTGATTTGATTGTAATCCACTTAATCTTTCTCCTGTAGATTTCTACACTGTCACGGCATAACCGAACTCTTTACTCATCTGTACCAGCACACGCTGTGAGAGAAGCCCAGATCCTGTTTGTGCAAGAGGTAATACGCACACATATAGTACACTACTCTCTCTCTCTCTCTTTACATGATGACTTTACCCTCTCATATATTTACATTGTTACTTTACTCATTCTCTGCTCATATGAGTTTCTTTCCTCTTTAAATCACAACATATATAATGTTTTTTCAATATCTACCCACTTCATGTTGCTAAAGTACATGTGGCACAAAAATACTTGTAGAAATGAATAAATGCATAAGTTTTATTTGCATTTAAACAAACACATTTATTACCCTCTCTGTGTACAATACAATCATTTTGTAAATAATTTATTCTTTAATAATTAAAGCGCTTTGAAAAAAGCACTATTTGATTTGAACAAATAGTGTTTATGTTTTCACTATTGCTACATTTATAAACCACATTCATTCAGACTCCATCTGTCATCTTGGATAATTATTTTCATTAAGCATTTTTCTTGAAGGATTCATGCAAATAACAATTCTTCTGACTTTGGTCCAAAAGATACATCATCTCATAAGACCACATCATTTTGTTCTCTATTATTTAGGCAGCTTCCTAAACATATTTGGGTCCATGACAAAACAAGCTCTTAAAATTATTTGAAAATGTATGTAATGCAGATTTTTGAGTCATGTACAATGTGTTTATAAAGTTTGGTTAATAAAACAGCATTTCAGTGCATTTTAATGAATTTTTTCCACAAAATGTTGATATTGATATGAAAATGTCAGGTGGTACAATCGATCATTTTGTATTTGCCAGATAAGTTTTAATGCGCTCCCTGTGTCATGCTGATTGTTTGTTTATTTGATAGTGGCATTCAAAATTATTATCCTGAAAATACTTTGAAGGTGTCAAACAACTTAAACATAACAGGGATGCAAACGTGTCACCTTTGGGTTAAGTTCACGGTTTTGAATCCAAAATGGGTCATTTTTGTGAGTCATTTAGAACCAATGAGTTTTTGAAAATTAGTAGGTGGGCTGGGGGGTCTGCGACAGGGTAAATTAAATTATGAAAGTTATTTCCATGTATTGTGGTAACAATGTCAAATCACTAACCAGTTTAGCAGATTATGCTTTACAATTTATAGTCACCTTATTCGCTGCTGAAGTTTAAGCAGCCGGTGCAGATTGAGCGCACATACTCAACAGCAAGGCAGTGTCAACAGACATTATTAAAGTAACGTGCTGTATATTCTGCTGCGTTTATGTCTTTTATAACATTACATAAAACAATAAAATAGTGCATTTCCAAAAGTGTTTTCTTTGCCTATCTGAAACTTCTTGAGAACAACTTTCTCCAACTCAACTTTGACTTTGTACATTTATCCAGAGATAAAGCGTGGACTTGACGAGACATGCTGTGCGCTGGGTTGCCAAGTCCTCTGGTTTTGTAGACTTCATATTGGGGCTACTTTTTAACTGTTTCAGCGCATTGATTCTTTCTGCGGGTTAAAGAGTAACTAAACCCCAAACCAACTTTTTTTAGTTAATGATCTGTAAGGATTATGTTTTATTAGTGCTGTTTATTGATTTTAGTAATTTTTTTGACATTTGGATATAAAGTGTTTCAATACTGCAATATATGGTGTAAAAACGTCTGAGTGCTGCCCTCTTCAGGTTGAACGGTGGCTACTGCAGTTGAATTTTCCCATTGGATGTTGGGTCCAAAAAATGACTCGTGACGTAAGCAGGTTCAAGATCACCACGCCCTTGTTACGATCTCACCACACACTTGGTACAAGCTTAGTTCGTCCCCTCTATCTTCGTAGGGATCTGCCCACTTTTCTTGCATTTTTCAAATATTGCCAGTGGGTGGAGTCAGCCTCTGACCAGTGGTTTAGTTACGCTTTAAGGATGAAAAGTTTATTAGTTATTGGTATGTGCGCTATGAATAGTAATTGGGATGCTTTTGGGCTAGTTTTGAATGTCCATAAGCTGGTTTTGAATATGGCAATTTGGCAACCCTGCGCTTACCCGTCACTAAGCAATAACGGAATCATGCAGGACAACTAGTTGTCTTTGTCACATACTCACTCTCTGTCACTGTGTTAATGTAGCCACCTGCTGGCTTTTTTTAAATGCGCAGCGCTTACATTGTAAAAAAGAAAAAACATACACGGCAATATTCAACTTTGGGAAAAAGGCTCACCAATGTCAGTCCTCACACGGCTGTCCAATCACAGTGGAGGAGGGGCAGGATAAACATCACAACAACCAACCGCTGCATCGTTCAACTGGCAGTCGCCGTCCACCTGCCATTTTTAGCCACATTTAAAAGTTTAGTTTTCCACACCTTTACAGTATACAAGTGTTTATAGATGTCAACATGCAACGGTGAATGTTCTTGTATAATATACGCATTTGAGTGTTGTGTTGGTTTTAAGTGCAACATTGCACATAAAATAACGCCTAACGCTGCCTTGTTGATAAAGGTAGAGTCAGATAAAGGTACTGACCTCGGCAATGAATATACTTTAACAAACTTCTACTTGGATGCAGGTATAAGCTTTTGTCTGTGATATCAAATTCATAAATATACTTTTTAAATACAATTAAAATAGTTTTACATTGGTTGTACCACCTGACACAGAAAGTGTACCAGTCTACTACCCATTTCATTAAAGTATTTTTTCAGTATTTGACAAACTTTTTATTCATTCATATTTACTCTTTATACTTATTAACTTCTTAATAAAAGTCCCATGAATTGTACCTTGACATTTGAGAACATCCAAACTGTTGGACAAAAGTTTTTCAAAGATCATGCCAACAACCACTGATAATTGTGAAATTTGTTTTATACGAGAGATTTCGAACATAAAGTAATGCCAAAGTATCTTATCTTGAATTTTTTATAATTTTAACAGCTCCACCTGACATTTTGCAAGTTTGAGATACCGAAACAAAAATCTGTGTTCAAAAAAATACTGAAAATGTATTTAAATAATAGGTTTAATAGAATAAAGTGACACATGTCATAAATGTATCAAGTTATTTTTATAGTAAATAATGCATATGCATGTTATGTCATTAAGACATTTCTTAGATAGGTACCTGTCTATGTTTTTAAGCAGAGCTGAACTTTATGTGTATGTTGATTTAACATCAGTCACTGGTGACTCTCAACATTCAGAGATCGTGATGCTAATATTCTGCTGATGTAGTCAATATTCAGTCTATTCAGTGGCTGCTAACTTCCGTGT